>NC_044303.2:71200396-71504243 GCF_007474595.2 Lynx canadensis
CCGAAGCAGGTTCCAGGCTGAGCTGTCAGCACAGAGCCCGACGTGGGGCTCAAACCCACAGACCATGAGATCGTGACCTGAGCTGAAGTCGGTCGCCCAACTAACTGAGCCACCCAGGCGCCCCCGTTTTAAACCATTTTCAAGTGTATGCTTCAGTGGCATTAAGTACATTGGCAATGCTGTACAACCATCACCACATCTATTTCCAGAACTGTCATCTCAAGCTGAAACTTTGTACCCATTAAACAATAACTCCCCTCTCCTTCCAGCCCCTGGTAACCACCATCCTTTCTGTCTCTATGAATTTGACCACTTTGATCCCTCATATACGTGGATTCAGACAATATTTGTCCTTTTGTGGCTGGTTTATTTCAGTCTGCGTATTGTCCTCAAGGTCCTTCCCCATTATGGCATTTACCAGAACTTCCTCCCTTGTAACGCCGGCATAATATCCCCTGGTATGGAGAGCCCCCACTGCGTTTGTCCGTTCATCTGCTGATGGTCATTTGGGCTGTTTGCACCTTTTGGCTGCTGTGAATAATGCTGCCGTGAACACGGGCAGGCAGACATCTGACTGAGTCCCTGCATTCAGCTCTGTGGGGATGGATCTAGCAGGGGAATTGTTAGGTGCTTTTAAATGTGATAGTTTGCAGATCACTTTTTACGAGAGAACGTGTGAGGTCATGGTGAAGTATTCAGCTGGTGGTGGCCAGGAGGCATCACCTGCATGTGGGGCCGGACGCTGGGCCACAGCAGCACATGGAGGGCTCACTCTGTCCTCTGCCACTCGCTGCCTTGGGCAAGTGACTCGGTGTCCTTACATTCGGTTTCCTGCTGTAAGAAAGAGGATGATGACAACGGGCACCCCCCTCCCTGGCCTGTAGGTAAGAAATGTGGCACAGGGTTCGCGTGGACCCTTTGCACAACTGCAGTGGCGGCTGTCCAATTAGCACAGGCCTGAAGCAGTCCCAACCACGGATGTTCACAGCCCGAGGGGTTTAGACCTGGCACACGGGCCGGTCTGGCAGACCCAGCATGCTGCCGCCCAAGGTCTTGTCCCCTCCCTTCTGCCTATTTTACTGACTGCTGCTTGGGCTCCAAAAGGCCACCTGCCCAGTAAAATACTCACCTCTTACACCCCCCGGTGTGGCCTTGCAACCCAAGTCTAACCAAGGCACCGAAAGAGAAAATGTCTAAGTGAGGCTTGTTTTTTCAAACACTTTTTTATGTTAGGTTTTGGAGACGCAAGCATTTACATGATTTGAAAGTCAAAAGTGTGAAACAAGGTACATTCAGAGCTGTCTCACCTCCTTCCCTGCCTCACCCTCTCTTTTCCCCTCTACTTCTCTAGTTGTTTCTTTTTTCTGTTTCCTTGCAAGTATAAGCGCCTGCGTGCGCCTGCGCGTGTTTGGGCGGCGGGGGGTCGGGGGGGGGGGGCGCGGAACGTGCGTGTATAAACAGATATATATCAGGACGCCTGCGTGGCTCAGCAGTTAAGCGCCAGACTGTTGATATCGGCTCAGGTCATGATCTCATGTTTTGTGAGAGCAAGTCCTGCATCAGGCTCTCCCAGTCGGGCTTGGGATTCTCTCTCTCTCCCTCACTCTCTGCCCCTTCTCTGCTCTCTCTTCTCTCTCTCAAAATAAATAAACTTAAAAAAAGGGTATATATCAACATATCTACATTGATATCTGCGCTATTCTCATTCTTTATTTCATATTCTGGAATCTTGGAGATCACCCCACATCTTCCTCTTTCTTTTTTACTGCACAGTATTTGATTGTGTGGCTATACTATGTCCGAACACTCCCCTACTGATGAACACCTGGGTGATTTCCAGGGTTGTTTTTTAATCACCAATAATTCCACAGTAAGTAATCTTATGCGTGAGTCCTTTTGTATTATGCCTTTTGTATGTATGGCTTGGGACAGAGTTCTAGAAGCGTGACTGCTGGTTGAAGGGCAACAACATGCATAATTGTGCTCAACTTGCAGCTTCTCTGCCCCAGGAGTTGTGCCATTTCGATTTGCAAAGCTTTTTGCTTGTCCTTTGCTCTTTTTCCATCTCCTTTCTTCCTGCCTAGGACCCAGAGCTGATTCTGGAAAGTACAACAGCCTTCTCAGAGGAGGACAGGCACACCCTAAGGGCAGCACAGCTGGAAGGCAAAAGAGCTCCCCAAGGCTGGTCCAACCCACCAGTGTGGCCCTCCACTGCCCACCACTGCCCTTCCTGCCATTCCTTCCTTCCTCACCTGTACAGACCTGGTTGTTCAGATTCCTATTACAGCCAAAGACGATCGTGATCACTTAGATACCGAGTAAATCTAATTAAAATAATGCTACGTTATTGGAAAAACTTGTAACTGGGGCACCTGGGTGGCTCAGTTGGTTGAGTGTCTGACTCTTTGATTTCAGCTCAGGTCATGATCCCAGAATCATGGGATCGAGCCCCGACTCAGGCTCTACATCTAGTGCGGAGCCTGCTTAAGATTCTCTCTCTCTCTCTCTCTCTCTCTCTCTCTCTCTCTCTCTCCCTCTCCCTCCCTCGTGCATGCTTGCTCTCTCTCAAATTTAAAAAAAAAAATGGGGGGGAGGGGTGGCGCCTGGGTGGCTCAGTTGGTTGAGCATCTAACTCTTGATTTCAGCTCAGGTCATGATCCCAGGGTCCTGGGATCAAGCCCCATGTCAGGCTCCACACCTAGTGCGGAGCCTGTTTAAGATTCTCTCTCCCTCTCTCCCTCTCTCTCACTGCCCCTCTCCTTCACTCATGCATGCGCTCTCTCTCTCTCTCTAAAATTAAAACAAATTTTGGGGGGCACCTGGGTGGCTCAGTCAGTTAAACGTCTGACTTAGGCTCAGGTCATGATCTCAAGGTTTCTGGGTTCGAGCCCTGTGTCAGGCTCTGTGCTGACAGCTCAGAGCCTGGAGCCTGCTTCAGATTCCATGTCTCCATCTCTCTCTCTCTCTGTCCATCCCTCACTCATGCTCTGTTTTTCTCTGTCTCTCAAAAATAAAAAATTAAAAAATAAGATTTAAAAAAATTTTTTAATTAAAAAAAAAGCTTGTAACTAATTAGTAAGTTAGTACTTACTACAAGCTCCACTGTCCAATATGGTAGCCATGTGGCCATTTAAATTCACATTAAATGAGATTTAAATGTCAGTGCCTCGGTTGCACTAGCCATGTTTCAAGAGTCCAGTAGGCACAGGACCCCAGTGGGTACCATACTGGACCAACATTGCTATCATCACAGAAAGTTCTGCATCCTTGATACGAAATTCAAGGTGGCACTGTGGGGTCACTCTGGTGCCATCCTGAAGCCCTCCTATGTCTTCTAAAACGTTCCTGAAAATACCATTCATGTGGGACTAGGTTTATCTATCAATGTCATGATATAAGGTGTGACCTCCTTCAGCTTCTCCCATATGTGGAAAAACCACCCCCTGTGTCTTTCTGCCTCCTCATCAAGGGCATCTGTGCTGTGGGAACAGCCCAGAACACTGTTCCCTTCTAAGATGTTGCCTTGTACACAGTGCAGTGCATCTTTCAGGAACAAAAGTTGGAGGCCAAATATATATATATATATATATATATATATATATATATATAGGCAAAATCAGAAAACTCATTGATCAGAAAGGATCATCGGTGTATTGCAAAGAAGAGATGATTTCATCAATGATGCAGAAAAGAGCCCAGGATGTGAAAAGCACCAAAGAGGTGAGGTCTGAGGGAGTCTCAGAGCAGAGAGTCCACAGCATCTGAGAAAGGGCCTTTCTACCTCCACTTCAGTCTTGAAGGGAGAAGCAAGGGCTGAGATAGATAAAAGCAAGGACGTTTGCAAGTTCCTGAAGCTTTGGGGGTTTTCACACCGTGTGGATGCCCATATTGTGTGATCAGATAAAGTGGAATCATCTGTCAGCCTGTCTGTTCACATAGCTATGCTATTCATAGAAAATGTACCTCTTTCCCCAAATAAACACCATATGCCTCTTCTCTTACCTAATTGGGTGCATGTATCCTAGGGACCTGTAGCATTTCGGGGGAGGGGGTAATGCCAGGTGCCTCAAGTGGCCACTGCGGGCTCTTGTGCAGAACATTCTTTAGGGATGTCAAGAGCAATAGGGAACCATATTAATTAATAAAGCCGAAATGAGGTTTGACTTATGCCATCCACGGCATCACAAGGGAGGAAAGGAGACAGCACCACCTTTTGGACTTCAAAGACAACAGTGGTCCCTCTTCTTGCCCTCCCATCCCCTGCTTGCCCTGCCTGAGTTACCTGGGCCACCGTCATGGCCTCTGCCTCACAAAATGCCTTTAACACCCTTGCTCCCCCTTCTGTCCTCCTCATCAGGCTGAGGTAACTCGGTTGTGTACCCAACCGTGTCTGTACCCCAACATGCTGGGTGAGAAGCACACCACCTATGGTTCCCAGGAGCTTTGGGGGATGGGGGGGGTTACCATTTATGGAGCAGAGCATCAGCTTGGGGTGATGGAAAGGTTCTGGAGAAGGACAGTGGTGAAAGTTGGAACAACATGAATGTGCTTAATGCCACCGAACTGCACACTTGAAAATGGCTAAAAGGGTAAATTTCATGTCATGTATATTTTACCACAATAACAAAAGAGTTTAAAAAAAAACTACTCAAGGCTGTTGGCTGGTGTCACTTTAATTCAAGGGAACAAACAGCAAGTGGACGTTTGACACAGGCCATCAACCCTAGAATACTCCCTGGTTTCACACTTTCCCCGCTCTTCACATGACTCTGCACACTTTCCCCCATCTCCTCCTACACTCTTACCCCCCTGCTCACTCTCAAGCCTCAGTGAGAAAATAGAGACTCCCTCCTCTTCCCGATGACAAAACCACCACCCCTACCCTGCGCTGTGCCTTCCCTCCTGTTATTAGGGATGAGTGTCCTGCTTTTACCAAAAAGTCTCTCACCGCCTGGCTCCCTGCATTTGAGAGAGCAAGATGGGTCACCAGCAGCTCTACTGGGGCCATCCGGGGACATCTGGCCAGGACTCTCGCTCTTGCCTCGTCTGCTGAATCCGCACAGGGTGATCCAGCAACATGGCCCCAATATGAGCCGCCAGTGTGTCCGTCAGGACAGAAGGATACAGGCTTGAGTGAGTTGGCTTAGGTCAACTTCCCTGCATGGGTCATTCAGGATACCCACCTCAACTGCAGATATCCAAGATACCTAGCTTAACGCTTTTTGTCAACAAAATAAAAATACTCCACTTAATAATAATAATAAAAACCCCACCTCTCTCTGGGGGAAGGGAGAATAGGGAATTAGTGCTTAATGGTTACAGTTTGGGGTGATGACAAAGTTTTGGAAATAGTACAATCTGGTTGAACAGTGTTATGAATCTAATAATATCACTGAATGGTACACTTAGAGGTAGAAAAAATAGCCAATGTTACAGACATTTTAACACAATAGTTTTGTTAAAAAATAACCCCGCTGGCCCCCACCCCGGCTTGGGTTCTGGATCCCACTCAAGGACTTTCTTCCTGCAGTATCCCTTCTTGCCCCTGCGTCCTTGGTCTTCCTCAGTCTCCCCCAACCCCCACTAGGCCAGTTGCACCAGCATGCAAGCACGTTGGGATGCCTCCTATCTTGAGAAAACTCCTGTGACCCTGGCCGCCACCTGCTACTGCCCCATACTCTGCTCCCTTCATGGCCATCCTCTTGGAAGGTTTCTGGATCACTCTATTCCTTCAGATCACCCGCCCAGTCAGCTGTCCTCCCTTACCTTCCCACACAGACTGTCCATATGAAAGTGATCAACGAGCCCCATGTCACCCATCAACCTTCTTGATAAACTTTTGACTTCCACGGCACCACCTTTGCCTCACTCACAAAGAGCTCTGTCTGGATCTTTCTCTGGCTCCTCCTCCACCTGCTAAAATGTCTTCAGGACTCCACTCTGGGCTCCCTTCTCTTGTCCATTCACACAGGACCCCTAGATGATCTCATTCAGTCACATAGTTTTAAATACCAATAAACATCAACGTGCCCCAGATTTCCAAACCCACAGCTGCAGCCTCTACGTTAATGACTTTCTGTCCCAAACCAGGTAAGGCCTTTCTAGTGGCACTGGTCCCCAGCCCGTTGCTGGACTGAAATCCTCGACGCTTCTCTCCCTCACCTCTTACTGTTGATTCAGCGAGTGCTGTCAGTTCGTCATCTGAGGCATACCCTGGAGACAGCCCTCTGTCTCCATTCCCATCACCTGGACCACCATGATAGCTTGCTCCCAGGACTTCCTGCTCTCCTCCTGCCCCCAGCATAACTACCTCCCCCAAAGTAAATTGTACCATTCCATGCCCCAGCTTAACCCCCTTCAATGAATCCCCAATAACATCTAAACTCCTCACATGATCTGAGCCCAGCCTCTCTCTTCAACTTCATCTTGAACCACAGCCACCTTACTCACTATATTCCAGACACTCCAGCCACTCCGGCCAGCTTCTAATTTAGTGGTTCTCAACTGGAGAGGACTTTGTCTTCCAGGGACATTTGGCAATAGTCTAGGAGACATTGTTTGATTTTAAACTTTAGAGGGGGAATGGATTCCTCCTGGCATCTAATGTTTAGAGGTGGTGAGGTGGGGAGCAGAGGGAACACTGCTAAATGTCCAATAAGGCAAAGGAGAGCCCCACCCCCACCCCAACAAAGCACTTATCTGGCCCAAATGCCAATAGTGGACTGAATATTTGCATGTCCCCAAATTCATAGGTTGAAGCCCTAATCCCCAAGGTGATATTTGGAGGTAGGGCCACTGGGAAATAATTAGATTTAAATGAGATCACAAAGGTGGGGCCCCCATGATGGAATTAATGCCCTTAAAAGAAAAGAAGGAGACTCTCTGCCGTGTGCAGACACAGCAAGAAGGCAACTATCTGCAAAATAGGAAGAGACTTTCACTCGACACCATCTCTGCTAGAGCCTTGATCTTAGACTTCTAAGCCTCCAGAACTGTGAGAAAGAAAGGTCTGTTGTTTAGGCCACCTAGTCCATACTAATTTGTTATAGTAGTTCAAGCTGACTAAGACAAGTACTGAGGTTGAGAAATCCTGCAAACTGCTAAAGGAATTGGTCAGCGATCTCCTTCCTGCCTCAGAGCCTTTGCACAAGCTATTCCCTTAGCCTCGAATGCTCTTTCTCTACTCTCTGCATGTCTCTTTCCTTCTAATCATTCACAGCCTGCCTTAGATCTTATTTACCCAGAGAAGTTCTTTCTGACCCCCTATTCTGAAGTAGTGCTTGCACCCTGTCACTCTCTATCATAGCCTATTTTAATTTTCCAAATGCACTACCTGGTAGTTCTCTTGTTTTATCTGTTCATCATGTTTCCCTCACTAAAATTAAGTTTCTTAACAGCAGAAATCTTATCTGACTAGCTCACCAGGGCCTAGTAAGTGCTTGTTGCATAGTTGGTACTCAAGGAATCCCTGGGAAACAAATGACTTTCAGTTGATTTAGCTCGATTCCAAAAATATGTGTGGGTACCTATTATTACATTGTATAAGCAATAGGTACCCAGAACATTTAAAGCTGATTACCACAGTCACCACTCTCAAGCAGCTTACAATTGCTTAAGAAGGATAAAACGTGTTTTTACACACTTTAGGCAGAACAGTCCACGTGCTGTAAGGAGATGGTGAGGCGTCATGTGGTGAAGGGCACTCTCTGAGTTGTGAGATAGTGTGTGTGAGATGCTCGGCAGGGTCAGGGCTGAAAGGCAGCATCGTGTAAGGGTGAGAGGCGTGGACTCCGGAGTCCAGACTAGCGGGACTCGAATCCCAGCTCAGCCACTTCTGGTTGTGTGACCTTGAACCAGCCTTTTCATCTCTCTGTGTTTCAGCTTCCTCATCTACAACATGGAGATAACAAAAGCATCTGCTCCGCAGCTTGCTGTGGATTTAAATGAGTTATATTATGGGAAGCGCACGGCCCTGGACGACACTACAGGTCTGGCCTCTGCTACCCAAAGGAAGGCGTGACCGCCCAGGACCAAATGGGGATGGTGGAAGGCTGACTTTTGAGATAAGGTGAAGTTCAATGAAAAGGACGATGAGGGCCTTCTCAATGGAAAGGTTATGTTATACGTCAAAGAAGATGCACTGTGGCCTGGAGTGCTGCTTAGGAGTAGGGTTGGACAAACATCCATTTTTTCCGGTTCACCCATCTGTGTAAAGAAAGATTTTTTTTTTTTTTTGAGAGCCGCTAATGGGGCCATGGTCATCTTCTCTGCTCAGCCTATTACATCAGAAAACATGAGAGGGGCGCCTGGGTGCCTCAGTCGGTTAAGCATCCGACTCTTGATTTTGGCTCAGACCATGATCTCATGGTTCGTGAGTTTGAGCCGCACATGGAGCCTGCTTAAGGTTCTCTCTCTCTCTCTCTCTCTCTCTCTCTCTCTCTCTCTCCCTCCCTCCCTCCCCTGCTCATGTGCACTCTCTCTCTCAAAAAAAAAAAAAAAAAAACTAAAGGAAAAAGAAAACTTGAGAGAGAGCTGGTCACCAAATCACAATATCACTTTCTGTCTAGTTGTTGTTATTTTTAATTCCTGTCCATTATGCTTTGGTTAGGGAAAAAAAAAAGGACTAGAACCCATCTGGTTCCACCCTTACTACGCTGTGAGTTCACCCCTGTCCCCTGGAAGGAGAGAACTAGAGCCTGCCCACTGTATTCTAGAGCGGTCTAACTAGGCTGAGTTAGAGCATGTGCAAGACTCCGGGGGTTAGGGACGTATCACAGAGATGTCAGATATCTCCATTACTGTGATTCTTTTCCTAAAAACACCATCCACTGTTCTAGTCACAGATATTACATGCAAAGCATTTTAATGTAGAGGAAAGGAAGTAAAGAACTTGAACTTTCTCTAGCTACATGTTTCAAAGCAGAGAGAAGGGAGACGCCTGGAGGCAGCCAGCACTGCTTCCCACCACGCTGGGAGTGTCCGTGTCCACTCTTTTCTACGGTGAAGCCGGACACAGGCTCTATCCCCAAAAGGAAATGCCAGCAAAACAGCCTCTCCTTGTTTCTTGAAAGGAAAAACTGATTTCCTTCTACTGTTTAGTCTAATAAGCAGGAACCTGGGAGCCTCCGGCTCCATCGTCTGCACTGTGATGCTGCTGAAAATTCTGCAGGACTTGCAAGCCATCGAAGTCAAACTTGAGAGGAGGCATGACTGAGCATTTCTTGAACTTGCAGACATTTCAAGACATGCCAATCCACATATTTTTAGCCTCCCTCTCCTTTCCTTTCTTTCACTCCAGTGACGGGACTGAACAGCAAGAACGATACTCTCCTAAAAGAATAGCTCCCTGGAGAACGAAGGAACTGAGCAGCTACCATAGGAAGAACTGCGTCCTAGCCCTGTAGTGCTCTAGGCCTTTGCTGTCCCCTCCCCACCAAAGGCTGCCAGAGCGTTTTGCAGGAGGAGGCAGGTTTCCAGCCCAAGCTTAGGCAGCTCCTTCCACCTGGGTGGGTTTGGGAGCCCCTTACACTCACTGACCTCTATTCCTGCCAGGTGTCGGGGACAGAGTTCCTAAGTAAAGGGCAGCCCCACAATGGCTGAGAGCAAAGGCCAAAGCCAGCCTTCTGGTGTCACAAGGAGACCAGAGCCAGTGGGAGAAGGTGGGCCCCAGGGTGGAATTAGTGACAGAGGCCAAAGCTTCTGGTATCTAATCGAGAACAAGATAAGAAAAAGGAAGAAGGTCCCATTGTCCCCACTCTAGGAGGTTGAGGGGAGTGGGAGATTGGAGGGGGGGGGGTCCTTTCAGGAAGCTCCTCAAAAAGATAGGGGGAGTTAGAAAAAGTGTTGCAAAACAAAAACAAAACCAAAAAAAAAAAAAATCCAAAAACCTAGAGCAGGGCCAAAGAGAAAAGCTGGGAGGGACGATTAGTGGGGGGCTGCAAATTGGGGGCAGGGGCTGGGGGACCAGCAGCTGGGCTGGTGGCTGGCCACAGCCCAGAAACCTTGACTCAAAGGACTCACTTGAGTTTAGTCCTCCCCCAGGACTGTGGAAGGGGGAAAAAGGAAGGGAGAAACAAGTCAAAAGTCTATGGAGGAAGGAGCTTTCTGTTGTAAAGGACTACCTCTTGGGTCTGTCCCCAATTTTCTGGGTTTTGTTCCTGGTTTAAAAGAAGTTTTATGTCACCCATGAGAGTCTGCATTTTTGTGGGATTCAAATATTCCTTAATTAGGTGTTGTCTCTTTACAGAAAGAAAAGACGCCTTTTATTTCATTTTACTTTGCCATTTTAATTTACTCCCTTTCGTGTTTAATAACTAGGTAGGGAAATGTTAAACAGCTGCTGTAAAATATTACAAACTCTGCTCCCTGGGAATGCTGAGAAGGAACTTTCTAGAGCTATCTCCCTCCCAAAGAAGAGCCCCATGGGAGGGGGCCCACAAATCCCAGCTTTGTGGTAAAGGTGGAAGGAGGGGAGATGTGCTCTTTCCCTCCAAGCCACTGTGGTCCCCTAGCACCCTGTCAACCTTCACTCCAGAATCTTCTTGGGTAGAGGTCTGAATGCAGAGGGAGTTTGAGGGAAGCTGAGAAACACATACTCAACCTGTTTGTTGCTCTCCTTAGGCACCACCTTCTGAGCCAGGCTGAGACTACCTTAACTACAACTAGGGAATCTGCCCTGTGAAGCTCTGGAAAATCAAGAAAGACCAAAAAAATCACAACAGAAAAGCAGAAGTGGCCAGGAAAATGTTTCTTTATGGCCTTGGTCTACTGGATACTGGCTCTCTTATTCCGTCTGAAGTTTGAGGGAAAGGACAGACAAGGGATGGAGCTATAGTTTTTTCTACAGCTAAAAAGTAAGGGGGGCACACTCCCCATCTAGATCGGGCCGACCGTCCAGCCAAAGGTCAATACTTGTCTGCACATTGCAGATGCTTCCCAAGGGATCTGGAACACAAATTCGCAGGGCAGCGCAGGGCACCAGTCTCCGTCTACTGAGCTGTGTATGATGCTTATACGCTCATTTTGCTGGTAAAAGAGCCTGTCATAAAATGTAATACTGACTATAAAACAAATCAGCGCTTTGAAACGACTGGCTTCAGATGTTTTCATAAATCCCTAATGGCTCAGGCACTGCCTGCTATTGATAATATTAATGTGTTAATAGTTCCTCTGAAGCAGCAGCGCTGGGTAGGGCTGGACACACACACACACACACACACACACACACACACACACACACACACACACGGGAATACCAGGGAATTGGAAAACAATGCTTTGGCTCTCCCTTGAATTCCGGCTACACTTGGTTGACCTCAGAAAGCCAGATCCAAGGGAGAAATCTGATATTTAAATTATTGGCTGGAACTCCCCTTTAAAGTGTTTTACGTTGGTTCATAAAAAGGTATATTATATAGGTATATGAACATATAAAAGCATGCAAGCATAGCGGTGCTCCCAGCAGCATTATTCACAGTAGCCAAGAGGCGAAACCAACCCACATGTCCACTGACAGAGGAACAGATAAACAAGATGTCATATGTGCACTCCCTGGAATATCACTCGGCCATAAAAAGGAACAGAGATCCTGACACCTGCTACAACACGGATGAAGCTTGAGGACATTATGTCAGTGAAATAAGCCAGCTACAGACCGACAAATACTGTAGGGTTCCACTTGCATGAGGCACGTAGAGCAGTTAGATTTCACAGAGACGGAAAGTAGAAGAGAGGCTATCGGCAGCTAGAGGAAGGGGGGGAAAGAGGAGTTAATGTTTTATGGGTATACAGTCTGTTGGGGAAGATGACAAAGTTCTGGAGATGGATGGTGATGGGTACACAACACTGTGAATGTACTTAATACCACAGAACGGTATACTTAAAAATGGCTCACATGGGGGCTCCTGGGTGGCTCTGTCAGTTGAGTGTCCAACTTTTATTTTACAAGAATTTTTTTAAATGGGAGCAGAAAAGCATGTGAATAATGGATAATGTCCCCAGAACTTGGAGCTCCCAACACTACCCACCCGAGGCTGAACCAGCCATGCTGGGCTTTCTCTACCCTTAAGAGAATGGAAAGTTTGGGGGCAGCCATCTGGCTCAGTCAATGGGGCTTATGACTCTTGATCTCTGGTTGTGAGTTTGAGCCACGTTGGGTGTGTAGAGATTACTTAAAAATACAATCTTTAAAGAAAAAGAAAATGGGAAGTTTTGTGTCTGCACTTCCCCAGACACCCAAGCAGCCCAGAGAAGCCTACCCATGAAAATCCCATTCCAACCTCAAAAGGGAACTTAAGGAACCAAGAATGACATTTTTCATGATGCAATTTCTCCACTCCTTCCTGGCCAGCATCATTCAAGTCGGAGGAACCTCAGAAAATCAACGTTCCAATCTCCCTGGCCACAGATACAAGTTTTTTTGAGGCGCATTTCTGTGGCTGGACCCGCCCCCCACCCCCCTGCCAGCCCTCTGATTCATGGGATGGAAAGAAAGGATCTAGAGAGTCAGAGTTACAAATAACAGAGGGAGTGGGGGGCGAGGGGGTGAGGGGTGGCTCTGGCTAGCTCACAATGTTTTTCCTGGACTCGCCTCTGTCTTTTGGGGTTCCTCTTTCCTGAGAACCACTTGCCTAGAATCTGTGATTTTGCCTCACACTGGTCCAAGAAAGAGAACCTGGGAACCACCAAAGCTGTTGCATCTGAAGGCAGAAAGAGGTGGCCCAGTCAGAGGCCAGCACCTACCCAGAAGCTTCTCTCAGTAACACAACAGACATTGGATGCATGCCACAGGTTTTGCTAATGCTTGTTCTTTGGGGTCAGTTTATTTAAGAAATGGCCAGAGCATGGGACACCTGGTTCACTCAGTTGGTAGGGCATGTGACTCTTGATCTCAGGGCTGCGAATTCGAGCCTAGAGTTGGGTGTAGAGATTACTTAAAAATAAAATCTTTTAAAAAAAAGTGGCCAGTGGGGCGCCTGGGTGGCGCAGTCGGTTAAGCGTCCGACTTCAGCCAGGTCACGATCTCACGGTCCGTGAGTTCGAGCCCCGCGTCGGGCTCTGGGCTGATGGCTCAGAGCCTGGAACCTGTTTCCGATTCTGTGTCTCCCTCTCTCTCTGCCCCTCCCCCGTTCATGCTCTGTCTCTCTCGGTCCCAAAAATAAATAAACGTTGAAAAAAAAAAAAAAAAAAGTGGCCAGAGCCTTCAAACCCCTGCCCTCTTCCCCTGCAAGGAGATAAACATTGGCATAATCTTTCCCATTCCAAGTCTCCCTGGGCCCTCCCCTCAATTTCCATTACACTTCATTACCCCAAGCCAGGCAGCCATGAGCTCCTGAGTCCCCTCACACAGACTTTGGCCCAGCTTTGCACCTACAACATGTCAGTGCCCATTCTTCTTCCTGCAGGTGGGGAAGATGAAACCCATAGCCAGTATGAGAAACCTGTTCGGATCCCTCCACAGAGAAAAGGACAGAAGAGAACATGGTGCCTATTAGCATGATGCCTAATAGTTTTCAGGCTGATGGGCCCAGTGGCAAAGACCCCAGGCAAAAGAGGGGAGCCAGCCAGGAGGATCCGACACAGCCTGTAAGGGGAGCCCCACTGGAAGAAGGTGGGGAGCACAGCACAAGGCTCACACTGCTGAGGTAAGGCCTTAGGTGGGATGACCCCAGGGTGCAGCCCAATAAAGGCAGTCAGAACAGAGCCTGAGATGTGAGCCAGTTAATGGGTTAAAAGCTGTTAGGCTGTTAAGACTTGGAGCAGGGAGAGAGATGCATAATCTGAATATCACTAAGAAAATTTTGCAGCCAGCATCCAGATTTTCTAAATCAACCACTTCACCAAATTCCCTGCCAGCTCATAAAATGCCTGTCTCCCTTTCCTTCCTTTTTCCAAATGATGCTATTTTATTAAATAGTGTTTAACCACCTGGGTGGTTCAGTTGGTTAAGAGTCCTACTTCAGCTCAGGTCATGATCTTGCAGTTCGTGGGTTCGAGCCCTGCATCAGGCTCTCTGCTGTCAGCATGGAGCCTGTTTCAGATTCTCTGCCCCTCCCTTGCTCTCGGGCTCTCTCTCTCTGTCTCTCAAAATAAATAAATAAATTTTAAAAAATAATAAAATAGGGGTGCCTGGGTGGTTCAGTTGGTTAAGCATCCAACTTTAGCTCGGGTCATGGTCTCATGGCTCATGGGTTCAAGCCCCGCATTGGGCTTTGTGCTGACAGCTCAGAGCCTGGAGACTGCTTTGGATTCTGTGTCTCCCTCTCTCTCTGCCCCTCCCCCGCTCACTCACTCTTTCTCTCTCAAAAATAAACACTAAAAAAATAATAATAAAACAAAAACAGTGTTGGAGGTTGGGGGGAGAAGTAGAGAACTGAGGGGAGAATTACATTTTAATTTTATTTTAAATGCAGTTTTGTTTCCTTCAAGGCTGTCCTAAATTTGGTTAGGACCAGAATGTGTAGGCCCTCATAATTTGCCAAGTTGGATTTAAATGTGCTATAATAGTGTGTGTGTGTGCGCGCGCGCATGTGTGTGTGTGTAGACTTATTCGATCAAATATACATTTAATATGCACAGGTATTCATTATATCACAGCAGAAACATGTTGACTCTGTGTTTACAGTCTTTGGAGATATATTTTTAAAAATCGTATTTTTGCTTTCTGTATACACATTTGCTGTTGCTTATAATTCTTCTGGAAGCCTGACCGGTTTAACTACTTCAGCTTGGACTCACTTGAGGGGCAGAGAGAGTATGCAAAGCTGCAGAGTGCTTTCATATTTAAAAGGGGCTTCTCCAGGATTGCAGACCTGTGGGTTGATGGTCTTTCTCTGGATCCATTTCCTGTTTTTCAGGCTGACCCAAGTTCTCAGACCACCCGGGCTGGGTCGGCTGCAGCTGGGGGTCTCAATGGGATCTCTGCAATTCAAGGGGGCCTATTCCAAAACAGGATTTGAGCTGCAAACTGCCTTTCTCATCCCTGTGTTTAGGGGGCACCGGGATGCATAGGACCCTGGGGTAGAGGGCCTAGTGACCAGTGAGTCAACTTTACAAAAAGGAGGCTGGAAAAAGGAACAGAATGAGTTTAGGATGGTGAGACCCTAGGACATAAGGAAGGAGGAAAATGGGGTAATGAGGAAGCTGGAGGCTTAAGACACCCTCCTGGGAAACCAAAGAACGAGTTGTCACTGGTTTTTGGTCAACAGACTGGAGGCCTCAGGAGAGCCCAGGTCTGGGTCTCTAGAAGCTAAGCTGCCACCCCCCAGGAGCACAACCACAACCAGCTGAATCCAGAGGCCTTGGGCCACTCCCCCAGGACAGACCCTGTCACCAAGCAGCCACCCACTGACGCACTCTTGGGGCCCACTAGAGCATAAACACTCCAAACACTGATTTAATCTGTTTGGAAACCACAGGTCAGAAGATACCAACAAGGCAAGAACCACGTTTAACACATTCAAGACTTCCAAACATTTAACTGAATCAAACACGCCTAGCCACAAAAACCAGTGGAGAAATTTAAGACCCTCTTGTCAAAAACACAGATACACAGGGCCCTCCCCAGGGACCACTCGCTTCTGGAAGCCCACGCGTGGTGTGTATCTCGTGGGCCTATTCCTAACCTCGCAGTTGTTCCCACTCGCCCGCTCCTAGGAGATCCGGATCCTCAGTGACCCTTCCTCTCCCCCCGCCCTCCCCGGCCTCGCCATTTCCTGAGCTGGGATCTCCCACAGAAGTCCAGCGTTTCCTGTGTTGCAGGGACTTCTCCAACTTGGAGCGGAAATCAGGTCCGGGCCAGGGACACAGGGGCCCGTCGCCCCGGTTTCTGGCCCGAGCCCCGAGACCCCTATGGTCCGCACAGTATTTGGCCGGTGCCGCGGCGTGTGGGGAAAGATGGTTACACCCGAAAGGAATCTCGACTCCTCGCGGAGCCACTGCTCGCGTCTCTCCGCACGCTCAGGTTCTGGCTCGGCTTTCAGCAACTCCCCCTCCTCTCTAACCACTCGCTCGTAATTCGTGGGCCGCCGCGGAGCTGCGCCCGGGGCTACAGTCCCCAAATTAAAGCGCTTTTGCAGCCTGGACTCCCAGCGAGCTGCCTTCGCGCGCCACGCCGGCACCTCCTGCCCGCGCTCGCCTCCCCGCCCCGCGTCCCGGCAGCTGAGATGGATGTGATTTCACGCACATCCTGCGCACACACACGTGCGCACACACGCAGTCGCCCTCAGCGCCGCCCGCACACACGTACGAGCCTGGACGCTTTCCTTTTGTGCTCGCTTTGCAGGACGTGCTTCTCTGCCCCTGGCTTCCGCTTTTCGCTCCTCGTCTCCTCCGCCTCGCCCCGGCGAGTCCCCCGGGCCTGGCTCACTCGTCCCGGCCCCTGTACCCCCGTGGGGTCCCTCTCCCGCTCCGCCCGGGAGGAGAGCGGCCGCGGAATCTCCAAGCGCGCCCAGCGACGGCCGGGGTCTGCGGGCAGCTGGGGCCGCAGGGCTGGCCTCGGGCCTGCGCCCTGTTTGTTTTCCCTTCGCCCCCTGAATGCTAGATTAAGATGTAAAGATTACCCGCGCCGAATAATGCCGGGAGTCAACACTCGAGCAAACAAAAGTGCTTGCACAACTCCGCCAACCCCGCTGGGACCCGGGCCTCGGGCTGGGGGAGAGAACGCGCTCCTCGCTGCTAATTACAAATAAATGATGATGTGCTCACTAAGTAATTGATTTAATGAAGTTCCTATGAAACTATTAAACCCGGGTGGAGGTCAGGCTGGAGGCGCCCCAGAGCGCCCATTGTGGGCTGTTTAACTCCACCAGGCTCCTCGCAAAGACATCGGGGCTAATAGGTGAAGTCACAGCTGTTCGCACTGACTTCTCGGAGCGCCCGGCCGGCCGCGGGCACCCTCGCGCCCTCCTCCTGTCGCGCCCTCGTGCCCCGCCGCCCGCGCCCCGCGCCGGCCAGCTTACCCACGCCACTCCCAGCCCCGCCGCCAGCTCCCGAGGGCCTCTCCAAAGGGATCCCGCGTCTCGTTAAGAGCGGGAAGTTGAGCGCTGAACTTGTGCGCACCGCCAGCAGTCGGCGGCGTCCACCGCCGCCCACCCCTCCCTCCTCACCCCACCCCCGCCACTTGGTGCAGGAACTGCAGCCAGTGTGCCACGCAGGGTGCTCGCGCGCTCTTGGCAAGGTGCCTGGAGCCCGAGCGTGTGCCCAGTGCACTGGCTAAGGCGGGGGCGGAGGGGGTTGAGTTGTACATAAGTGTGTGGGGGGGAGTGTGTGTGTTTGTGGTGTGTGTGTGTGTGTGTGTGTGTGAGCGCGTGCCGTACGTTTCCGGCCAAAAGGCCACGTTTTTACATGCCTTACCCTGGCCTGCGGCCTGTTCAGGCAAAAAAGTAATAAAGAAGGGGACCGAAGAACAAGGTGCAAAAAAGATCACCCAGGGGGACAGTGGGCATGGGAACCCTAGTCTTAGGTTTTGCAGACTTGCTGTGGGAGGAGGGAGTTGTACTGGCACAGCCCTCTCATCATCCCCACCTCCCACTTCTGCCAGCTCCCTGACCCGGCCAGGCGGTTCCGCCCCAGAGCGACACCTTCAGCTCCCAGTGGGGCGGATCCTGTAGGCCGCAGGCCCGGTCGCCCTGGCTGACAGATCCGAGCTACCTCCCTCCCCACCGTGCACAGAGCCTAGCCCCTGCAGGAAGGTGGGAACTGCTTCTCCTGCGGGATGGCTCTTGATGGGAAATGTAACCGCCTCTTATCCTGGAGGCTGGGGGACCCCTGAGGGGACACAGCCTTTAGATGGAGAAGCAATCATTGCAAACGGATCTGAAGTAAGGGATGCTAAACCCCTGCACTGGGCAGCAAGGGCAGGAGAGAGCGTTTGAGTGCATCTCCTCCTACCCTCTGGGAACTTTGTAATGAAAGAGAAGGCCCAAGTCCTTCTGGAACTCCACACCGGCAGACAGGGCCTCCCTTGGGGGTTCTGGCTGCAGAAGTCAATGGCCCAGGGTACCCTGCACCCCTATACCCCGCCAAGTCTTGTCTCTCCTTGTCAAGAACTGAGTTAACAAAGTTTCTTAAAGTACTCATTTCATCTATGCCAGTTTAATGTTAGTAATTTCCAGCTGCTGAAATCAACTTCCATTTGATTTTCAACCAAATGCTTGGAGTTGAGGAGGAGGGGATATTTTGCATGCTGTTGGCGCCCTTAAACAGAACTCCACTCTGTCTGGGTCTTAGGTCTTCCAATACCTGGAGGGAAAATTGACAAAAATCTTCCCTGAGTCTTGCTTGAGCCCTCAGTTTCACCGTCTGTAAAATTGGATCAGAGATCCTTGGCAAAACTCCTTTGGGCTTTGTGATCTTGGAAGGGGACCTTCAGGGGAAGGAGGAAGTCAGTAAAGACACCGGTTTGCACCAGGCTTTTGTCTTTCTTTGTACAAGCTAGCCCCTTTGTAAAATAACGCCTCACCAGACTGCCTAATGGATTTTTGCAGGGCTGGGGTTCTAATTTTCCCCACTCACAAGCAGATGAACGAGACTGAGTGTTCCATCCCAGCGAGTCCCGCGTGGCCCTTGTTTGCTAAACAGCACCTCTCCCAAATGTGCCCAAAGTGGTGCACGCCGCCGGCGCACTCTCCTCCCTGGCCGAGGGCAGATGTTCCCATTTTGTTCCCGCCTCTCCTCCCCTCACCCAGCTCCTCGTATTCCTTTAACGCCTGCTGAGGACTGCATCCCTGCTGCCCTTAATGTAGGATGGGCCCTTCTCTTCAGCCTCCAAATGAGAAGTGACATTTGCACTCGGCTCAGCCAACGCGTGAGCACACCGCAGGGACACAGGCCCATTGAGCGAGTGAGGCCGAGGGGCCGGCGGGCTCGGCGGCGTCCGAAGCTGCCTTAATTAATACCATCTTAAATAGTGCAGCAGCCACCGAAGACAAAGTTGAAGAAAGACTTTAAGGCTGAGTGCCCCTCGACAAGCTCTTTTTCCCCATGTCATTCAATATTTAATGCGCCCGCTTCTAATGCTACTACTGGTGTTCCTTTCTCAGCAAGGACATTATTTTTTCACGGTGCCCATAGCCAGGGAAAGCCCTTTAGGCAAAGAAAATCAAAATGTTTGTTGTTTTGGATGACTTATAACTCTTGTTTAACACAAGCACTTTCAGCAAAGTATAACAGGCGCAGCGTCCAAAGCAAACAACACAATCCTTGTGACAGAGTCGGACACAAAAAGCACATTGTCTTGCGGACTACCCCTTTTCTCTGGTGCTAGATGGGGGCCTGTCTCCGAGTGAACACCACGATGCCATTTCACTTTTGAACTATTGTTTTTGAGTTATGCCATGTGGTCAAAAGGAGCGAGAAGGGGGTTGTTTCCAGGCTCATAAGACAAACGAGTTGCCTTTTCATTGAAATCCCCCCGCGATCCTTGAAAACGGAGTTTAAATGTCACCTCCGCCTTTCTAATGGGCACAGGGCTGGAGGCGACCCTTCAAAGCGCCTGGGTGATAAACGACCCTTATTAAATATAGCCGGGACCGCTGGGAAAGTCCCGCGCCCGGCCAGCACGTGGAAGAGCGCCCCTCGCTGGAGGGCCCCGGAGAGGCCGGGCCTCCCCCTGCAGCCGACCGAGGCCTTGGCGGCCGGCCGCGGCCCGGCCCGGCCTCGGGGGTCGGGGTGGGGAGCCCGGGTGAGGGGGGCCAGTTGTAATACAACTTCTTATCTGCCGCCCCCAACACGCCCGTGCGCCCCCATCCCCAGAGTCTCGGCGTGAAAGCTTGGTGCATTTCCCCCTGACTTCTTTTTGTCCGTTGCCGAGTGGCGTCTGCAAGTCTGAGCTGCAAAGTTACTGATTTGCAGGCTGCATGTTAAGGCAGCCCATGTAAGTAATTTCTCCGGGCACCCCAGCAAAGGAGAACAAATCGCTGACAAAGGCGAGCGCTTTCGATTCAGCGGCGTCGTTAAGGCAACCCCGAAGTATTCCTCCTATAATAAGTTCCACTTCAAAGGGTTTCTCATTCAGCGGTGACTGCTTCGCACTTTTATTAAGTCCGGGCTTTTTCACTCGGAGGAATCATCTGTTTGGTTATTTTTCATCGTGTTTATTTTTCACCATTCACACAGTACTTGTATTAAATAAACAAAGAACAATCGCTCTGCAAATAAAAGTACTTAGGTGGGGAGAGAAGGAAGAGGCACTGGAGCTCCGGCGCCCCTGGCCCTGTCCCCTCCTCCAACTGCACCCACCCCACCCCCACCCGGCTTTCTCTCGTCCTCTCCTCGGTCCCCCTCTCTCCTTTCTGGAGAGCTAGGAGGTTGCATGGGAGATCGTAACAACAAGTGGGTGGAAAGACATACGTTATTATAGGTCGCGCATGTCATATTCTATGGGTAATACTATATGTAATACATATAGTTCCGATGAGGTGTAAATTGAGTGTGCTAAGTTGGCATGAAAGTACAGGTCACTGCAACTGTATCTTAATAGAGTGTCTCGAATCACTGTGGACCCTCTGCCAGCGACTCCCCTGGCCCAGCCCATTGCCATAGCAATCCTGACGCTTGGTGTGGGTGTACCATAAAAGCAGTAGTTTGAATTTCAAAGAACATGCCTTTGAACTTCTCCCTGCCTGATTAGGCACTTGTGCCCGCGTGTGAATGTGTGTGCCCCGGACTGTTTGGGCGTGGACGTGGCGGGGGGGGGGGGGGGTTGAATTTCTGTGAGTTTTTTATCACATAGGGAAAGTGTGCTGGCAACCCCAGGGCGGTTTGTCTGTGGGTCTCCTTAGCCATCCCTCCAGCCCTGGAACGGTGGGTTCCCCTGGCCATGTGTCTATTTTGGTAGATGATGGGGAGTGTGATCTGACAGGCTGAAAGTATTAGTAAGTGTCTGGATTCAGCTTTCCTTTCCTCTAACTTAGATGATCACTTGAGAAACCAGATTATCTCCCCCTCCAACGCCCCAGTCCTTTTTTCCAACCAAAGTGGGATAAAAAATACTTCTGGCGGGAACATCTCTCATTCCATTTCATAGAGAAAGAGATGATAGATAGATAGATAGATAGATAAGATGGTAGGTAGGTAGGTAGGTAGGTATGAATGGTAGGTAGGTAGGTAGAATGAACTACTATGGTCTCAAAAAACTTCCACAAAATGCAAGATGTAAATGACAAGAGTTTACAATGTAAACATGTAAATGACAAGACATGCAATACTAGCATGTCTACAGAGTTGGGCCTCGCTTTCAAGGACTTTGGGCCTCCTCCTTTCCTGTCCCCAGTGC
This sequence comes from Lynx canadensis, assembly GCF_007474595.2. Classification (NCBI taxonomy): domain Eukaryota; kingdom Metazoa; phylum Chordata; class Mammalia; order Carnivora; family Felidae; genus Lynx; species Lynx canadensis. Next base: position 71,221,671 of record NC_044303.2, read on the forward strand.
TGTCCCTCTTGTGTGGCCATCTCCAACTCCTTAAAAGAATAGAATTCTCACCCTCGAGCTATTTCTCAGTGCTTTAGATTTTTGGAGCATTCTCTTTAGCAAAGAAAATCCTGAATGGGAAAAGATATACATAAAATACAAATAACCATGTGTTTGAAGATTCTCCTAGCCTGGAAAACAAAGGTAGATGATTTAAAATGTTTGCGAGGGCCACAAGGGCCACATTTTGCCTAGGAGAGATGAAGTCTTTGATGATAGCCAACTTAGTGTCAATAAGTGGCTTTCTTTGAGACATATTCAGATGGGAACGTCTTGCTTGCCAATTGCCATAGAAATCTTAACACACCATGAAGATTGTCCAAGCGCCAAGCCTTCCGTTCTGGACTAAATTACTTTGAAGTGGCGCAGGACGAGCAGTGGTCAATTTTAACTCTATAGACTGGACAGAGCTCTGGGAGCGGAGATTGTGCGTTTTAAAGCAGAAAATAAGAAGGGGAAACTTGTTTTATACACTCTATACAAGGTTCTGCTCATTGTCAGATATCTTTTATCTTTTATATTTCCCATGAATGATTCATGTCTTGGTGGCTTTGTGTCCTCCCTTTCACCAGAAACTTCATTAGAGAGCTATAAGTTTTCCCATTGATTGGGGCCCTTCGCTGAGTGTTTTTCTCCTTCGTGTGCTGGTTATTGTCATCTGACTTGAAACAAGTCTTTGCTTCGTGTTTCACCTTTAGTACATTTAACAAACCTGACTTTTCAAAACCACTGTAAGCTTATGGAGAACTGCTTATTGACGTTACTACCAATAATAATAATAATAATAAAACTATTTGCCTTTTATCAGTTTTGTATCGGCTAACATAAAAACAAGCAAATGTTCAGCCCTGTTCAAATGGATGGCCAATCACATTAGTTTAAGCCACTTGAACATTTTGTTGCCATGATTCTAATTTCTAACACCTGCCCTAAAATGCTGAGCTAGGTTACATAGATCAGCTCAACTTGTAAATAAACCACAAACTGGACGCTACCCGTCCCCTCCCCCCTCACCCCCCATTACCTGATGTGAGCAGTGTTTAATGTCCTATTCATTCAGCATGTAGTTAACTCAGTACCCATCTCAGCCCCTGATTTTACCCTTCTTTGTGCCTGGATGCCTCTCACTGTCCCTCCACCTTTTCCTCATACTTTTTACCCTTTTACTTTAGGGGGTAGGCACCAAAAAAATGCTAAAACTCACTTTTCAGATTTTCACTGATTAGGATCTCTAAGGACATTATTAACAAATGAGTGCAGTAACCCCTAAGATTTATGTTAGTGTTACATGCAACTTACAGGGCTTAGTCTTCATAAATATTGTATTTTCTAGATTAGATGGTAAGTTAAACCAAGCTGTAAAAATATTTTATTGCTAGGGAGAGGCAAAGAAATAAAGAGCTCAAGAAGACCCAATGTTCACCAGTCAGCAACCTGTTCTATTTGTAAAAGAATGGCAGAAATATGCCATTAGGCAAAACATGAGCAATACATAGGAAGAATACCTTTATTAAATTTTTTACTTCATAATCATTCTTGCTTTCTTTCTATTGGAGGTACACATTTTAAGTTTTTATTTTAGGTGTATCAGGAACCAATAAATCTGTGGCAGAGTAAACCTATGCATGGCAAAATACATAAAATACATATTCCTTTGTTTCAGAATAAATAAACCTGTAGCATAATAAAGAATAGTGCAAACTACCATTGAAAAAGTTGTATAAATAAAACAACTCATTATAAATCAGGAATATTTTGTTCTAATAAGTTTACGATACATAAATTATCCCCCCGAAGTTCATACCTTATTTTGTCTATTTGAAAGAGCTTTGAAAGTGAATAATACGAAAATCAAATAAACTTTAAAAATGTAGAATTATTTTATATTCAAGTTTTATGGTCTTTTTCTTTATAAAGGAGGGTCTGCATGTTTCATATTCACTGTAACAATCTGAAGACAACATTGAAAGGCTTTCAAAGTGACAGCACCATGCACTGTACTAGTAATAGAATATATCTATAAACTATATATAATCTCATCAACACAATGCAAAAAAAACATGCAGGAAGAGTCCTGGTTTTCACATTACGTTGTTCATTCAAGTAAGCTTAAAAATATATTCCCCCATTTTCTTTCCTTTTTTTTTTTTTTTAAATAAATCGTGGATCATAAACGACAATCTTTCACCAAAATGTATAATATAATTCTTTGGTGTGCTTTGAACTCTTCCAGGAAAACAAAGGATGATGTCTGAAAATAAATTAATTCAACTGTACAAATAATAGTGTTCACATACAAGTTATTAACAATGACAAGACTACATCAACCACTCACAGCACACAAAACAAATTTCTACAAACCCTGGGGAGGGGGTGTCTTCAGGGTCTCTGAGGATAAATTAGTGCTCTTTAGTATATTTGTATGATGTTTATGATGGACTATATTTTGCACAAGATGTGTTGCATGAAGTGAAAATAAATTGACTAAGAGTTATTGTCCTAGGTCCTTGACCTTTTTTATCCTAGCTTGACAGCTCTGGCAAAGGTCACACATTCATCAGTGTTTGGTGGTAACTAGAAACCTTTTAAAAATTTTAATATGTATAGCCACTCCCTCCCCTCTTTTCATGTAAATCATACACTTCGCACACTGTTTTCAAATGGGATAGAATTCAGTGTGCTTAGTGCTCAGGTGGGAAAAAATGCATGAAAATGCAGTTGCGGGCATTGAAAAATAAAGACTTTTTAAAAGGCTGATACAACAGTATAAAAGAGGGGTTGGCCTGTCTTAAAAACAACAGCTTTCCCAAAAAAGTAGGCATGTTGCCAACATCACACCTCCTTAGACTTGCCTGTTAATTTTGGCATCCCAAAAAACTTCTCTAAAACTTATCTTTTTATGACACAAGGAGTTTGGACACAGTAAAAAGGCAGCATCTGCGATTTCAGATTAAAAAAAAAAAACCGTAGAGAAAAAAGAAAGCACTTAAATTTCTTCTATTTTATAAAATATCACAGCTTCACAGTTGACTGTTGCAGCAGCGTGTTCTTGTCCCCACTTTTGCGGGAACAATCACAGTAGCACAATACGCGGAGACGTAATAAGGTTGCTGCATCTTTTTTCTTTTTAAATCCTACAAGCAGGGTACTGAAGAGATAATCCTGTATAAAAATACTGTGTTAAGATGAGAGCAGTAATAAAAGAGTGGAAAGTTAAAATCACAACTATTAGAACTCAAAGGATTTTTTTACAAATATTTTTGGACACAGGTACAGTCTAAGATCTGTTGGCAATGCAGCAAGTGTGTGGTTTACAATCAAGAGGCCTTTTCAGAAATAGGGCCCAAGGAGGAGGCAAAGAGGCTCCAGAGAAGCCCTCGTTATGGTGTTAAAGGCAATCTTGAGGCACTCCAGGAAATGCAGAGGGCCTTGGTGCTGTGTTGAGTTCCGACTTAATGCTTTTTCTTGCTCATTTCCAAATATACACATATTGAGTCAGCAGTGTGTATCTCCATTAACCCTTGGTACATTTTGCTCCTAGCCCTGTTCCCCTGTAACCTACAAGTCCAGCTTGGTTGGGTTTTGTTTGTTTGTTTGTTTGTTTTCTAAGGGGAAAAAAAAAAAGCCCAAATATCTTAATTAAATTAATTAAATGTACAAACACCATAGGGTTTCATACTGAATAAATAGGGCTAATTAGACCCGGTGGCAAGTCTGAGTCAAGGGTTTGTCTCAGGCTCGGCATTGTCTCAGGTTAGGATATGGTCCAAGGACTCCCACTTATTACTTATTATTATTACTAGTAAATTCTAAGGTATCGTCCGCGGGACTTCAGAGTTCCCATACATCTCTTCGTCTTCAGACTCCGAAGTGGTTCCGTTGCTGGAAGGTGTGTGAAGGTGGCTGGGGGCTCCACTGGCCTGGCAAACATACCACTCATTGAGGTTGGTCACCTGAGGAGACAGAGTGCTAGAACGACTCCTGGTTGGGTCCAGCACAGGGGACAAGGGGGCACCCACTGGAGTCCCCACTGAGGAGTAACCAAGGGCTCCTGGAGAAGGTGGTGGGGACTTGCAGTGAATCTTCATGTGCTTCCTCAGAGAGCTGGGGTGAGTGTAGGACTTGTCACAGCCTCGGATCTTGCAGTAGTAAGGCTTGTCGCTCGTGTGGACATGGGAATGTTTCTTCCGATCGCTGCTGTTGGCAAATTTCCTGTCACAGCCATCAAATTCACATTTGAAAGGCTTTTCCCCTGCAACAAAACAGAGGGCAGGTCAACAATTGCTTTTCAGAGACCCCTCACCTGAGAGAGAGAAATCTTGGAACAGAAATGAGGATGCATTTTCCCATTCTCTCGAAGACCAACCCCAGCCTGGTTTCTATTCCTAATTCCTACGTTCCAGAATGCAACAGGGAAGGGACACTGGGCCTGTGAGTGGCTAGATGTCAGTCCCTGCAGTACCAGAGGGTTCAGGGAGACGATGGCTAGAGCATGATCCAGGATGTAACACCAAAATCCAACAAGGACCCAGATACCCGTGTCCTCACTGCCCTCAAGGTCTGTACCTGCAAGGATACAAGCAGATCCCCTGTCAATATAAATGCTAATAAAATGATTCTTCCAAAGCCACAGCTTGGGGGAAGGATATAAAAAAAAAAGAGAAAAGTAAGCACATTACACTAAATTAAAAGTGAAGTGGGGGAGGTGCCATGCAATTATAATAACGGCATTTTGTTTCAGAGCGTCCCCAGGATTCCACCGATGGGAAAGGAAATAAGGCAAAACCCCGTTCTCTTTAGAAACAAAGGCACCTGTGAAACACACAGTCCCATCACTAGATTTCATATAAGCCTGGATGGGCAGAGGCGAGGCTGTTGGCCTCTTCTTTCTCCCAGCTTTCCTCACAACTTGCAGGGCAATTAGGAGCCTTTGGAACAGAACCTCGGAAACGTGAATAAAGACCACAAGCTGCAACCAGAACTTAGCTTGTACCTGATGCCCCACGGAAACGTATTCTGACAGCCTTCTACCCCACTTAATAGTCAGAAAAGGGACTGTTTACCACAGTCGTTGGCCCATCATCCCTTTCTTTAAGCTGCTCTAACCACCCCAGGAACACAATGCCTTTAAACACAAGGCCCCTAGTTCAGGGAGTGGACATGTTAATAACACAACTAGAAATTCAGCCACAACACCTCGGTATTAAAAAGCAAAAAAGGAAGACAGCAGGTAGCAGTAGGAATTTTCCTTCTCACCTAAGTATCTATGAACTTAATGTATTTGAGTCATAATTGAACCAGTTATCTCATACATACTATTGTTTAATAATATCTCCCTCATATTTAAATGATTTTTAAAAATTAAGTTGAGTTTCTCTACTGAATTTCAGCACCTACTCTGGTGGCTCACTAGGTACGGCTTTTTCCTTGGTTTTGGATATGTTTCTCAAAAAGCAACTATTTAAGACAGTTTAGTGTACATAAATTTTTGTAGTGAATTTTCATATACAACTATTTCAGTGTAGTTTTTTTTCTTTTTCTTTTTAATCTCACCAATGACAAAGGCTTGGATGCCAGAGTGTGTTAACACATCTGAAAGTATTCAGATGCCTGGACTATAACTTCCCCTACCTCTAAATACTGTTTAAAAATGAAATTAAATATTATTCAAATACACTTCCTACACTGATCTATAGAGGGGAAACACAACATAACACAACAACAAAAAAGTTAATCACTTTTCATAAAAATATCAGTTATCTATCCTGATCTGAGTTTTACTTTTAAGTTGGAGATAATTCTAATTTAATATGGCATTATTTAAAAATTTATAATGGGCCTTCCTTCCGTAGGGAGGCTTGAGTGGTTTTATTCACCCTATGCAAATGTGCAGTGTCGTTTGGAGTTGTTCCTGTCCTCGCTAAGAATCCCGGATTGTGAAGAATACAGTAGCTCTAAGCACTGTTGGTCCCACCACTGACCACGATGAAGAGAAACAATTACGCCCAGAGAAGGGAGATATGGAATGGGGTGGGGGGTGGGGGGAGTAGAAAAGTAGGGATTAAGGTAATATTAAGGACGAAAATAGAAGGAAAAAATAAGTAAAGGTGAAAGAATTGCTTGTTTTATTCAGGGGGCCTAGGCGGGGAACAGTGAGCAAATTCCAGCTAACTGGAAAGGGTGAGAAACCCCAGTGTTTACATTTCAGATTCCGACAGAGGAGTCTATCAGAATCTAACTACTTGCAGAATCTGAGAGAGTAAAGGAGGCTACGTGAGCTGCTCTCTGTTCTACCAGTTCCCTCTCCCAGAGAACTCGAGTCTGGCCCAAAGGAAGGTTATAAACCGAATGGGGGTGGGGATGGGAGGAACGTGGGTCAGGAAATGGGCCTTCGGGAGTGGCCGGGGGGATTATTCCCTTTGATCAATCTGTTCCGGGATTCCGAATAACCCCCAAAAGGGAGAGCGCCTTGGTAGGGAGGGGGTTCCGGAATGGTCCCTGTCCGCACCCAATCTCGACTGCTAAGCGGCCTAAGGACCGCCAAAACCCCCTGGGCACCGGTTTGAGCACTAACGTGAGGCGCCGGTACCCCTCCCTGAGGGCCTCGGCGAGAACCACTCCGCCACCCGCAGCCGGGCAGGAAACGCAACCCTGAGCACGCCGTGAAACTAGAAAACACTACTGCCCAGGGGCCCGCAGCGCTCGGGATCTCCGCCCCCGCCGTGCGCGCGCGCGCACGCCCCTCTCCCCCTGGACTGCCGTCGGAGGGAGCCGCGACCCGTGGCAGCTTCCGCGCCAGCAAGTTCCAGTTCCTTGCTCCACGGGGGAAGAAACTGTCCTCAGGTCCGGCGGCGGAGAAGGAAAGGTCCACTCTCTCTCCGAGGCCTGCAAAGGCGGGAAAGGCCCAAGGCCGCAGGTGCTGCTTTCAGGGTGCCCATAGGGGACGGGGTTGGGGGCGGCTTCACCTCCCGCGCCCCGCGAGCCCCCTTTACGGTTCCAGGCCCCTGTCCTGGCGGCAAGTGCCAGGCACAGGGGCAAACAGCTGGCTAAGCGGGCCAGGGAGTTTTTCCGAGAGCCTCGTGGGAAGTTTCCTTTTGGAAAATTCCTTAGGGTGGACCATCTCGATTAGAAAAGCAGGGGGCTGGCCAACGGAGTTCCCGGAAAGATGTGCTCCCAGCCCAGCATCGGTGCACAGGAGGCCTATCAGGTGATGGCCGGGAGGAGCCAGGCCCCGGGCCCAGCCCCAGGCCACCCTGACCCGGCTTGCACGCAGAACCCCCTGATGCCCCGGGCTCCGGCTGTTGGCCAGGCGTTGGGCCCACGCGCGGCGGCTGCCTCCTTGCCGCCCAGCGCCGATAAATCAGCCAAGTAATTACTAAATGTAAACTCCAGTTACTTAAGTGTCCTCCGAGGGGTAATATTGTCTATCCCTATAAATCCCGACTGCTCGCGCTCATCAGCGCTTCCGCCCAACGCGCTAGTACGTTCGATGGAGGCACACGACCCACAGGAAACACCCCACCGCCCCACGCCGCAGCCGCTTTTGGGATGGGAGGGGTCCCCACAGCGCTGGGGGCTTCCCCCAAGTTCTTACGGGGGGGCAGGTACCAAGGACCGCAGGAGACTGCAGCTCACCCTGCCCTCCTCCAAATAGAATCCTCTTTGAAAGGACAAAGCCAAGTTCTCTAGCACCTTGCAGGGTATGTGTGATAAAATGTGTGTGACAGCTGTATGATACTGTATGGGTATGTATGAAGGTGTGTAAATGGGGAAGTGTGCGTATGTGAGGGTGTATGTGGAAGATAAGCGTGTCAGGGCATATGGGTGTTCCAACTACCAGGAAGTGGGGGGGGGTAGTATGTGAGATACGGGTGTGTGAAGTTGTGTGCTGTGTGCACGTGAAGATGTATGTGTGGGAAACGTGAGTGTGTGTGTGTGTGTGTGTGTGTGTGTGTGTGTGTGTGTGGAGGGGGTCTTCAGGGCCCCAAGGGCGCATTTCTATGGCATTTTGCACCACGCCCCGGAGGGACAGGACCCCTCCCCTCCTGGAAGGGCCACATTGAGCTGGGCCTGGTCGCCTCAATATCGGAGTAAATCCCACGTGCCCCCTCGCACGCCCGCGCTTCGGAGCACGGTGCGGGCTTTGCCACCAGGTGGGGAGGGAAGAGCCACCAGGGCGGCTCCAGCTCCGGCCCCCCTTCCCCATCGCCCTCCCCAAGTTCCCGGGGCCGGGCGAATGGGGGCTGCCGACCGTCCTGGGCTCCTTCCTGCTCCGACTGCTGCTGCTTCTGTTCCGGGGCGGCGGCGGCGGCGGCGTCTGGAGCGCGTTGCCGGTCCCGGCGGAGGGGCTGCGAGCGCGCTGGAGACTCCACCGTGTGGGAACCCAGCGCGGGGCCTGTGTGTGCTATCGAATTACTTATTCATAGAAAAAAAGGGGGGGAGAGAAAAAAAAGAAGTCACATGTCCGGGTTATACGTATGCGAAGAGAAGCAGCAGAAGGAGGGAAAAATTAAGGCGAGCAGGAGGAGGAAGAGAAGCAGCGGCGGAAGCGGCGGCGGCGCGGGAGGCGGCGGCGGCGGCGCGGCCGGGGACAGACACCCACCTGTATGAGTGCGCTTGTGGATCTTGAGGTTTTCCGAGCGCGCGAAGACCTTGCCGCAGCCCGGGAACGGGCAGGGAAAGGGCTTCTCGCCCGTGTGCACGCGGATGTGGTTGATGAGCTTGTATTTGGCCTTGAAGGGCTTGCCCTCGCGCGGACAGTCCTCCCAGAAGCAGACGTGGTTGCTTTGCTCTGGGCCGCCCACGTGCTCCACCGTGACGTGGTTCACCAGCTCGTGCATGGTGCCGAAAGTTTTGGAGCAGGGCTTGGCGCCGCCGGCCGGGGGCGGTGGCGGTGGCGGTGGCGGCCCGGCCAGCTCCTCGGGGTCGATCCACTTGCAGATGAGCTCCTGCTTGATTGGCTGCCGCATGTAGCGCAGGAAGGCCCCGGCCGCCCCTGGGAGGTGGGGGTGGTGCTGGTGCGGGTGCTGCGCGGGCGCCGGCGGCGGCGGCGCCGGGGGCGGCGCGTGGTGCTGCAGGTGGGGCCCCGGTCCGGCTGCCGCGGCAGCAGCAGCCGCCGCCAGGTTCAGGTTTAAGTTCACGGCTCCGTAGCCGTGCAGGGCTGCGGCTGCAGCGGCCGCCACCGCCCCGTAGTGCGCATCCCCGGAGCGCGGCGCGAAGGGCGGCTCGGTACGTCCGTACAGCTCAGCCGCCGCGGCTGCCGCGGCCGCCGCCAGCCCCAAGCGCATCTGGCCGTTGAGCGGGTGCGGGTGGCCGCCGGGGGCTCCCGGAGCGTCGTGCAGCGCGGGGAAGAGCGCCGGGCCCCCGCCGCCGCTACCGTCCGGGCCCGCGTAGGTGCCGCTGGCCGAGATGAACATGCCAGCCGAGTGAGGAGGCGGGGCCGAGTGCTGGGGGGAGCCTGTGCCAGACCGCTGCTCCCCTCCAAGAGGGACCCCGTGCATGGCCGCCGCGGGGGCCGTGGCGGAAAGGTCCCTCCGGAGGACGAAGTCCCTGCTGTGGCCTTTGCCGCTGCTGCCGCCGCCGCCACTGTCGGTGGCGGTGTAGCCCGAGAGGGCAGGAGGAGGGGGAGGGGGAGGAGGAGGGGGTGAAGGGGAGGGAGGAAGAGGAGGGGCTGGGGGCGGGGGCGCGGAGGGCTGCGCGCGGCCGCTGCCCCCGCCACCGGGGTAGGTGCTGGCGCCGGGGTGCGCGACCGAGGCTGCAGCGCGGGCGGCGGCCGCCGGCGCCTCGGGATGTGCCGGGAGCGCCTTTGAGGGAGGGCTGAGGCCGAGCGCGCTCGCCTGGGCCATGTGCTCGGGTCCGAGCGGAGTGATGGCCACGCCGGGGTCAGAGCTCAGGTCCCGAGGGCGGAGGTGCGTGGCTGTGGCGCGGCGTTGGGAGTGGGCGGGCGGGCTGGCCAGCGCCGGGAAGCCTGTCATATTCTGAAGCGGCCTGGCCTGAGCCGTTGCCAAATCCGCTAATCTCAGCGCTGGCGGGTTCCTCTTGCTCAAAGGGGGCTCCATCAGAACTACACAATCAGACCCATAGACCCTCACTGGGGGGACTTTTTTTTTCCCTCTGCCCACCTTCAAAAACATGTATATATTAGGCTCTCTTTAACTTCTTTGTCCTGGCCTCCTAACTCTGCGTATTCCTGTTCCCACTCTGTCCTCCAGCGATTGGCAGAGAGAACACATTTCAGCTGCACAGTGGGACCGAGATTTTGGAAATGGCATGGGTGGGATTGGAGGGAACATCGTGATTGACAGCAGCCACGACTGCCGGATTGGCTCCCATTCAGGCCCTCGGCCCAGCGGGGATCCGCCCCCGTGCTCGCAGCATCCTTCGCTTTCGCTTCGCGCCCCCTCCTCCCCTGGAGCCCTACGTCCCCGCCTTCCAGGGGATGCCCAAGTTGCACTTGCAGAAAGTTTGTGCCGGGCCTGCGCGCGCAGCGCCCAGCGTTCCCATGACGCGCCTTTCGGAGAGCGTGCGCCGGCACGCGGCCGCAGGGCGCGGGGTGGGTAAGGGCTGAGGACCACCCCCCCCCCACCCCGGGACAAAGGGGGTTGGGGGATAGCCCCCAACTTCAAAAACCTCCGCCTCACCGCACGCAGCGACTCCCCCAGCAGCATCCAAACACTTTCTACCTCCTCCGTTGGAAGAGCCCTGGGCTGCTCTCCGGAAGAGGAAGGTGAACCGTGTGCCGGTCGTCATACTTGTAGAGGTGATGCTAGAAACTTCTTATTTGGGAAGGACATCCAGTCTGCCGGGCGCTCAAGTAGAGCGCAGAATGAGGGAAGATATTAAAGTCTTATTGGTTGCAAAACAACTTAAGTGATTTGGCTCCGCAAGACACCAGGTGAAGTCAAAATAAATCTTTCCCGAAAAGGAACCGTTTACCTCGACTTCTTAGCTCATGCAGTCCTTTTCAACGTGGTTCAAAGGAGTTGGCTTGAAGTGTAATCTCCCTGATCGTCAGTTCTAGATCTGCCAGTTCCAATTAGATGTACGGGGGTGGGGGTGAGGCAACACCCGGCAGCGATTCTAACTTTTGCCTTTCTGAGATACAGTGGCAGGGCAGGCCAAACAGCAGCTCTCCAGAGGGAAGCGGCTAAATAAACAACATCCTTCACGCAGAATTCCTCTTTTCGGCCCAGAGAGTACTCCTTATGTGCGCCTCAGTTTCTTTGAAAGGGCCATAAATTAAAACTGATCCAATAAAATGAATATTTTAAAATCAAGCAATACCTTTGCTATGTATTTACTATTAGAATAATCTCTTACCTTGTCATTGTTTTCTAATATACTGATCTAGGAGGCGAGATGTCTTATTTGAAAACTGTAAACTGGCCTTGGGGGGGGGGAGCGAGTCCCATCCTTTTCAAGGGATTTGTTGTCAAATCACTTGACAAAAGGAGATAGGTTCCTGCATCATTTTGGGGGGAGTAGAGAAATGTGGCATCCCCAAATTTCAGGGTTACTGCTGCCCAAAAGTGTCACTTCAGCTCTTAAAAAGAAAGCATCTTAAGATTTTGTGATGTTCCAAGATGTTCAAAAATTAAAGTCAGGGTTTTTAATTTTTATTTTGTTGCCTTGCATAAAATTATTCAAAAAAAAGTGTTATTGACTAAAATGTGAATTTTTTTCTTGGGGGGAGGTACAAAAAACAAGTTACCAGCTTGATTCATTTGCAGTCCAAGTAAAAATAGACTGCATAAAGACATCATCTTAATGGTCCCGAGAGATGGTCCGGGGAAGTTGTAAGAAATATTTTCAAAAGAACTGATTCGATGGCCCCATTTACATCGGTGTGAGCAATGTTTAACAGGCAACCTCACTGTAAGCCTTGGGAATGTCATTCCTCTTAGAAAACTGACAAGCAAACAAAGAAAACACTACAATCAAATTTCAAATAGTTTTTTTTCTTTCGGCTTCAATGAAGTTCAAATACGGGGAAATGAGAAAGGCATGAGTGCAAACACAATGAAAAAAATTAATAAACAACAGCGACAAAAATCCGCATCTGTGTTTGGAGAGGATGAGTCCTTTCACAATTTTCCTTTCAAAGACTCAAAACGTCTCAAGCCAACCAGGCAAAAGTGGAGAAAGGACTGCCATCTCTGTGGATGGGTAATGGGGAAAGCATCATATTTGGAATTGTCACTACTGTCTTCCCCCATTCTCAGGACATTTCAAATGAGTTTCCTTTATTTGAATTTCTTGGCAATGAGCATCACTACTTCCATAATGGCAGCATTGCATTCAGTCCTGCAGGTTATAAGTAAAAACAAACCAAAAAATGAACGAATAAAGAAAGAAGAAAATAAGCACAACCTACCTTTTAATATGGACTATTGAGCATTTTTATTGTGCAATAAAATGAGTACCTCCACCCCCTTCAAAATAGCTTTTCCTCAAAATTATAACTGCTTTGTTTTATTGAATTGCTGAAATTTAATGGTTTAATGGGTGAAGGCATGAAGGAAAGGCTGTAAAAATGTGAATAATGGTGCAGCAGAGCCGTGCGGAATCTGGAACCCGCCTCCTTGTACAACTCTTGTTAAACACAGCATGATATGTATCTGTCATCGATTTAATATGTCTTAATTCAAATATAGCTCCCTGATCAATTTCTTTTTATGGAAGCCTTAAAAAAGAAAAGACTTTCTTAGGAAATAATAGAGATTTGGATGATGATTAGAAAGAAAGATATTTAAGTACGCTTAATGAATATTTGCAAATTTATGGCCAAACCCAGAGTCTAAAAAGATAATTGACTCAGGTAAATCGACTTGAGATGCTAATTCTTAAAAGAAAGAACTGGGAGCAAAATTTCAATCAACACCAATAAGGCGCCAATAAACTGCCTGCCAATTAAACCTGAGAATAGGCCTAGCTAGATGGTCACCAGGAAGGCTCACAGTGGATTTCCCGGATTGCCTTTCTTTATAAAAGAGCTTTTTATTTTGTAGACGCGCTTTTTGTTATTGTGATGACCCGCCTGACCCCAGGTGCGCTGTTTCTTTTTCAAGCCGTTTGGGAGCCAAATCAACCCCCCTTAAACCTCCCGAGTTTCTAAGGACCCAATAACTGTGTAACACTTCCTAAATAAACACCAGCAATTTCTAGGGCGCTGAAGAAAATAATAATAATGGTGTTGTTGTGTTTTGTTTTAAACAGGGGGGTATAGAAGTCGTTATGCCAGTTTCCGTCGGTGGATTCAGCCCCATATTTCTGCGGTGGTGATGGTTGTCAGGGCCGACTCTAAAACTCATGCCCTTGTCTGCGCTTTTGCAGTGGAGATGCTTGTATGGAGACAGCAGCAACGTGGCCATCTATGGAAATGCCCTTTCTGGGGTCAACAGGTGCTCTTGGGGAGCATCGATTTTCAGAATTCCCCTGTTGCACCCCGAATCCCAACCTTCTCCCAGAGCCAAACAAAGGCATGAGGAGGCTGAGGAGGTACAGAAAATGCCGAGCTGGCCCGAACCCGGCGGCACCGCCGCGCTCAGCTGCCTTGAGGCAATAGGACCCGGTCGCGAAGATGCCTAGGCTGGCGCTTATGGCTACCCGCTGCGCAAAAGGGGGAGGGGGGCTGTGACTGAGGCTCCCCGGCGCCCTCCGTTCGTCACTGAGCACAGCCAAGTTTCCTTGTGATGGGTGTGGGCGATTAATAAACTTAAAGGAAGTGAATTGGACATTTCCTGGCTTTTGAGCCTTTGTTTGATTGTTTCTGCATGCGGGGGGAGGGGGAAAGCTAGGGACGGTGAGGTGGACAAGAAAGGATCTGGGGGACCCACCGAGCAGCCTTTCATTGCCCTTGCAATTGCTTTACCGCTCGCCAGCCCCGCGTGGTTTCAGCGAGGAAGTCCTCCTTGCTGAAGGACAGGGTGCCCGCCGGGTTTGGAGCGCCTAGTGCCATTTAGGCCGCACCAGAGCCAGGTTCAAGGGTGAACAGGGTGCCCCGAGTTACTCCGGGGTTCAGAACACTTTTGGAGCCCAGCCCAAGGGCGCCAGTAGGTGCTCAACCGGGAGGAGGAGGGTTACACCAGCAGATACTGGAGGAAGTGGAGAAGGAGTACACTCAGACCTCTCTAAAGCCCGCGCAAGGTGGGCAAAGGGACCCACAAAGGTTCCTTTTCATTGAGCTTTGTCATGCCCGAAGTGATGAGGACTTTGGGTTCAAGGCTTTTCTCAAATCAGGCTGGCTAGGCGTCTAGGCAGTGAGGTACCCTGCCACCTCTCTCGGCCCCAAGCCTGGCTTGCACTGGGCAGGTACCAGATCCCCACACTTCCGCCTTCACCACTCCAGATCTAACCCCGTGTGAGCTGCCAGCCAGCCCTGGGGGGTTGGGTGCTCCCAAGAGCTGGGCAATTTTCAGCCCTCTGAGCGTCCCTCCCAAGGTTGCCTCTCCTTCCTGCCCTTCTGAGCTCTCCCTGATTCCTCAGGCTTCACGGTTACCAGCCGGGCTAAGAGTAACCTAAAAATGTGCTTCTTGCTAAAGTTTATGATCCCTGTTCCATGTACATGGGCTTAATGAGAATTCTTTTTTTTTTTTTTTTTTTTTAGGGCACAAGATTGGGACTTTGTAGGCGTGACTGAAACGTTGGATTTGGGGGTTGTTTATTTTGGATAGTCAAGAATGGGACCCATCCCATGTCTACCTGACCTTGGTGCTTAAAAGCCCTTCAAAAATTATGGCTGTCTTTACTTCCCCATTACTAAAAAATAACTTGAGTAAAATTGGCCTGTCATCAAATATTCTCATTTGGTTATCAATCATTTTTACCCTCAGAGATGGGGGTTGTAGGAGAATGGCCTTTGACCCACATATGACCATTAGGATTGGTAATTTCTTGGGAAATGCCTAATTGTTGTGCTTTAAAATACACTTAGAAGGTCAAAGCAGGAACCACAAAACTCTCTTATGTGTTCACAGTCCATATAACCACCCAATATTTATTTATATTGGATCCCAGATGTGCTTCTCCTCCCCCCGCCCTTCATTCTTTATCTTTTAGGATGTTTTTGGATGAGAGGTAAAAGAGAGGCAGAGGTTGTGTGGGGTTTCTTTCTCAGATTTTGTGGGCACTTTCTGCCATTCCACACCCCTTCCAATACCTATACTTCAATATTTGAAGAAGCCATGGAGGCAAATCAAATACTGACACGTTGACGGATTTACTTGTGTAAGCAATATGGTTGACATATGGCATTGTTATTTATGAATGACAGCATAAATTGTATTACAAAGTCTATTGCAATAATACTGCAGTTTATTGGAAAACTGCTCTCCTGTCACCAGTATTCAGCCTCCCTGGATGTAGTTCATTTGGGAGCCCCAAGGATAACGGTCTTCAAAATAATTAAACACATTCATGTACGCTAATGCCTCCTGTTTGGGGTGTGTTTTTCTTTTGCTTTGTTTTGCAGTAGAAACACCTCCCATCAGGAAAGAGGGGACAAAGTCAGGACAATTAGTTCTCTTCCTTTTGCAAAACCACAACCACTGTCAGATAGAAATGGCGACTTTTTTTTTCTTTCTGAGTCCCTAATGACAAATAGACAAACATTTGCATCCCTATCACTAAACTGCCAGTGAGCATATATTTTATATAGAGAGTTTTTATAAGCCCAGTTACAGAACAGTAAATTTTAACTGTAGGAAGAAGTTCTTTTAGCAGACTGGAGAGGGCCTTATCCTATGGTACCTCCCCACCTCCACTCAACCTCCCCCTTCTTAAAAAATGGTATTTAAAAGTTACAACATTGGCTGAGATTTTCATGATTTCCCCTTCTTTCACATTGCAGATTCTCTCTCTCTCTCTCTCTCTCTCTCTCTTTTTACATTACACTTCTCTGAAGCTCTGACAAAGAACTTTTGTTCTAGGTGGGTTTCACAGAGGGAGCTCCCCCACCACACATGTGGTCCTTCATGGGTCAGGGGTCGCCCAGCCCAGGAGTGGCTGAGAGGGCTGAATCAAAGGTGCCCTGCAACTTAATATCCTGTTGATGATCTTGTTGAATTTATGAGTCTGTGATACTGAGGATGGTGCTAAAATCCTCTTTTTTTTTTTTTTTTGGCCTGGTGTATATAGACAGCTGATTCCACATTTGTTTCTCTCATCTTTACCCCTTCCCACCCCTTTCCTTAAGAGGAAATTAAAATTTTGAATAGTATGGACACGGAGTATTTATGTTTTCCAACTTAAAGGTCAGTTTTGTTTGCTTGTTTGTTTTGGCTTCTCCTGGCTGGCAAGATATACCTTTGTGTGTGTGTGAGAGTATGTTGTATTGTGTACATACACATTGTTTTTATGTATGTGTGCACACAAAATACTGGTCATGCTACAAAAGAAGTCAGTCAACCGTTCACAGAGGCCCACAAACCACAACGAGGTGCTCAGCGAATGAGTGCCTGGGTGTTTGATGGGATTTGCCGTTTTTGAAGACAAATTCTCTATGGCAGAGGAGAATGGACGCCAGACCCTGAGCCCATGGGCCGGCCGGCCGGGACCATCCACATGAAGCAAAGCCCCAACTCTGTCCAGCCCCAGGCACCCACCCCGCGGGGGGAACAATGAGATCGTCAAAGAACAATTTTGGAGAACTTACAAACGGGGAACATGTTTGCCCGATGGAAACAGTTGTGGATCCCGGGGGTCTGACACCGCCAAGGCGGGCCCTTCCTGAAACCTGTTGAAAAACTGATCACTTACAAGGTACAGAACGCAGCCTAGCCGCTTTTTTCCCTTCCGCCAAGGAACCCAAATCTACTTTTGAGGCAATGACTCTGAAAGCCTTTGCAGTTTTTTCCCCCTTGCTTTCTTGCTCTTCTTTTTCTTCCTTAAAAAAAAAAAAAAGTAATAATAATAAAAGAATAGTGTGTTATGAGGGAAAGGGGCTTTGCGGTTTGTAGAGAAATAAAGCACTTCTAAGAGGGTATGGCGACATGACTTTGAACTTGGCTCAGCTCCTCTGTGTCCTGCAGAGAGAGAACTGGAGCCGGGAAAGAATAGTCAGGAGGGCCCAGCCCGCGGGCTCTCCGGCGGGAATTAAGGAGTCTGCCCCACCACCCGGTTGCACGCGGCCCCTGGAATCTACCGTGAGCCAGCGCCCAGCCGCGCCAGCCCGAACCGCAGGCGCTGCAAAAAGGGAATCAAAGCGAAGGTAGAGAATGGGGAAATGAGGAGAGGGACAGAGGAGTGGGGAGGAGGCGAGAAAGTGGGAAAGGAGGAAAACTTGAAGTCTGATGGCTGGAGAAAAGGAGGGAAGGGAGGTTTTTAGATGTGCAGAACTGCAATTCTCATGCCCAATATCTAAGAAAATATTTTATTTTGTAAATATTTTTGGAGTAAGCTTTTCCAATATTCTCCCTCACTCCGACCCCCCATATAAATTGATGAATAGAGTAAACAAGTGTGCAAGGCTGTGCACTGGGCAATTTTTTTTATTGATTCAATGTAGCAAGGCAGCCTTTTCTCCCTGGAGATTTTCTCTCTCTCTCTCTCTCTCTCTCTCTCTCTCTCTCTCTTTCTGTCTCTCTCTATCTCTCTCTCAATGCCCTTTCTGCTTAGGGGGTTGGTATTTGCGGCCCATGCCCCCAACCCCCAACAGAGAGAGAGGTGTGTGGAAATGAGAAACATTTCCTCCTTTCAGGTAAGGCGAGAATCTCCAGCTTCCAGACAAAATCTCGGGCTTTCAGACAAGAAGACCCAGACTCCTTCCTTCTTGCCACCCTCCAACCGCAATGAGGGGTGGGCAGCGGGATGGCACAGGGCACCTTAAGCAAGGGGCTGCGGCCAGTTCTGACCTGCAGACACCCGCTTAAGCCAGGAGAGGCTGCCTGTGCCGGCGATAGAAAGCCCGGGTTCGTCCAGCAATAGCGAGCAAGAGTTGTCTTCCCGCGTTTTTGTTGATTCACTTCAACATGAACATTTTAAATGCGTATTGATTATTTTCTCTTACTTGAATTTTATTTCAACTCCCATAGACTTGTAAATAAAAGCAGTTCTCGGAGCCAGCTAGGCGAAGGAAGGCTCTGGCTTCAGGCCTTTCATTCACACCTCTGCAGCCTCCGGGCCCGCGGTAACCCTCTCCCGTTACCTCTGGGAGCACAAGCTTTCCGCAGCGGGATAGGGAAATGTCCCCAACGGCCAACCAGGAGCCGGGGTGGGAGGCCGGGAGAGGGGGGCGGTTGTAGCCCCAGAGCCGCGAGGAAGGCCTGGCGCAGCGAAGGGAGCAGCCACCCGGCCCCGCCACCGCCCGAAGGTGTGGAGGCATTCCCCGCTCCTGGAGAAGCAGTGATTAATATCTTCTAGCAGGTTTAAGCCCTACCGGTCTGGAGGTTTCTTCTCTGGAGGCCCTGAGCCTGACCCTCGGTCAAACTCCAGCCAGAGCCTTGCCTGGCCGCGCGCCTCCGCCGGCCCCATACTTCCCACCCCACGGTGGCAGCGGCTGGGGCATCTGGGCATCCACCCCGAGGATAACACTGTCTTTAAACGACTTCCAATCAACCCCCTCCCTCCCGGGGGCCGCTGCCCAGTGTTTACTGCTGTAATCGGAGCGGGACGCGAGCGGCGGGGGGAGCAGAGCGCGCCGAGCTGGGGGTGGGGGCCACAGCCTGGGAGGGGGGTGGTGGCTGGGTGAGTGTCCAGAGACCAGAAGGAATGGGCAAGTCTGGTTTTACCTGGGCCCACCATCCAGCACCTGTGTTTTCAATACCACTGAGTAAGTTTTTTTTAAAAAAAGGGGGGTGGGGGGAGAAGATAGAGAGCGTGCCAACCGGTCAGGGGACCGGTTCCCGGGACGCTCTCCACCGCGCGCTCCCGACGGGGCCCAGGGCCTGTAGAGTCCCGGCGCGTGGAAACCTCTCGCCCGGCGAACCCGGTTGCTAACCAAGTTCTCGAGCGACCACGACTGCCCGCTCTCGGTGCCCGTCAGGAGTGGCTCGGGTCCCCGGGGAGTCGGTGGCCTCTGCAGAAGGGCGCGAGTGCAGGGTGCTGTGTCCTCCGGACCCGGCCAAGGGCACAGTGACCCCGCGGTCCAGGCCAGCGCTACGCCGGCCTCCTGGCTCCGGGGAGCGCAGCGGCCAGCCGCGAACATGAGCCGCGGCGCCGGACGCTCAGGCGAGGAGCTGTAGGCTGGCAGGCCGGGCTGGCTGGGAAGATCCGCGGGATCCGCGGCTGCCGGGGCAGCGGGGAGCTTCGGGAGAGCGGGGGAGGAGTGTCGGATCAGCCGCGGGGCGGGGGCACCGGATTGACGGGGCCTCGGCGGCCAATGGCCGCGACGGAAGGGCGGGCGGGGCGGGAGCCGCCGTTAAAGGGGCGGTGTGACCGGGAGTCCCGGCCTGGAGCGGGAGGGAGAGAGGGAGAGAGGGGGAGAGGGAGGGAGGCCGGGAGGCCGGGGCGGGAGACGTGGGGGCGAGGCGGGGGAGAGGAGAGGAAAAGGAGGAGACAAAAAATTTAAAAAAAAAAAAAAAAAAAGGCTTGCGGCGGCGTCTGTAGCGCCCACCGAAATAAACAGAGGTAGAGGTGGTGGGGAACGAAGCCCACCGCAGCAGAAAAGGGGGGACCTGATTTGGCCTCTTCGCACTTGCTCGGGTCTCGGACACCGGTCGGTCCTCAGGAGTGCGGCTGCCGGCTCCGGGTCCAGCGCCCCGAACCGACCGGCGAGAGGGAGCGAGCGAGCTAGAGATCACTTTTTTATTGTTGTTATTGTTTTTCAGCCTAGCCTCCCCTCCTCCCCTCCCTCTGCTAGCCTTCTCCCCTCCCACAGCCCCAATCTCTCCTCCTCCCCCTCCTCCTCCTCCCGCACAACTTAAAGAAAGAGGGAGCGGCGCGGCCGCTTCCTTCATCTGGGGGAATTCGTGGCTGCTGCAAGTTTACTACGCGAGGCGCAGCCAATGCCAAGCGCGGAGGACGAGGAGGGCTAAACACCTCGGCCGCGGCTCCGAACAATACCCGCCGCGCACGGGGCGGCGCGAGTAGGGCCGCGGGGGAGGGAGCGGCCGACCGAGCGCGCTGCGGAGCGGGCGCCCGGCCTCCGCCCGCCGCCCTTGTGCCCCCGCCGCGGTCAGGTGGAGCCGCGGGCGCGCCGGGCCGGGGCGCGGAGCGCAGAGCTCGCCTCCGTCCCCTCCTCGCCCTCCTGCCTGGCCCGTTGCACAGCCGCCGCGCTCGGGCACCGTGGCCCCGCCGCTGCTGTGATTTCATTCTGCCGGCGCCGCTTGATGCTGCCGGGCCCCGGGTCCGCGGGGCTGGTGAGCGAGTGAGTGTGTGCGTGCGCGCGCGGGTGCGCGCAGGGGTGGGGGCCGCGGCGCTGCGCTCGCCCCCCGTTGGCCCCCCTCTCCGCTGAGCTCCCCACACCTCCCTCCCGCTCCCTCCTCCCGCCCGCCCTCCCCTGCCCTGCCCGCCCGCCCCCGCCGCAGCTCCTTTAATACACTTTGGTTCTCCGCCTGGCTTTGGACTCTTCTCCTCCTCCACCTCCTCCTCCTCCTCCTCCCGCGCCTCCTCCGCCGCCGCCTCCTCCTCCTCTTCCTCTCCGCGCCTTCGCTCCGCGCCCGGCCGCCGGAGGCAGATCCAGGCGGCGGCGGCGGCGGAGGCGGCGGGCGCAGGAGCGCGGCTCCCGGGGCTGAAGCCGCCACCACCACCGCCGCCTGCGCTCGGAGCCGGGCGGCCGCTGGACGCACAGCGCGCGGGGCGGGAGTGGGAGCGGAGGAGGCGCGGGGCTCGCCGGGGCCGGCGGGGCGGGTGGGCGCGCTGGCCATGCTCCTGGACGCGGGGCCGCAGTTCCCGGCCATCGGGGTGGGTAGCTTCGCGCGCCACCATCACCATTCGGCCGCGGCGGCGGCGGCGGCTGCTGCCGAGATGCAGGACCGCGAACTGAGCCTGGCCGCGGCGCAGAACGGCTTCGTGGACTCGGCGGCCGCGCACATGGGCGCCTTCAAGCTCAACCCAGGCGCGCACGAGCTGTCCCCCGGCCAGAGTTCGGCGTTCACGTCGCAGGGCCCCGGCGCCTACCCCGGCTCTGCCGCGGCTGCCGCCGCCGCCGCCGCGCTCGGGCCCCATGCAGCGCACGTCGGCTCCTACTCTGGGCCGCCTTTCAACTCCACCCGGGACTTCCTGTTCCGCAGCCGCGGCTTCGGGGACTCGGCGCCGGGCGGCGGACAGCATGGGCTGTTTGGGCCAGGAGCCGGCGGCCTGCACCATGCGCACTCGGACGCGCAGGGTCACCTCCTCTTCCCTGGCCTCCCGGAGCAGCACGGGCCGCACGGCTCTCAGAATGTGCTCAACGGGCAGATGCGCCTGGGGCTGCCGGGCGAGGTATTCGGGCGCTCGGAGCAGTACCGCCAGGTGGCCAGCCCGCGGACCGACCCCTACTCAGCGGCGCAGCTCCACAACCAGTACGGCCCCATGAATATGAACATGGGTATGAACATGGCAGCGGCCGCGGCCCATCACCACCACCACCACCACCACCCTGGTGCCTTTTTCCGCTACATGCGGCAGCAGTGCATCAAGCAGGAGCTCATCTGCAAGTGGATCGACCCGGAGCAGCTGAGCAACCCCAAGAAGAGCTGCAACAAAACTTTCAGCACCATGCACGAGCTGGTGACCCACGTTTCCGTGGAGCACGTCGGCGGCCCGGAACAGAGCAACCACGTCTGCTTCTGGGAGGAGTGTCCGCGCGAGGGCAAACCCTTCAAGGCCAAATACAAACTGGTCAACCACATCCGCGTGCACACAGGCGAGAAACCCTTCCCCTGCCCCTTCCCGGGCTGCGGCAAGGTCTTTGCGCGCTCCGAGAACCTCAAGATCCACAAAAGGACCCACACAGGTAACTGCGGGCCGGGACAGGGATGGGGCGCGGAGAGGAGAGAGGCTGTGGTTGGTTGGCTGGGGGAAACGCGCCGACCGCCAGCCCCTGCTCTCGGATGGGAGGTGTTTTTGTGTACCGGAGACAGCCAGCGGCTTGTTTTTGTTGGAATGAAAGAATAGTATCGGGCTGGGTTTTTCCATGTACGGAAACTGAGTTTTAAATGATCAGTGTAACATCAAATATATGTTTTGGGTGATGCAGTTGCTTCATTTGCTCAGCCTTGGTTAATAATTTCCGTTCTAGATAGAACGCACAAAATAAAACTGCTCTCCAACTCGGCGCCCGGGAATCGAGCCTAGAGAGGATTTTGCCAGCTTGTCTGGATGTGCTTTTCTGCTCCGGCTGTGTGTCTGTGTTGGGTGGCTTGTGTGTTTTCCCACTTCTTTTACTCCGGGTCCAAACGTCCTTCCCGGGACTGTTTTTCCATTAAATGAGTCTGATGCGAGCCGAAACTGTAGAGCATTTCTTGTTTAAAAAAAAAAAAAAAAGTGTTTTTAAAGCCTATTTAGGGGTAGGTCACGGGGCTTTACGGTGGATTCGCAATAGTTTGTGAAAGTCTCTGATGGGCACCAGAGGGTTTGCGATTCCAAACTTGGACCAACAACTCGGTCAGAGAAAACCCCGGGGCAGCGCGGCCCCGCGGGGCAATCGCGTGAGAAGAGGGAGCTGCAAAAGAACGCGCCTCTCGCCTCATAGATTATTCATCTCTGACCAGGTCCCAGCCAAAATCGTGCCAGACGATTTCCTAAAAGAAAGCCAAATGTTTTAGCAACTTCCCCCGTCAATATTTACTCCAAAGTGGGGATGCGCCAGCGGCCTATTGTTCTCTTCCGGGAAGGGAGGGAGCCGAGGTGCGAGACAAGCTTTTAACAAGGTTTAAAATTTGAGAAATTTATTTGCATGAAATGCTTTCGAGTCCTGTGTCTGAGCGGATGTCTTTAAAAAACAATTTAGGTGCTAATGGAATTTAACGTTAAATGGCCCCCTTTCCAAGAGGAACGATGTTTGAGTTCTCACACCTCTAAATGACTCCAAGCATTTGGAATTCTGGCAACAGGATGCAGGGACCGCCAGAAAATTAAACAGGGAGATTTTGAAAGCCTTTGCTGACGCCCCCACCCCCCACTGCCCAGCCTGTGCCTATGCAATCGCTAGATGTTGTCTTATCTCTAATATTTACCTTTTTTTCCCCCGGCTTATTTTTAAATGACTGGAAGTGAGACTAGAAGAATGGTTAATTTAATTTGAAGAATTTTGGATGAAAAATACTGGCTCAGTTATGATCCACAGTCCCATCCCCAAACAACATAGCAACTCCAAATGTAATTGCCTACTGGCCCCAGAGACAAACCGACAGCAGCCCAGCAGCCTGTGTGATTTTGATAATGCCCTAAATATTTTGTCATAATAACAGCTTCTCCATGGCGAGACCAATTTGTTAGAGGCTGCGAATCCAAGGAGCCCTATAGAAAGGTGGGCAGGACGGGGTGCTACCCCAAATTCATTATAAATCTCAGGAAATGGGTGTTAGTCTGGAAGACAATTAAAATATGACATAAATGAGCAGGACTGTCAGGTGGGAAGGCAGTTAGTTTCATCTTCAGCTACAGAGGCGATCCGACCTGGCTAAGGGACCCAGGCCCTTCCAGTTCCTCTTTCCTTCTCCCAGCGGCCTTGTTCCCTCCAGAGTGGGTGGGGGCTCCGGGAAGGTCTGGGTGTGGGCAGCAAGCGCCCCTGTTTCTATCCACAGGGGAGAAGCCGTTCCAGTGTGAGTTCGAGGGCTGCGACCGGCGCTTCGCCAACAGCAGCGACAGGAAGAAGCACATGCACGTCCACACCTCCGATAAGCCCTATCTGTGCAAGATGTGCGACAAGTCCTACACGCACCCCAGCTCGCTGCGGAAACACATGAAGGTACCACCGGGGAGGCCGGGAGGAGTGTGAGGCCGCTGGCCCGCGGCGCCGGCTCCCAACCGGCGCGGACAACCGCTGCCAGCCTGGGAAGGCCAGGGTTCCCCGGGGCCCCGGCGGGCGGGGAGGGCCTTTCTTGGAGGTGCTCTCCCCCGGGAGCCCGGCCCCACAGCAGCTGCACTCACACCCAGTCCCCTTTGGTCTCCCCTCCCGGCTTTTGTCTTGCAGGTCCATGAGTCCTCTCCGCAGGGCTCCGAGTCCTCCCCAGCCGCCAGCTCAGGCTACGAGTCGTCCACGCCCCCGGGGCTGGTGTCCCCCAGCGCCGAGCCCCAGAGCAGCTCTAACCTCTCCCCGGCGGCGGCGGCGGCGGCGGCAGCGGCGGCGGCGGCGGCGGCCGTGTCCGCGGTGCACCGGGGCGGAGGTTCGGGCGGCGGCGGCGCGAGCGGCGGCTCCGGCGGAGGCAGCGGCGGCGGGGGCGGCGGCGGGGCGGGCGGCGGGGGCGGCGGCGGCAGCGGCGGCGGGGGCAGCGGGACAGCCGGGGGCCACAGCGGCCTCTCCTCCAACTTCAATGAATGGTACGTGTGAGAGCCCGGGGCCTCTCTTCCTCTCCCGGTCCCCGCCCTGGCGCAGCCCTCCCGGTGGCGAGCGCTGAGGGCACCCTGTGATGTGTTGTTAAAATTATGAATCTGATTTTTATGATGATGAAAATGATTTTACCAGCAGAAGGATTTTTAAAAGTTTCTTTTTGTTTTTGTTTTTGTTTTTAAATAATCTAGGCATGAAAAGCAAAAATATCCCTTCCGGAGTCTCCGCTGAAAACATAAAATAAGAAATTTTAAAAAAAATAATAAAAAATAAAAAACCCATAAAAATCTTGAACCAAACCCTCCTTCCCTTCCCCCCATGCCCTCTTTTCCTTCTCACCCACTTCCCAGTCTTCTGACAAACTGTACATAGCGAACTCCTTCCTTCTCCAAGGTGGTTTTAATGGCTTCTTGGTGTATAGAAGTTTGTCCATTTGTAACTCTCCGGATTGCGTTCCTCCCTGCCTTTCTTCCCTTCTCTTCCCCAAGTGATGGGCTTTTTCTTTTCTCTTTTTAGTTCACCCGGTTTCTTTTTAAGTAATGTGGAAGAAAATGGTTTATTTTGTATCGTGGTATTGAATATTGTGTTCCTTTTTATGAGGCAACTTGATTGTAAACTTCATGCAACTATAGACTGGAAAAAACCGAGCCGTGCCAAAGTCTCCCTTCTGTTTCTTCAACACATTGATCCACAGCACACACACACCACCACCACCACCAACGCTTGTGAATGTATTTTTCTGTTAGCTGGGTTTACATGTGATGTTTTAGTGCTTTTGCAAGTTCAATTTGTTAGTTCCTGTATGAAAGATTGTGGGGGAAAATAAACGTTGTGCCGTTAGCTTTTCCGTAATAACACCCTTCCTTCTGTAAATACCCGTTACCATATTTATCCATTTGTAATTAAATTATGGTATTAACTTGCTACAGAGGAAACAATATTTATAAAGAATGTTTCTTAACTATAAATATGTACAATTGTGGGCATAAACTGTTTCAGATTTTTTATTTGAAGGTTTTAAGTGGTTTGATCATTTCTTGTGATATGTTTTGAGAGTAATGCATACAGAAATATAATAAAATGTGTTGAAACTGCATGAACATACTTTTTTTTTTTTTTTCTAGCAGAGTTCTTAAAAAGGGGAAGGGGGCAGCTGAGGGTTGACATGGGTATGGAACAGCTGCCTAAATGAAGGGGAGGAACCACCTTACCTTCTAGGGAGGAAGGTGTATGTATGCATAGGAACCAGGCCAAAATGCCCCTTTGGCAGAAAGTCTCAAAATTATTTTCTATGTCCTTTGTTTGTAGCTGAGAGTGAATTAAATTTTTGGAAGGGCCCTGTGAGGACTGGTGGCTGGAACCTTCAGAGTTTCTAATGGCTCCATTATCTGAGGGAGTGCCTTTCTTTCAGCTATTTGGACTGGATTTAAGAGCACTAAACATTTCCTTATTCTTTGTTTTCCCTCTTCCCTGCCCCCTTTCCTCTCCCTCCCTCTGAAAAGCTGAGGTACAGTTATTTTTAATTGCACATTTAAAACTGAGCTGAGTACTTTGTTTTTGAACTTGGCCCGGTGATTACAGTTTAAGGGCCCTTTTCTACCTAAAGTGTTTTCTTGGAATTTCAGAGAGCTTGCTCAAGAAAGTCTGCTTATCCTCAGAGCTGCTGCACACCAACAAGGAAGATGTTCAAGGGAAGAAGGTGACAGAGTACGCTTTAATTTAGGAGAATAACAAACCCTTGGCTCAAAACAAAAGAGAATCTCTTCAAGAATTCAGTAAAATAGAGTAAGATGTAAAGACTAAAATGGTCAGGTGTGAGTGAGGCAGAGCATTGAGGACCAGTTTGTCTATAAGGTTTGCAGCTTTAATCTTCTCCTGTGCAAGAATTTATCAGATTTCAAACTCAGTGCTCTAAGGAATAAGGCAAAAATAATTTTAACAATCAAAGGGTAGGAATGGGGTAGGAATAAGCAGGCATCAAAGGGTAGAAATAAAATTATTTTGAAATCCCTGAGCCATGAAAATGTCTCCATTTCTTCCTTACTATGCCCCCACACCCCCCCACACCCCCCCAGTACTGAGAAGATTCGGGCTTCAGTCCTCGACACCTACCTAGGATCGCCCAGCAGGTTCTGTCGGGGGAGACCCAGGTCTCCGCGGAAACCGCTATTTCTATCCTTCCCTTCCATGGTCGCCTGAGCTGCAGGGCCAGTCAGGCTAGGCCAGAGGGCTGTTTGGAGAGAAGGGCAACTCTGACCTCCTGGAGGCCACCTATTCAATGCGGAGGGAAAGACTCCAGCCTGGGCGTGTGTGTGTGTGTGTGTGTGTGTGTGTGTCCCAGAGGGTGACAGACACCAGGCTAGCCCTCCCCAGCGGACCTACGAACTGCCCAAGCACCAGCTCCTGAAGCAATCAACCCCCTATTAAAGTCAAATTTATAACCCCTAATAATATTAAGGAAAATTATTAAAATAATTGGCATATGTTACTGATCCTTGGGAGATTTCATTGAACACATTATAAGCTGTGAGGAAAAGCCTTTAGTTTTTCAACCCACCCCCCGGAGGAGGGGACGAAGGAATCAGATGAAATATTTATCATAACTTGGGCAAGAATGAAATGGTGTATCATAAATGTTTTAAACTTTTTTTCTTTTTTTGGTGGAAATTATTGGCTTTGGGACACCTCCCCAATCTAAAGAGAAGAGTGGCGTGGAGGTGTGTACTTTAGTATCAGCTCAAGGCTTGGGGCGTTTCTTCTCATTTGGGGGAAGAAGAGGGACAACGTCAAGAAGAGGCAGACGCTGTCGCAGCCTTGAGTGGGCTGGCTGGCTTTCCACGCTCAATGTCGAGAGCTACCGCTGGGCCCTTTAGGTCCAGGGGAGCTGATCCTAGTTTTCAGCAGGAAATAAAAATGAGAAGGCGCCTGGCGCGAGGAGGAGGAAGATCGCAGCCTGGGGGCGGTTTCCTAGTCCACGCTGGGGTATGAGGAGCGGACGCGAGCAGCTTTCCCGCAAAATGGCTCCCAGCTCTGCGGCCCCTGAAGCCCACCGCTTTGTCCAAACCGGTCACCCAGCCGGTGGTGTGGCCCATTCTCCGCCTTCCCCTAACACGCTTCGAATCCCGGAGACAGGGTGGGGGAGGGGAAGATGGCAAAGTGGTCAAAGGTGTCAGCATTGCTCAAGCTAGAAAGCGCGAGGGAGGCTGGCGGCCCAAGATTCTGCGCCGCAACCGGGCGCCTGGGCCTGGGGGGTGGGGGTTGCGTGCGTCTCTCCCACTGTTGCGTAAATGGAGCTGAATTCCAACCTGCCCTCGCGTGGACTCCGGAACTACAGAACTAGAGCCCATCTTCGCTTCCTTCAGGGAATCAGGGAACCAGAGCTGTGTCTCTGGTTCCCTGCTCGCGGGGAGGCTCGACTGCCTCCGCCTGAGGACGGTTTCTGCCGGTCACTGCCATCAACTTGAACTTCAGAGCGCCCAAGCTCGCTCCCTTTGCTCTCGGCTCCATCCACCACCAAATAACTTCCCTCACGCGGGAGTCGCTTTATCCGGAGGCAGCTGGAGCCCCCTCGGGAGGCCCATCATTATTATTATTAATTATCGTGATCCTCACTGCATTATTAATGACCACAATGATAACTGGCATCGGTATCAGCTTCTCCCTGTTCAATGAAGTCCCCCAAGTGTCAGGCGGGGAGGAGGTCACTCTTGGAGCAGAGGCCGGGTTGATTCTGTTCTGGGCGCAAGAGGAGGCTATACTAAGGCCGAGGCCCGGCTAGACGACGCGAGTAGAGGAAGCAGGTCCCAGGCCCAGCACACCCGGTCCCCGCGGTCCTGGCCCCTTTCCTTTCTGCTGGCACCTTCTCTTTTCCTCCTCCTCCCCACCCCCTGCCCCCTTTGTCTCTCTCTCTCTCTCTCTCTCTCTCTCTTTTTTCAGACGGATGTTTTCAGTATCAAGTGGTGTATTTTCCGCACAAAACTGTGAAATCTAGGGCAGATCACAGGCTGGACCGGAGTTTCGGGGTTCCCTGTACACCGCGCTGTTCTTTCTCATTCCAGGGTTGGCTAGGAAGGCCTGGGTTTTCCAAGTGATCGGTCGCCGTCCGGATAGGCAGGACTGACTGGGGGAGGTGTGTTCTAGTAGGATACGCGGGGGCCACCAAATACTCGAGCCTGGGATCCTACCCTCCCCTATATCACGCCCCCGAAATCACCCAAAGGGCGCGCTAGGCCTGTGTCCAAGAGCTAAGAAATAAAGAGCTCAAAATAATATCCCACCAAGACTTGGTTGAACCCTTGGTTGAACCCTTGGTTGAATGCGTTTTTACTTAAGCGGACACGTGCCCCGGAAAGCGACCCTCGGGATCCAAAATACACGTTCAATAAATACTGGAGGATTGATTGATTATATAGTCTGATACCCCTCTGGTTCCACGGAAACTTGGAGCTGCTGGGCCCACTGCTACCCCCAGCAGACCACAATGAACGGTTTCTATTTTTAACTGGCAGCTTAGAACAGGACTGGAGCCGTGTCGCCCTCCTTGCTAAACCCCCTCCCCAACCCTCAACAGATTGTTGCCAGGGTTCTATTTTAGGGAAGAACCTAGATCCAGAAGGGATCGAGTGATCGGGCATAAACCCTCGGGTCGTCCCGCTGGGCTCCTGAGAAAGAAAAGGCAGCCTTGGCAGTTTGAACAGGGTGTTACGAATGAGAACTTCTGTAAACCATAACCAGGGCAGCCGGAGGGTTCGAGTTCACGGTCAAGGCTGTGGGCGACTGGGGCCGCAGTGTCCACGCCCCGCTCCGCCCCTGCTCTGCCGCGGCCCAGATTGCGGGCAGGGCGCGCAGAGCTAGGGTCCTCCCACTCCCGCCCCGCCCCTCAGGCCCAGTCCGAGAATTGTCCGTGCTGGGGCCACCTCGTTGCCCTTGCACGTTTCCCTTTTGTTTTCAGGGCTCGACGAGCTTTTGAAGAGGTGACACTTCGCTTCGTCTGCAGACCTGCAACGTGCCCTTGTCCCGAATCGAATCCCGCATCCTGCCTCCCAGTCATTCGGGATAAGGCTCTGCGCAGCCACCAGGCCAGAGCTGCGGGCGCCGCGTTCACTAGCATGCGCGCACACAGACCCCCCACACACGCACACATTCTCTCTCACAATCTTTCCACGCCTTAACACACGCACACGCACACGCACTCACATATGCTTGCCTCCTTCGGCATCCCCCTAGGCACCCGCTCGCGTGCGTGGGATGGACCTGAGTCGCAAAGATTGGGGACGTGTGGACAGAAGACCCAGCAGGAGATGCTCCCCTCACCCGTCCATTTTTTTCCCAGATCCCCCCACCCCTATGGCCTCCCTCCAAAAGGGCCATGCCTGCCCAGAACTCTCTATCCAACTTGGTTTTTTGAGAGTCTGCTGTCTGGGCCTTATTTCCCAGGCTCGCACCTCGAGCCACCAGCCGGAGACAGTTTGGGTGGGGGATCCCCGCACACAGTGCGGATCGCTCAGCCCCATTTCCCTGGTAATGTGATAGGCCAGACTGTCCGGCAACCCCGAGAACCCACCGCCTCCCGGTGTGCTTTGGGAGGTTGCTCCCTTACCTCTCAGTTAAACCAGGAGGGAGGGAGTTTTCTAAACCCTCGCTCCCCTCCTCCAACCCCTGCCCTTAGCCTCTTTTCCTAACCTCCCGAAGCCAGTATTTTTCTGTCCCTGAGGCCAAACCTGGTGGCCTGGGGGACCTGAACAGGGCGCGACACCGCCAGAGAGGTTGGGGGTAGAAGTAATAATGTTAATAACGTCAAAGATAAGCATCCTAGTTAACGCTCTCGGACTGGGTAGCTCCCTAGAGACTGGGGGAGGCCTGGGGCGGCTACAGACCGCTCGGGGCTGGGAGTGGGCCTGGGTTCTTCTATGGGGGAGGGTGCGGAGGGTGTTCTTATGTTGTCCCCCCTCCCCCAAGTAAATCTCGGGTCTGGAACCAGGCCGAGCCAGCGACCGCCTGGCCAGTAGCCGCGCTGGGCCTCTGGCTGCAGACGCGCGCGGTTCCTTCTTTTTCTTTCTCCTGGGTCACCCGACACACAGTAGTTGGTGTGGCGGAGTATGGTTTCTCGAAACTCTTCGGAGTTGGTTGGGTCTGTTTGCCCGTTGCCCCCACCCCCCATCCCCCTAAACCAGGACTGTTCCCCCTCCCTCTCCCTGCCGGCAGATGAATGGTGGCTTTAATGATCCTGGGCACGGCGTTGGGCCGCCGGTTCTGAAGATGCTCTGACCTGTAGGGAGGGCGCGAGAGGTCAGGCGCACGCAGGGCCAGGCTTGGGCTCCTCCCAGGCCCACGCTGCTCCGATATTGATCTTGGGAGAAAGATAAACAGAAAAGCTGGACCTTCGGTCATGAATACTAATGAGCCAGGGTAGGAGTTTTAATTGCTATGGACTTCCTTTTTCCAGTTAATCTTTATTGCAGACTTCGGAATCAGTCTTTTTGAGCTTCGTTTTTGTCTCCTTCTTTCTCCGCCCTCCTTCTTATATTTTCATTTGAAATGCCCAGGCGAAAGAGACCTGTGTCAACTTGACTTTATCCCTTTCGCAGTGCCCGTGTGAGCGCGAGAGCCCACAGCCCGCGTTCCCAGCAGGGCGCTTCTTCTGCTCACTAATTCTGGAAATGTAGGGGATCCTATAAAATAAATTGTTTCAATGTGGCTTTGGCGAGTCTGCTTCTTGACTTCCTCACCCTTATTGTTTCAAAGACTTCGTGTGTCCTTGGCCTTTAAACTTCCTCTTGACAATTGCATCTTTTCTCCAGGCACTGAGATCCTTTCTACTCCAGACGCGTGTATTCCATCCCCAAACGTCCCCGTTTCTCAAGTCTCCAGGATTTGACACTGGCTTTGCCAACCGCGGTGTCTAAGTGTTTCAATCTAGTAGCGAATTCTTAGGCAAGCTAATTCGTCAGTTTACATAATTGCAGTGTTTTCTTTGGTACCTGTAAGCAATCGTGAAATCTGAGACAGGAACCTAAGGGAATTTCCAGAAACATTTCTGTCTCCATTCTTAATATGCATTTGATAAGTTAGTTTTACTGTTTTTCTGAAAATAAACCCATTCTTGAATTGAAATTTCTCTTGAAAATATATAAATCGACTGTAAATCCCATAAAGCAGTTTCGGCTGTGCGATCAGGAAGAGAGAGAGAGAGAGAGGAAAAAAAAAATGCAAGCCCATTTCTGCAACAGACTATGAAACTCCAGGCAAAACCAAACAAAACAAAAACAAAAACCAGCTGTATTAGAATAATCTCCAGTATTATTTTGATCTTCAAAGTTTGGGACAAAATAAACCCGCATTTCACATCCTTGTCAATAGGTCCCAGCACTGAAGTCTCCTGAGGATTCTGTTCCACTTACACTTTTCAGTCCAAACTTTTTTTCTTCACACAATGATTTATTATGTAGGTAATTTTAGGGGATACAGTTTACAGCTTGAATTATTAGACTGAACACCTCTGGCTGACACCACTGTGCCTTTTTTTTTCAGCCTGCAGCTGTGAGTCACAACCCCATTTTCATACCCAACCGCTGCACATTCCTCCACAATGTATATTTCCTTCTCGCAAAGATCAAACATGCTTTGGTCAAAGTGTTTATTTTAAAATACAGGAAAATTAAAACTAAACACAGCTCTACTGAAAAATCCCCCAATGTATCATATTTTTCCTCCTCCTGTGCCCACAAAAAAAGTAACAAGTTGTAGCACTTTCTGGAATAAAATTTCAAATCGAAGGGGAACACAGGCACATACAGACTCGATTTTCATTTTATTATTGAAACACATCAGGAAATCTCCCACTTCTCTTCATATTTGAATCCTGTTTGGACGTCTTTAGTTTTTACCACACAAAATCACAAGCAGCAGCAGCAACAATAGCAACGTATCTTTAAGACGTTGACAGGCATCTATTTTATTCACCAACCTATACACTCATCATTGCTAGTTCATTTTTCCATCTCAGTATTTTTTTTAACCATATCATCCACAAGATAACTTAAGGGGGAGAAGGATATTTTGAAGTATTTGCCAACAGGAAGGGGGGGGGGGAAGTAACTCAGAAACAACTTAATATTTCCCAAGCATCTGGGTAGGTTTTTGGTATGTACATGTGTTTCCTTTTCCCTTTCAAATTAAGGTGAAAAATTATAAGGTAAAATCACTTTTTTTTCCAGCACCTAAATCATGTGAAGTGGATTTGAACTGCAGATTTTGACGGACAAGTTGTCCTTCTGTAGCCTACTATCCACTGCTTTTTTCAAGCTTCTCTTGATTCCCATATGACAGGCATATAGACCTCAGCCACTCCTCTCCTGGGCAGTTTACTCAGCTTTTCAAGCCACACAGTTCTTTAACGGGGCAGAAACTGGTAGGCTGTTTTTAATCAAGTTTGGAAGCGGAATCTTTTCCCTCTGATGACTGTGCCCAGGGGTGGATCCGGCTGAATGTCTGGCGCTGCGGGCTGCAGGCTCGGCCACCCCTTTTTCAGACACAACACCAGAGAGGGGTATTGAAATAATTGCGTGTGGCAGAAATGTTAAAAAAAAAATTAACCCCTCTTACTTCCCATACTTCTGAACTAAAAGGCAAAAGAAGTCAAAAGGAAATCTGAAATAATATTCACTTACCTGCCTAAGGCAGACCAAGAAACTGGAAAACGACTTGAGGCTTTGAAAATGTACTCTACAGAATCTTTCAAATTAAATGCTGCTTAAGATCAACGGCAGTAAAAAAAAAAAAATGTTTAATGATTTGATTGGTTACAACCTTCCTAGATATTACTGATAAATGAATCGGGCTAGAAGTTTCTTTCTAGAAAGAATTTGGAGGGCATATAGAAAATAAGCCATATGTGATCCTCTTTCCTGTTCTTTAAGGGGAGATAAATTATAGTACATACTATTTGGATTTTTAAAAATTTCAAATAAATAAAAATATCTAGCCCTCAAATACTATTGAGAATTCTTTGCATGAGTGAAGAATTAAGGATTTTCAAGATGAAGAACAAAACAAGGAATCAGATTACAATCTTCCTCTAAATACATTTCTTCCTCTGCTGGGTTTTCAAATGATCTCTGTGGTGACTGTTTATCTGAACAATCCATTCAAATTAAAATGAATTGAATATTTTCCCCTTGATAGTTTAACTTCTGACACACAAAGCATTTCTAAAAGTTCTAAATAAAATCAAAGGCTTTTCATAAAGCCTTAGTAACAACATTACTTGTCATGGCTAAATCAATTTATTGTGAACTTCCTTTCATCTTTGGTAGATTATCTGATACATCAAAAATATCTCACCTTGAAAATATCAACTTTTCTGTTAATGGTATGAGAGGTTATTTTCATGATATGCAGTTTGTGATTTTTGATTCATTTTTTTTTTAATCCCAGAGAATTAATCCAAAAACTGATTTGGACTAAGGAGGAGAAATCTTAAACTATAAATCAAACATATCTCAACTACCTCCCAGTACATGCATATACACACCCTTCTTGTGAAAAGAAAATGTTTTAGCTAAAGAAAGCAGTCATATCAGCCATCTGACTTCAAATGCCTTCTAGAGAAGTCTATCACGGTTATTTTAAATTATGGGAAAACTGTCACCTAAAGTTTCAGGGTGACATTTTTCTAAATCTTCACATGATAATTTATTAATTCAGATAAGTAAAAAACAATTGATTTTATCTGGGAAAATATTGCTTCATCTATCTGTTAACATAGATATCTCTCATAGGGTGGTATTGTAATTTATGTAAGTTCTCTCTTTTTTTGACAACTGAGTTCACTTGTAGTCTACTATTCTCTTGTGTCCCCAACATTTTTGCAGTTGAAAGTTGAATGCTGGGCACCCTGAGGTTGGCAACCAAACCAATTGCTTTTTGTGGAAGCAAAAGGTGTCTCCCTCTGACAGATGCTACTTTAGGTGTATTTTCTTTGAAGCTCATCTCAGAATTCAATTGGCTTCATCATTTGCTACTGTTTTTCTAAGGTTTGTGGTCCAAGTGGCAGCCCTCTCTGAAACATACTGTAGGTTCTGTCTCATAGTGGCGAAGTCGCCCATTTCTTTGCTTCAAATTTCGTTTTGTGTTTAAAATACGATAACGTCAGTTTAAAAATCATTTTTAAGAGAGCACTTTCAAGAAGCACTTCCTCTCCTACTGCCAGACATCGCTGCTCCCCAACCTCTTGGCTGGAACCCTTGCTTTCGATTTGTTTGTTTCACGCATTTCCCTAAAGAACCCAGCTCTTTGCGCTATTTAATTCTGCTTCAAAAATGCATCGCTTGTGCCTTGAATCTCTGTCTGAAACAAATTACCATCGAAAGTGTATCAGATTCGTTCCAAGTATGGATTTTGAAGCAATATTCCCATGTTAGAATATTTCTAAATTTGAAGAATATTTTAAAAATTGTTTTTGTTATGAGTCCACATTTTTGCAATGTATTTTCAATTGAAGAAGGGTTGCCTGTATTTCTCATGATAAACAAAAAGTAACGATTACTTTCTGCTTAGACCTTTCTTTATTATTATTTTTAGCCCGTGTATCATTACCTAACTGGTATGTGTTATTCTGTCCAGCTCTTGATGATCTAGTTGAATTCTAGACATTGTGCCAAGAAGTGTATTTGAAGCAGATAAGTACGTATAATACAAATGCGTTTTGTTAGACCTGATGGATGCTATTTTTCTTTTAATAGGTTTGTAGCAAACTAACACAATAACACAATGTATTCCTTTTCAAGGTACATTGTTGAAACAGGTCTATTAAGAGCGCGTTGAGCTATTTCTCGCTTCTATTGAACAGTCTGTTGCTCAAACACAACAGCCAACAAACGCCAGCTGCCTCAACAAAAGTAGAAACCTAACCCTTTTATGTAATGTTTTAACAGAAAGGGTAGCTCTGTTTAATTAAAAACATTGATGATTCAGTGAAACAATGGAAACTCAAGTTCAAGTGGTGCTCTATTGATTTAAGATGATTTTTACTAGCAATGGGTATAATTCATTTTTTCCCCCTGGCTTTCTCTTCTGTAACGGGGTTCCTTCTTGTGGCATTATTTGGGTGAATAGGAAAAGACAGAGATGGCTATTGCCTTAGAAACCTGATTAACGCACGTCGCTTTGAGGG
Source organism: Lynx canadensis (assembly GCF_007474595.2). Lineage (NCBI taxonomy): Eukaryota > Metazoa > Chordata > Mammalia > Carnivora > Felidae > Lynx > Lynx canadensis. Next base: position 71,257,292 of record NC_044303.2, read on the forward strand.
TAAGGTGTTTAATTTATAAGTGCACCCCATATTTTTTGTCAGTTTATTCGCGGTGGGGAAGCTTTGAAAGTAGCTCTTCTCAGCAGGTTAAAAAGTGAAGTCTGCGTCCTGGCATTTAAATGTCTTTGTTATTGTGTCAAGCAAGTTGTTGAAAACCGCATGCCCGGAATACTAAGGTTGGGTAGCTAGATGAGGCAAGTTGTGTGTGTGTGTGTGTGTGTGTGTGTGTGTACGCGCGCCCCTGGGCGCAGGGCTGTGTGTGCTAGGACAATTATTTTCATCAGCTGCTTGCCTGCCCGCGCCCGACCGCTTCTCTTTGCAGAACCGATGGCCTCCAGGCTTTCAACTCTGAAAGCGAAGCAGGAGGAATTCCTCCATGGAGACTCCCTCCTTGGGAGCGTCGAACTCTCTCGGCCCTGCGGAGCGGGCCTCGGTCATGGGTACCCGGGTCGCCCCCACCCCCCACTCCGTCCCCCGGCAGGGGAGCGAGCACTCGAAGGCCGCGAGGATCCAGGTTTCGCCCTCCAGAGACCTCCGTGAGGACAGCCCGGGAGGGGCGCCGGGAGCTCTGGGCGCCGGCCTCGGGGTCAAGGTGGGCGGAGGCAGGTGCTTCCCTCCGCCCGGAAGCCGGCGCCGCGGCGGCCGTGCTCGGCGGCCGCATTTCGCACTCCTTCCTCCCAGGCCGGCCCCGGAGACCGGTCTCCACTATTCCCGGACTCCCCGAGTGCGAGAAATTTGAGAAACGCAGCTCCCGTCGATCTCCCTCCCGCAAACCAACGGGCACGAGGGCCCGAAGCCCGCAAAGCCGGCCTACAGGCCGCCCCTCGGGCCTCTGCGCGGGGCCCTTCCCCGTAGGACGCCAGTCCGCCGCCTGGAGAGGGGGGCGGGGTGGGCCAAGGGCAGTGGCCTTCTGGATCCTTTCCAGCGGCCAAACAAGTCCCCGGGGTAAGGCCGGCGACAGAGCGCCTCGGACATCATTTGCTTTACACGGCTGCCACCCCGGTCCGGCGGCGGCGGCCTTGGAGCCGCTTCCTCCAGGCCAGGCCAGGCCGCGACAGGCCGCGACGGGCCTTGGTGCCGCACTTCCGCCCGCTCCCGGCGTCCCGCTCGCCTGGGGGTCAAAGGGCCCCGGGCCCCTTCCGGGGTTCTGCCTCAGCCGCGTGCCGACCGCCACTCGCACCCTGAAAGGCAGAGCACAGGCATGGCGATGAGGCCTCGAGGCCGCAGGTGGCAGCCCGTCAGGCCCACGTTCCCAGATGCAACCCGGGGAAAATGTCGCCCGGGAGGGAATGAGAGGGAACCGTCCACATGGGCCCCGCAGGCCTAGAGTGAATTATTTAAGCCGTTCCCGGTGTTTAAAGAGGTTTTTCAGTTTTTAAAGAATGTTGTAAAAAAATATCAGCCCTTGTTAACTCCCTCATTATATGCTTTTTTCTCTTCAGCCGAACAAGCCATATTTCCTGAAACTGAGGAGCTATGTAAGTGTTTAAACATGTGTCAAGTGTCTTATAAATAATACAAATTCATAAAGAAGAGGAGGAAATTTAACTGATACCTGAAGTACTTGGCATAGCTACGTTTCACTCTCGGGTTATTTTTGGCTGTGGAATCGTAGTAAGGAGACTACTCAGGGATTATGTGGCACCTCACAGAGCCCTTCCCTTTTCTTCGCCTGCTCACTCTGAGTCTGTACTGTTCTCATCTAGAAATGCCTTTGTCCAGTCCATGGAAGAAGTTCAAGTGGTCTGCTGAGTCTGTATAATATAGAGGTCATACTTAACTCAGAATTTGGGAGTGACCCTTCCTGTCTTTTCCTCTTCGCCACCCCCCCGCCAGCCAGTGTCTGCCACTATGACATTGCTATGACATCCTGCACCCACCTTGTTAGAATGAAGGTTAGTGCTGCTTCTGGCGAAAAAAAAAAAAAAAAAAAAAAAAAGAGAGAGAGACAGTAGGAGAGAAATGAGGTCTGGGCTTTAATTTGGGATCTGGGCTAGCAAATCATTTCAGTTTTTGTATTCATTGTCTTACCTAGAAAAGCTGAAAAGAAGATGCTGCCCTAACGTGATCTGAGGTCCTCTGAGAAGCGTAAGTACAAAATGTTATTTTACAGTAAAATGACATGTGTTGTTGTTTTGAAATTAGATTGAACTTTAGGGTTACCTCCACACTTCAGTTCCTTGGATGATATTTTTCATATTGATTGCCATTTTGGGAAAGATTTCTGTGGGTATTCTATTTCTAGCTGTTTTTAAAATGTCTAAATGCACGTCAGGCATCTCTTGTGTGTACCTTTTCGCTGCTGCTTCTGGGTATAGCTGGTGAGGAATGTAATGGTAATATGGAGTTGCTCGAGCTCTGCAGTGTTCATTGTTGATTATCTGTGACATATGTTGTCACAGTCTTCCTAAATGGTCTGCAATGTACTTTGTCAATTGTTTTAATATAAAGAGGCCTTTTCATTTTTATTTATAGCCCTCTCTCTCCTTAGAGCTTAGATTTGAATCTAAGGTGGTCTGAGCTAGGAATAATGCCTAATCTCAGGAACTATGAGACACTCAAAATTACTCCTCTCCTCTAAGCGCCAAGACTTTGTTTCAAGATCAAGCTACCTAATCTTTTCTTTGCTTAAGATAATAAGTTTACTCCAGGAGGTTTCTTAGTGTCTCACGTAGATTTCAGGTAGTTGTCTTCTTGTTCTTGCAGAATTGCTCAGACATGTATGAACCTCAGGGATGAAAACAGACTGTATAGTTGGGGTTATTCCTCCTCCTAACAAATTCATTCGGAGTCAGATCTATATACACACTGATAAATTCCCAGGTTGGCAGATGAAAACTTTGCTGAGCTTAACAAATACCTTTTTGATGTTTAAACAGTCCCTAACAAGAATGCCAACCATCTGTTGAAAGCCAAACAATAAATGGTGAACAGAGTAGTCAATGCATAGATGATTTACTCATTTGTTATTCTTAAACATTAGCCAGTTGTCAACAAATTGATATCCAGGCCCTCTTTGAGCTAAGCGTGTGTTGCTAAAATCAGATAGGACATTTTGATCTTTTTCTTTATGTGCCACTCCCCATTCCATGAGAGAACATGGTGCTTCTTTATAAGAAAAGGTGTACAGCATTTACTACGGTTATCAGTAAATTTACTACAGTTATCAGGTAGTTCGTTCCTTAATGGTGGAGTTAAGGCAATTACATAAAATGCCTAAATAATACAAAGTAAATAAGGCTAGAGTACAGGGAATGACTAAATAATACGAAGTGTAATGAGTATCTTGAAACGCATGTTTATAAATTTTTATAGAGTGTTCAGAGATGGATAAAATAATATCAGAAATTGTAGAAGATTATATACAGAGAACAATATTTAGGCTAGCAGCATTCTTCTCAACATCAACAAGGGATGTCTGAAGACAAAGGACTACTATCTCAAAAGGGCTGAGAGAAAGTAACTATAACCCAGAATGCCATACCCAGCTAAGTCGTTATTTAAAAGTGAGGGCTAAATAAATATGTCTTCAGACCAAAAAAGTGGGAATTTACCACTCACTTTTGATAATGACTGTAAGAGGTTATAGTAGGAACAGAGGGGGAAAGTCTGTTAAATCTGGAAGGGGAGAGTGGACTGCAAGAGGAAATGGTGTATAAAGAACTTGTTCACTGACGTGGGAAACTGAAAGAGGTATTGCATATATAAAATAATATAATGATTAGTGTAGGGTGTTTAAAACCATGATGGGAACACAACTTTCCCAACTGAGAAAATCTGGTATGGCAGTTCATGATATAAACTCTTAGCAAACTAAGGAATAGAAGACGTCTTCCTCAGCCAGATAAAGAGCGTATACAAAATCCACAACTAACATAATACTCAAAGGAAAAAACTGAATACTTTTCCCCCTAAGATTGGGAACAAGATAAGGATGTCAGCTCTCACCACTTCTATTCAACATTGTTTTAGAGGGCCTAGCCTCATAGCCAGTTGCAATAAGTTAAGAAAAAAGAAAGAAAAGGCATAAGGATTGGTAAAGAAGGTCATAAAATTTATTTGCAGAGGATATAGCTGTGTTGGTAGAAAATCTAAATGAATCTACAAACTATCAAAAGTAATAAGGGCATTTAGCAAGATTAACTAGATACAAGGTCAAAATACAAAAAAGTCCATTGTATTTCTGTATGTCAGAAAGACACAAATGGAAAAGCAAAATTTTAAGGTACCATTTGCAATAACATTAAAAAAGATAAGGGAAAAATCTAACACAGATATGAAGAGGGAAGTAAGTAACAATAATGAGCACAGAAATGAATGAACTAGGAATCAAAGAGGCAAATTGAGAAGCTCAAGAAAATGAAAGTTGGTTCTCTGAAAAAAAATTCATAAAGTAGACAGACTTTTAATTAATTAAAAAATTAATTAAAAAAAATTTTTTTTTTCAACGTTTTTTTTTTTATTTATTTTTGGGACAGAGAGAGACACAGCATGAACGGGGGAGGGGCAGAGAGAGAGGGAGACACAGAATCGGAAACAGGCTCCAGGCTCCGAGCCATCAGCCCAGAGCCTGACGCGGGGCTCGAACTCACGGACCGCGAGATCGTGACCTGGCTGAAGTCGGACGTTTAACCGACTGCGCCACCCAGGCGCCCCTAAAAAATTAATTTTAAAAGGCACAAATGTACAATGCTGGGAGTTTTTTTTTTAAATTTTTATTTAAATTCTACTTAGTTAACAGCCAGTGCAATATTGGTTTCAAGAGTAGAATTCAGTGATTCATCACTTACATACGACACCCAGTGCTCATCATAACAAGTGTCCTTAATACCCATCACCCATCTACGCCATCCCCCACCCATCTCCCTCCATCATCCCTCAGCTCTTTCACTATCATTAAGAGTCTCTTATGGTTTGTTTCCCCCCCTCATTTTTTCCCCCATATGTTCATCTGTTTCGTTTCTTGAATTTCACATACGATGAAATCATATGGTATTTTCTCTGATGTATTTCACTTAGCATAACACACTGTAGCTCCATCCATGTCACTGCAAATGGCAAGATTTCACTCTTTTTGATGGCTGAGTATTATTTCATTGTATGTATGTGTGTATATATATACACACCATATCTTCCTTATCCATTCATCAGTCAGTGGACATTTGGGCTCTCTCCATAGTTTGGCTATTGTTGATAGTGCTTCTTTAAACGTTGGGGTGCATATATCCCTTCAAATCTGTATTTTTGTATCCTTTGGGTAAATCCCTAGTAGTACAGTTGCTGGATTATGGGGTAGTTCTATTTTTTTTTAATGTTTATTTTTGAGAGAGAGAGAGAGAGAGAGAGAGAGAGAGCAGGAGACAGAGGATCTGAAGCAGGCTCCACACTGTCAGCACAGAGCCTGATGCAGGGCTCAAACTCACGATCCATGAGATCATGACTCAAGCCGAAGTTGGATGCTTAACCGACTGAGCCACCCAGGTGCCCTACGTAGTTCTGTTTTTAACTTTTTTGAGCAATCTCCATACTGTTCTCCAGAGTAGCTGCACCAGTTTGCATTCCCACCAACAGTACAAGAAGGTTCCTCTTTTTCTGCATCCTTGCCAGCACCTATTGTTTGTTGAGTTGTTAATGTTAGCCATTCTGACAGGTGTGAGGTGGTACCTCATCATGGTTTTGATTTGTATTTCCCTGATGATGAGTGATGTTGAGCATCTTTTCATGTGTCTGTTAGCCATCTGGATGTCTTCTTTGGAAAAATGTCTGTTTCATGTCTTCTGCCCATTTCTTCACTGGATTATTTGTTTTTTGGTGTTGAGTTTGTAAGTTCTTTATAGATTTTGGAAACTAACCCTTTATAAGTTATGTCATTTGCAAATACTCCCATTCTGTCAGTTACCTTTTAGTTTAGTTTTTTTTAATGTTTATTTTTGAGAGAGAGAGAGAAGAGAGAGAGAGTGCAGGAAAGGAGCAGAGAGAGAGGGAGACACAGAATCTGATGCAGTCTCCAGGCTTTGCACTGTCAGCACAGAGCCCGATGTGGGGCTTGAACTCACAAATGGTGAGATCATGACCAGAGCCAAAGTTGGACGCTTAACTGATTATGTTTAGGCCACCCAGGTGCCCCTAACTTTTAGTTTTGTTGATTGTTTCCTTGGTTTTGCAGGAGGTTTTTATCATGATGACATCCCAATAGTTCATTTTTGCTTTTGTTTCCCTTGCCTCTGGTGATGTGTCTAGTAAGAAGTTGCTCTGGTTGAGGTCAAAGAGGTTGCTGCCTGTGTTTTCCTCTAGGATTTTGATAGTTTCCCATCTCACATTTAGGTCTTTCATCCATTTTGAATTTGTTTTTGTATGTGGTATAAGAAAGTAATCCAGTTTCATTCTTTTGTATGTCGTTGTCCAGTTTTCCCAACACCATTTGCTGAAGAGACTGTCTTTCTTCTATCAGATATTCTTTCCAGCTTTGTTGAAGATTAGTTGACCATATAGTTGTGGGTCCATCTGGGTTTTCTATTCTATTCCATTGATCTATGTGTCTGTTTTTGTGCTAGTACCATACTATCTTGATGACTACAGCTTTGTAATATAGTTTAAGGTATGGAATCATGATACCTCCAGCTTTGCTTTTCCTTTTCAGGATTGCTTTGGCTATTTGGGGTCTTTTATGGTTCCATGCAAATTTTAGGATTTTTTGTTCTAACTCTGTAAAAATACTGGTGGTATTTGGTAAAAATTGCATTAAATGTGTAGATTGCTTTGGGTAGTATAGACATTTTAACAATGTTTGTTCTCCCAATCCATGAGCATGGAATGTTTTTCCATTTCTTTGTGTCCTCTTTGGTTTCTTTCATAAGTGTTCTATAGTTTTCAGAGTATAGATCTTGTGCCTTTTTGGTTAGGTTTATTGCTAGATATCTTATGGTTTTGGTGCAATTATAAATGGGATCGATTTCTTGATTTCTTTTTCTGCTGCTGCATTATTGGTGTATAGATATCAATGCTAGGAATTTTTAAAGGTGACAGAACTATAGACATAGCAGAGATTTTTCAAAATGATAAGAGAATTTAGGAACTTAGGTGGTATGGACAATTTCCTACAATAATATAACTTATCCAAAGTGAGTACAGCAGATACTGCCAGTTGACCATTCAAAATGCCGACTTCTTCCTCCTTTATTAACCTGATTTTCTTTGGACTAATTTGTCCAAATAAAAACACTTCCCTAAATTCCTCTGTGGCTAAATGAGCCATGTGATACAGTTTTGGACAATGAGATGAAAGCTTTTGATTTCCTGATATGGGTGTTACCTCTTTGTGCTTCAGTTTCTTTCTATGTAGAAAAAAGCAGCTATTTCAAGTCCAAAGTGTACCAAGTGTGAGGTGGAGGCCTCTAAGCTAAGCGTAGTGGAATGGAAAGTTAGAGCCTACTTTCCTGACAGCATTATTACAAAGCTGTGTCTTCTCTGGACATTTTTTATCTAGCCTTCTTGTTATGTGAGGAAAAAAAATAGGCTCCTTTTTTTTTTTTTTAATGCTTTATTTATTTTGCAAGAGAGAAACACACACAGAATGTGAGTGGGGGAGGGACAGAGAGAGACACACAGAATCCAAAACAGGCGCCAGGCTCTGACCTGTTAGCAGAGAGCCTGACTTGGGGGCCAGAACTCGGGAGCCAAGAGATCATGACTTGAGCTGAAGTCAGATGTTTAACTGACTGAGCCACCCAAGCACCCCAAGCATCTGATTCTTGATTTCGGCTTGGGTCATGATCTCATTGTTTGTGAGTTTGAGCCCCACGTTGGGCTCTGTGCTGACAGTGTGGAGCCTGCTTGGGATTTTCTCTCTCTCCCTCTTTATCTGCTCCTCCCCCACTTGCACTTTGTCTCTCAAAAATAAATAAATAAACATTAAAAGATAAAAAATAAAATTTTTCACAGTAAAACATACCATGGCTATAATGCTTTTATTTTTATTTATTTTTTAAATATTTTATTTTTTATTTTTTAAAATTTACATCCAAATTAGTTAGCATATAGTGCAACAATGATTTCAGGAGTAGATTCTTTAGTGCCCTTTACCCATTTAGCCCATACCCCCACAACCCCTCCAGTAATCCTCAGTTTGTTCTCCATATTTATGAGTCCCTTCTGTTTTGTCCCTTGCCCTGTTTTTATATTATTTTTGTTTCCCTTCCTTTATGTTCATCTGTTTTGTCTCTTAAAGTCCTCATATGAGTGAAGTCATACGATTTTTGTCTTTCTCTGACTGACTAATTTCATTTAGCATAATACCCTCCAATTCCATCCACGTAGTTGCAAATGGCAAGATTTCATTTTTTTGGATTGCCGAGTAATACTCCATTGTGTGTGTGCGTGTGTGTATATATATATATATATCACATCTTTTTTATCCATTCATCCATTGATGGACATTTGGGCTCTTTCCATACTTTGGCTATTGTTGATAGTGCTGCTATAAACATGGGGGTGCATGTGTCCCTTTGAAACAGCACACCTGTATCCCATGGATAAATGCCTAGTAGTGCAATTGCTGGGTTGTAGGGTAGTTCTATTTTTAGTTTTTTTGAGGAACCTCCGTATGTTTTCCAGAGTGGTTGCACGAGCTTGCATTCCCACCAACCATGCAAAAGAGATCCTCTTTCTCCACATCCTCGCCAACATGTGTTGTTGCCTGAGTTGTTAATGTTAGCCATTCTGACAGGTGTAAGGTGGTTTCTCATGGTGGTTTTGATTTGTATTTCCCTGATGATGAGTGATGTTGAGCATTTTTTCATGTGTCGGTTGGCCATCTAGATGTCTTCTTTGGAGAAGTGTCTACTCATGTCTTTTGCCCATTTCTTCACTGGAGATTTGTGTTTTGGGTGTTGAGTTTGATAAGTTCTTTATAGATTTTAGATACCAACCCTTTATCTGATGTCATTTGCAAATATCTTCTCCCATTCTGTTGGTTGCCTTTTAGTTTTGCTGATTGTTTCCTTTGCTGTGCAGAAGCTTTTTATTTTGATGAGGTCCCAGTAGTTAATTTTTGCTTTTGTTTCCCTTGCCTCTGGAGACGTGTTGAGTTAAAAGAAGTTGCTGTGGCCAAGATCAAAGAGGTTTTTGCCTGCTTTCTCCTTGAGGATTTTGATGGCTTCCTGTCTTACGTTGAGGTCTTTCATCCATTTTAAGTTTATTTTTGTGTATGGTGTAAGAAAGTGGTCCAGATATTCTTCTGCAGTTGCTGTCCAGTTTTCTCCAGCACACTTGCTGAAGAGACTGTCTTTATTCCATTGGATATCTCTTCCTGCTTTGTCAAAGATTAGTTGGCCATACATTTATGGGTCCATTTCTGGGTTCTCTATTCTGTTCCATTGCTCTGAGTGTCTGTTTTTGTGCCAGTACCATACTGTCTTGATGATACAGCTTTGTAGTATAGCTTGAAGTCTGGGATTGTGATGCCTCCTGCTTTGGTTTCCTTTTTCCAGATTGCTTTGGCTATTCGGGGTCTTTCTGGTTCCATACAGTTTTAGGATTATTTGTTCTCATTCTGTGAAGAATGCTGGTGTTATTTTGATAGGGATTGCATCGAATATGTAGATTGCTTTGGGTAGTATCAACATTTTAGCAATATTTGTTCTTCCTATCCAAGAGCATGGAACTCTTTTTCCATTTTTTTGTGTCTTCTTCTTCAATTTCTTTCATAAGCTTTCTACAGTTTTCAGTGTATATATTTTTCACCTCTTTGGTTAGACTTATTCCTAGGTATTTTATGGTTTTTGGTGCAACTGTAAATGGGGATCGATTCCTTGATTTCTCTTTCTGTCACTTCATGTTGGTGTGTAGGAATGCAACCGATTTCTGTGCGTTGTTTTTATATCCTGCAACTTTGCTGAATCCATGAATCCAATTCTAGCAGTTTTTTTGGTGGAATCTTTTGGGTTTTCCATATAGAATATCATGTCATCTGCGAAGAGTGAAAGTTTTGACCTCCTCCTGGCTGATTTTGGCTGCCTTTTATTTCTTTGTGTTGTCTGACTGCAGAGGCTAAGACTTCCAATACTATGTTGAATAACAGTGGCAAGAGTGGACATCCCTGTCTTGTTCCTGACCTTAAGGGGAAAGCTCTCAGTTTTTCCCCATTGAGGATGATATTAGTGTTGGGCCATTCATATATAGCTTTTATGATCTCGAGGTATGCTCCTTCTATCCCTACTTTCTTGAGGGTTTTTATGAAGAAACGATGCTGTATTTTGTTAAATGCTTTCTCTGCATCTATTGAGAGGATCATATGGTGCTTGTCCTTTATTTTATTGATGTGATGAATCACGTTAATTGTTTCGCGGATATCAAACCATCCCTGCATCCCAGGTATAAATCCCGCTTGGTCATGGTGAATAATTTTTTTAATGTATTGTTGGATCCAGTTGGCTAATATCTTGTTGAGGATTTTGCATCCATGTTCATCAGGGAAATTGGTCTATAGTTCTCCTTTTAGTGAGGTCTCTGTCTGGTTTGGAATCAAGGTAATGCTGGCTTCATAGAAAGAATTTGGAAGTTTTCCTTCCATTTCTATTTTTTGGAACAGCTTCAAGACAGTAGGTGTTAACTCTTCCTTAAATGTTTGGTAAAATTCCCTTGGAAAGCCATCTGGCCCTGGACTCTTGTTTTTTGGGAGATTTTTGATTACTAATTCGATTTCCTTACTGGTTATGGGTCTGTTCAAATTTTCTATTTCTTCCTGTTTCAGTTTTGGTAGTGTATATGTTTCTAGGAATTTGTCCATTTATTCTAAATTGCCCATTTTATTGGCATATAATTGCTCATAATATCTCTTATTATTGTTTTATTTCTGTTGTGTTGGTTGTGATCTGTCCTCTTTCACTCTTGATTTTATTTATTTGGCTCCTTTTCTTTTTCTTTTTGATCAAACTGGCTAGTGGTTTATCAATTTTGTTAATTCTTTCAAAGAACTAGCTCTGGTTCATTGATCTGTTCTACTGGTTTTTTTTTGTTTGTTTGTTTGTTTGTTTGATAGCATTAATTTCTGTTCTAATCTCTATTATTTCCTGTCTTCTGCTGGTTTGGGTTTTATTTGTTGTTCTTTTTTCCAGCTCCTTAAGGCGTAAGGTTAGGTTGTGTATCTGAGATCTTTCTTCCTTCTTTAGGAAGGCCTGGATTGCTATATACTTTCCTCTTATGACAGCCTTTGCTTGCATCCCAGAGGTTTTTGGGTTGTGATGTTATAATTTTCATTGACTTCCATATACTTTTTAATTTCCTCTTTAACTTCTTGGTTAGCCCATTCATTCTTCACTAGGATGTTCTTCAGTCTCCAAGTATTTGTTACCTTCCCAATTTTTTCTTGTGGTTGATTTCCAGTTTCATAGCATTGTGGTCTGAAAATATGCATGGTATGATCTCGATCTTTTTGTACTTACTTAGGGCTGATTTGTGTCCCAGTATATGGTCTATCGTGGAGAACGTTCCATGTGCACTGGAGAAGAATGTATATTCTGCTGCTTTAGGATGAAATGTTCTGAATATATCTGTTAAGTCCATCTGGTCCAGTGTGTCATTCAAAAGCCATTGTTTCCTTGTTGATTTTTTGATTAGATGATGTGTCCATTGCTGTGAGTGGGGTGTTGAAGTCTCCTACTATTATGGTATTACTATTGATGAGTTTCTTTATGTTTGTGATTAATTGATTTATATATTTGGGTGTCCCCCATTTGGCGCATAAATGTTTACAATTGTTAGGTCTTCTTGGTGGATAGACCCCTTGATTATGTTGTAATGACCTTCTGCATCTCTTTTTTTAAAAACTTTTTTTGATGTTTTTATTTATTTCTGAGACAGAGAGAGACAGAGCATGAGCAGGGGAGGGGCAGAGAGAGAGGGAGACACAGAATCTGAAGCAGGCTCCAGGCTCCGAGCCATTGGCACAGAGCCCGACGCGGGGCTGGAACTCACGAACCATGAGATCATGACCTGAGCTGAGTCAGATGCTTAACTGACTGCGCCACCCAGGCACCCCTTCAGTGTTTATTTTTGAGAGAGAGTGAGCAGGGGAGGGGCAGAGAAAGAGGGAGACATAGCATCTGAAGCACGCTCTAGGATCTGAGCTGTCAGCACAGAGCCTGACGTAGGGCTCAAACCCACGAACGATGAGATCGTGACCTGAGCCAAAGTCATGCTTAACCAACTGAGCCACCCAGGCAATCCTATAATATAAAAATTCTAAATAAAACATGAGCAGATTAAATGTGGCATGTATAAAAAACACAATTTTGGTTAAGGAGGAATTTATTCCAAGAGTTCAAGGATGGTCTAACAGTAGAAAACTTACTGATATAATCTACCTCATTTACAAATTAAAGAAAATGATAAGATCATCTCAAAAGATTCAGAAAAAGCTTTGGTAAGATTCAAAATTTATTTGTAATGCAAATGATATACATATCTATGTAGGGATGATAAAAGAATTTCTGTTAACATGATAAAGGGTATCCCATAAAACTCTGAGTAAGCATCAGAAAGTGTTCTCCTCCAAATCAGGAACAAGACAAAAATGCAAATTTCACGATTTCTGTTTCATATTTTACTGAAGATATTATCTAGGGCAATAAGAAAAGGAAGTGAAAAACAGAGGGACTAAAAAGGAAAATTTAAGTAGTTGTTTTTTTAAGGTTATTTATTTATTTTGAGGAAGAGATAGAAAGAAAATGTGTGTGTGTGCACACACCCGCACACATGCACTCATGAGGAGGGTGGCAGAGAGAGGGAGAGAGATTCCCAGGCAGGCTCTGCATTGTGAGTGCAGAGCCCAACTTGGGGTGCGGCTTAATCTCACGAACCACGATATCATGACCTGAGCGGAAATTAACCTTAACCTACTGAACCACCCAAGCTCTCCTAGGCTTATATAGAAAATCTAAGAAAACCAAACCATTAAAATTAGTAAGAGAATTCAGCAAAATTATAGATTACAGGATAAGTGTACTGAAGACCAATAATAAACAAGTTGTGCCAACAATAAATAAGTTGAAAATTCAGTTAAAAAAATACCATATGACGGCATGCCTGGCTGGCTCAGTCAGTAGAACATGCACTCTTGTCTTAAGATTGTGAGTTTGAGCCCCACATTAGGTATAGAGATTACTTTATTATTTTTAGTATTTTTAAATCTTTTTTTTAAGTTATGTATTTTGAGAGAGAGGGAGAGTGTGTGTGAGCAGAGAGGGACAGAAAGAGAGAGGGAGAGATAGAATACCAGTAAGGCTCCACGCCATCAATGCAGAGTCTGACATGGGGCTCAATCTCATGAACTGCAAGATTATGACCTGAGCATAGTTGTGCATATGTATGTGTATAATTTGATAGGTGGATGTTAAAATTTAAATGGCAGAGTAAAATGTCAAGAATTGCCAAGATAATTTTGAAAAATAATGAGGTATTTGTACTGCCAAATGTAAAGTTTGATGTAAAGTGTTAGTAATTATAGGGATGTGACATTGGGACAAACCTGTAAGCAATGGAACAGACCACAGTCATGTATCGGTAGTAATTTGGTGTATAACACAGGTGATACTATAAATCAGTGGGATGGTATATTCAATAAGTAGTACTGAAACAATCAGCTAACTCCATAGAAAAACTAAAGATCCTTACCCCAACTGTACATAAACCACATTCTAGTATTAAAATCTTAATTTTAAAAGCAAAACTTAAAACATTTTAGAAAAAAAATACAGGAGAATACCTTTATGATCTCAAGAGAGATTTTTTTATGCTAGACACAAAGAGCAATCACCCTAAAGTAATTACTATCTCTGTGTCATCTAAGAAATTGTCTTTAAACACACTTGGCATATTTGGTCAAGTTTCTATTAAAAAAAAAATACCCCAAGTGCGGTCACCTATTAGATAGAAATTTAATTCTTTTTCATGTACTACTTTAAGGTAGATAGATGGACTTTCGTCCATGAAGCCATGAAGCTTAGTTGCACAGCTTTCTTACCCTTAACATATAGCTTGCAAGGTACTGTAATTTTTAGCATTTAAGCAGACAGTGTGAAAGAAGGTGAAAAGACAGCGATTGAACACATATGTGCTTAATATTCGAAGGCTTATACCCAGAAGCAACACACATTATTTTCAGGCACATTCCGTTATTGGCAACTGAGTCACCAAGCTGCAAGGGAGGATGGGAAATGTAGCTTAGCTCAATAGACATATGTCTGGCTCCAGCTCTTATTGTGGGAGAAGGGGGAAATGACTGTTGACCTCACTGGAGTGGATGAAATGGTCACTACAGCTTGTTGTGCTCTGGACCATGCCCTTCCCTTTCTGGCCTGAGTGCCCAGTGGCCAGCACTCGGTAGAATCTAACTATTAAAAATAGGCCCCAATGCAAAGGCTAATGTAGGCTTACCCCCCAGAACAACAAAAAGAGCCTTTCTGCCCGTGGACACTACTACGTAAGCATCACTAAAGTCCCTCCACCCAGTGCCGTCATGTCTAAGTCAGAGTCTCTCAAAGAGTCTGAACAGCTACTGAAACTCTTCACCGGAGGTTTGAGCTTTGAAACAACCGACGAGAGTCTGAGAAGCCATTTTGAGCAATAGGGACCACTCATGGACTGTGTGGTGATGAGAGGTCCAAAAACCAACCGCTCCAGAGGCTTTGGGTTTGTTGTGTACACCACTGTGGAGGGGGTTGGATGCAGCCATGAATGCACAGCCACAAAGCAGATGGAGGAGTTGTGGAACCAAAGAGGTCTGTTTGAAGAGAAGATTCTCAAAGACTTGGGGCCCACTTAACTGTGACAAAGATTTGTGTTGGTGGAATTAAAGAAGACACTGAAGAATGTCACCTAAGAGATCATTTTGAACAGTATGGGAAAATTGAAGTGATTGAAATCATGATTGATAGAGGTAGTGGCAAAAAGAGAGGTTTTGCTTTTGTAACATTTGATAACTGTGACTCTGTAGACAAATTGTCATTCAAAAATACCATACTGTTGGGGCACTTGGGTAGCTCAGTTGGTTAAGCCTCTAACTCCTGATTTCAGCTCAGGTCATGATCTCATGGTTCATGGGTTTGAACCCCGTGTGGGGCTCTGGGCTGATGGCATGGAGCCAGCTTGGGATTCTCTCTCTCTCTCTCTCTCTCTCTCTCTCTCTCTCTCTGTGTGTGTGTCTGAGCCTCACCCCCGTCGAAATAAATAAGCTTAAAAAACAAACAAACCAACACACCAACCCCCCAAATACCATACTGTGAATGGCTACAACTGTGAAGTAAGGAAAGATCTATCTAAGCAATAGATTCATCCAGCTAAAGAGGTTGAAACGGCTCTGGAAACTTTGGTGATGGTCATAGAGGTGATTTAGGTGCGAATGACAACTTTGGTTGTGAAGGAAACTTCAGTAGACGAGGTGGGTTTGGTGACAGTTGAGGTGGTGGTGGATATGGTGGCAGTGAGGTGGCTATAATGGATTTAGTAATGAGCGAAGCAACTCTGGAGGTGGTGGAAGCTATCATGATTTTGGCAGTTACAGCAATCAGTCTTCAAATTTTGGACCCATGAAAGGAGGAAGTTTTGGAGACAGAAGCTCTGGACCCTATGGTGGTAGAAGCCAATACTTTGCCAAACCACAAAACCAAGGTGGCTGTGTAGGTTCCAACAGCAGCAGCAGCTATGGCAGTGGCAGAAGGTTTTAAATATGGCCAAGAAACAGAGCTTAGCAGGAGACGAGAGCCAGCGAAGTGACAGGGGAAGCTACAGATCTGTGGACTCTGCCAAACACAGTGGTGGCAGGGCCTAGCAGCTACAAAGAAGACATATTTTAGACAAGACTCAATGTGTATGGGCAAAAACCTTGAGGACTGTTATTTGTGAGTAATTGTATAACAGGTTATTGTAGTTTCTGTTCTGCGGAAAGTGTAAAACATTCCAACAAAGGGTTTTAATGTAGGTTTTTTTGTTTTTGTTTTTGTTTGCCCTCATGCTGTTGATTGCTAAATGTAATAGTCTGATCATGACACTAAGTAAATGTGTCTTTAAAAAAAGAGGGGGGCACCTGGGTGTCTCAGTCAGTTAAGTGTCTGACTCTTGGTTTTGGCTGAGGTCGTGATCTCACAGTTGTGAGTTTGAGCCCTGCATCAGGCTCTGTGCTGACACTGGGGAGTCTGCTTGGGATTCTCTCGCTGCCTCTCTCTCTGCCCTCTCTCCACCCCTCTCACACATGCTCTTTCTCCCTCAAAATAAAAAAACATTAAAAAAAATAAACTTAAAATAATTTTTGTGATGTCGCATTTTAGTGAAATTTTCTGAGTTCTACAACTTCCATTTTTTGAGTTGCTTAAATTTCTATCCTAATGAGTAGCAACTCAGTTAAATGTTTCTTTTTTTTTAAAGATTTTTCAAAAATATTTTATTTTATTATTTATTTTTATTTTTTTATTTTAGTCTGAGAGAGAGAGTGCATACGCTGGGGAGTGGGGCAGAAGGAGAGAGAGAAGAGACTCTTAAGCTGAGTGTAGAGGCCAACGTGGGGCTTGATCCCAAGACCCTGGGATCATGACCTGACTTGAAATCAAGAGTCAGACATTCAACCCACTGATCCACCCAGGTGCACCTAAGATTTTATTTTTCAGCAATCAAACTTAATCCAAAGACTAACAGTCACATGCTCTAACAACTGGGACAGCCAGGTACCCCTGTACATATTTCTTCTTTGTGATCCAAAATGGTCTGAGTTTATTTTAATTAAGAAAAAAAGTCTTGATTTTTTTCTTTTCTCTTCTCTTCTCTTCTCTTCTCTTCTCTTCTCTTCTCTTCTCTTCTCTTCTCTTCTCTTCTCTTTCTTTTAATTCCAGTATAGTTAACATACACAGTGTTGTATTAGTTTCAGGTGTAGAATATAGTGGTTCAGCACTTCCGTACATCACCCAGTGCTCATCACAAGAAGTGCACTCCTTAATCCCTGTCACTTATTCCACCCATCCACCTACCTTCCTCCCCTCTGGTAACCATCAGTTTGTTCTTTGTAGTTAAGAGTATGCTTCTTGGCTTGTCTCTCTTTTTCCTTTGCTCATTTGTTTTTTAAATTTTGCATATGAGTGAAATCATAGAGTATTTGTCTTTCTCTGACTGACTTTTTTTTACTTAGTATTACATACTCTCTAGCTCCATCCATGTTGTCGCAAATGGCAGGATTTTATTCTTTTTATGGCTGAATAATATTCCATTGTATAAATAAACCACATCTTAAAAAAATTTTAATGTTTATTTTTGAAGGAAGGGGGCAGAGAAAGAGGGAGACACAGAATCTGAAACAGACTCCAGGGTCTGAGCTGGCATCACAGAGCCCGACTCGAGGCTCAAACTCATGAACAGTGAGATCCTGACTTGAGCCGAAATCGAACACTTAACCGATTGAGCCACCCAGGCGCCCCGATATACCACATCTTCTTTATCCATTCATCTATCGATAGAACACTTGGGCTGCTTCCATCATTTGCTATCGTAAATAATGCTGCTGGTAGAATGTCTTGCTGTAGATAAACAAATGGGTTCTCAAAAATAAATTTCAAAAGGATGTATTTGTGTAAAAAACATACTCTTATAGTAAAACTTTAGAATTCTCTTAGCAAATTTATGGATTTTTTATTTTACCGAATTTAAATTTTTTTTCAACATTTATTTATTTTTGGGACAGAGAGAGACAGAGCATGAATGGGGGAGGGGCAGAGAGAGGGGGAGACACAGAATTGGAAACAGGCTCCAGGCTCTGAGCCATCAGCCCAGAGCCCGACGCGGGGCTCGAACTCACGGACCGCGAGATAGTGACCTGGCTGAAGTCGGACGCCCAACCGACTGCGCCACCCAGGCGCCCCTATTTTACCGAATTTAAATAAAGCAGTAGTTGCATTGCTAAAAGTTGTGTTAGGTTACTTGGAGTTTTCTTTTGCCATCTTCTGTGTATTTCTCATCTCACACTGGAATGTTCTTCCATTTGCAGTATCAATGCAGAGAAAGGGAAAGCAAGTCAACTATACTTGACCCTTGAGATTAGGGGGCAATCTTATTGAGTTGTTAATATACCAGAACAGGCCACAATAAAATGGTTTGGCTATGAAAAATATAGATGAGTACAACTTTAAAAAAACTTTTTTTTTCAACGTTTATTTATTTTTGGGACAGAGAGAGACAGAGCATGAACGGGGGAGGGGCAGAGAGAGAGGGAGACACAGAATCGGAAACAGGCTCCAGGCTCCGAGCCATCAGCCCAGAGCCCGACGCGGGGCTCGAACTCCCGGACCGCGAGATCGTGACCTGGCTGAAGTCGGACGCTTAACCGACTGCGCCACCCAGGCGCCCCTGATGAGTACAACTTTAAACATCAATTAAAAATATGTACAGGGACACCTGGGTGGCTCAGTCGGCTGAGCTTCTGACTTTGGCTCAGGTCATGATCTCCCGGTTGACTAGTTCGAGGGCCCCGCATCAGGCTCTGTGCTGACAGCTCGGAGCCTGGAGCCTGCTTCAGATTCTGTGTCTCCCTCTCTGCCCCTCCTCCGCTCATGCTGTGTTTTTCTCTCTCTCAAAAATAAATATAAACATTAAAAAAAAAAGTACAAATAATAAAAACTTACGTGTAGCAATAAATACAACAAGCAATGTGAAAAGACATATGACTAAGTGGGAAAAATATTTGCAATTCATATTTGCAAAGCAATAAGATTCCTAAAATATAAAGCGTTTTAGAAATAAATCAAGACCAGAGCAACAACCCAGTAGAAAAATGTAGAAAATATTTTAACAGATAGTTCAGAAAAAGAAACCTTTTAAATATGTGAAAAGATGTTCAGTTTCACACACAAATTAAAGCCATACTGAGATAAATCATTTTTTCACCTATGAAATGGGCAGAACTTCAAAAGTTTGGTAACATACTTTGTTAGAGAGATGGTGAGGAAATAGGCATGTTGCTGGTAGAAGTACAAAAAGGTACAAACTTTATGGGGGCAAACTTGTTAATATGTAGAAGGTTTACATTTGGTTTACTCTTGTGCTAGTTTCCTGTTGTTGCTGTAACACATTAGTACGAACTTAGTCACTTAACTGACACATTTATTATAGTCCTAGAGGTCAGAAGTCTGAGATGGCTCTATAGGGCTGCATTCCTTCTGGAGATTCTAGGAGAGTATTTCTTTGTCCTTTTTAGTTTCTAGAGACCATGTATATTCCTTGGTTCATGGCCCCTTCTCTGTCTTCAAAGGCAGTAGTATAGCATCTTTCCTCTCAGACCTGCCTTACTCTATGTGGACCTTCATGATTACATCAAGCCCACCCAGACAATTTGGGGTAGAAGTAAGGAGGTCCATAACTTAATCGTATTTGTAGAGTTTCTTTTTTATGTAAGGTAACATGTTCACAGGATCCTGGGATTAGGATGTCCACACCTTTAGAGGCCCTTTTTCTGTCTGCTACACCCTTTGACAAAATATTTCCACTTGTAGAAATCCATCTTGCAGATACATCTACATATGTGAGGATATCATTGCTTCTAATAGCCAAAGATTGGAAACAACATGTCCTGTGATAGGGGTCTGGTTAAATAAACAATGGTACACCCACTAAGTCAATAGAATGTAACCATAAAAGAGAATGAGGACAATCTAAATGCACCGATATAGAGAGATCTCAGATGTATTGAAAAGTGAAAAAGGCAAACAGCTGAAGACAGTATCTATTATGGTACCTTTTTTTATTTTTTTTATTTTTATTTTTTTATATGAAATTTATTGACAAATTGGTTTCCATACAACACCCAGTGCTCATCCCAAAAGTTGCCCTCCTCAATACCCATCACCCACCCTCCCCTCCCTCCCACCCCCCATCAACCCTCAGTTTGTTCTCAGTTTTTAACAGTCTCTTATGCTTTGGCTCTCTCCCACTCTAACCTCTTTTTTTTTTTTTTTTTTCCTTCCCCTCCCCCATGGGTTCCTGTTAAGTTTCTCAGGATCCACATAAGAGTGAAACCATATGGTATCTGTCTTTCTCTGTATGGCTTATTTCACTTAGCATCACACTCTCCAGTTCCATCCACGTTGCTACAAAAGGCCATATTTCATTTTTTCTCATTGCCACGTAGTATTCCATTGTGTATATATACCACAATTTCTTTATCCATTCATCAGTTGATGGACATTTAGGCTCTTTCCATAATTTGGCTATTGTTGAGAGTGCTGCTATGAACATTGGGGTACAAGTGCTCCTATGCATCAGTACTCCTGTATCCCTTGGATAAATTCCTAGCAGTGCTATTGCTGGGTCATAGGGTAGGTCTATTTTTAATTTTCTGAGGAACCTCCACACTGCTTTCCAGAGCGGCTGCACCAATTTGCATTCCCACCAACAGTGCAAGAGGGTTCCCGTTTCTCCACATCCTCTCCAGCATCTATAGTCTCCTGATTGGTTCATTTTGGCCACTCTGACTGGCGTGAGGTGATACCTGAATGTGGTTTTGATTTGTATTTCCCTGATAAGGAGCGACGCTGAACATCTTTTCATGTGCCTGTTGGCCATCTGGATGTCTTCTTTAGAGAAGTGTCTATTCATGTTTTCTGCCCATTTCTTCACTGGGTTATTTGTTTTTCGGGTGTGGAGTTTGGTGAGCTCTTTATAGATTTTAGATACTAGCCCTTTGTCCGATATGTCATTTGCAAATATCTTTTCCCATTCCGTTGGTTGCCTTTTAGTTTTGTTGGTTGTTTCCTTTGCTGTGCAGAAGCTTTTTATCTTCATAAGGTCCCAGTAATTCACTTTTGCTTTTAATTCCCTTGCCTTTGGGGATGTGTCGAGTAAGAGATTGCTACGGCTGAGGTCAGAGAGGTCTTTTCCTGCTTTCTCCTCTAAGGTTCTGATGGTTTCCTGTCTCACATTTAGGTCCTTTATCCATTTTGAGTTTATTTTTGTAAATGGTGTGAGAAAGTGGTCTAGTTTCAACCTTCTGCATGTTGCTGTCCAGTTCTCCCAGCACCATTTGTTAAAGAGGCTGTCTTTTTTCCATTGGATGTTCTTTCCTGCTTTGTCAAAGATGAGTTGGCCATACGTTTGTGGGTCTAGTTCTGGGGTTTCTATTCTATTCCATTGGTCTGTGTGTCTGTTTTTGTGCCAATACCATGCTGTCTTGATGATGACAGCTTTGTAGTAGAGGCTAAAGTCTGGGATTGTGATGCCTCCTGCTTTGGTCTTCTTCTTCAAAATTCCTTTGGCTATTCGGGGCCTTTTGTGGTTCCATATGAATTTTAGGATGGCTTGTTCTAATTTCGAGAAGAATGCTGGTGCAATTTTGATTGGGATTGCATTGAATGTGTAGATAGCTTTGGGTAGTATTGACATTTTGACAATATTTATTTTTCCAATCCATGAGCAGGGAATGTCTTTCCATTTCTTTAAATCTTCTTCAATTACCTTCATAAGCTTTCTATAGTTTTCAGCATACAGATCCTTTACATCTTTGGTTAGATTTATTCCTAGGTATTTTATGCTTCTTGGTGCAATTGTGAATGGGATCATTTTCTTTATTTGTCTTTCTGTTGCTTCATTGTTAGTGTATAAGAATGCAACTGATTTCTGTACATTGATTTTGTATCCTGCAACTTTGCTGAATTCATGTATCAGTTCTAGCAGACTTTTGGTGGAGTCTATCGGATTTTCCATGTATAATATCATGTCATCTGCAAAAAGCGAAAGCTTGACTTCATCTTTGCCAATTTTGATGCCTTTGATTTTCTTTTGTTGTCTGATTGCTGATGCTAGAACTTCCAGCACTATGTTAAACAACAGTGGTGAGAGTGGGCATCCCTGTCGTGTTCCTGATCTCAGGGAAAAAGCTCTCAGTTTTTCCCCGTTGAGGATGATGTTAGCTGTGGGCTTTTCATAAATGGCTTTTATGATGTTTAAGTATGTTCCTTCTATCCCGACTTTCTCAAGGGTTTTTATTAAGAAAGGGTGCTGGATTTTGTCAAAGGCCTTTTCTGCATCGATTGACAGGATCATATGGTTCTTCTCTTTTTTTTTGTTAATGTGATGTATCACGTTGATTGATTTGCAAATGTTGAACCAGCCCTGCATCCCAGGAATGAATCCCACTTGATCATGGTGAATAATTCTTTTTATATGCTGTTGAATTCGATTTGCTAGTATCTTATTGAGAATTTTTGCATCCATATTCATCAGGGATATTGGCCTGTAGTTCTCTTTTTTACTGGGTCTCTATCTGGTTTAGGAATCAAAGTAATACTGGCTTCATAGAATGAGTCTGGAAGTTTTCCTTCCCTTTCTATTTCTTGGAATAGCTTGAGAAGGATAGGTATTATCTCTGCTTTAAACGTCTGGTAGAACTCCCCTGGGAAGCCATCTGGTCCTGGACTCTTATTTGTTGGGAGATTTTTGATAACCGATTCAATTTCTTCGCTGGTTATGGGTCTGTTCAAGCTTTCTCTTTCCTCCTGATTGAGTTTTGGAAGAGTGTGGGTGTTCAGGAATTTGTCCATTTCTTCCAGGTTGTCCAATTTGTTGGCATATAATTTTTCATAGTATTCCCTGATAATTGTTTGTATCTCTGAGGGATTGGTTGTAATAATTCCATTTTCATTCATGATTTTATCTATTTGGGTCATCTCCCTTTTCTTTTTGAGAAGCCTGGCTAGAGGTTTGTCAATTTTGTTTATTTTTTCAAAAACCAACTCTTGGTTTCGTTGATCTGCTCTACAGTTTTTTTAGATTCTATATTGTTTATTTCTGCTCTGATCTTTATTATTTCTCTTCTTCTGCTGGGTTTAGGCTGCCTTTGCTGTTCTGCTTCTATTTCCTTTAGGTGTGCTGTTAGATTTTGTATTTGGGATTTTTCTTGTTTCTTGAGATAGGCCTGGATTGCAATGTATTTTCCTCTCAGGACTGCCTTCGCTGCGTCCCAAAGCGTTTGGATTGTTGTATTTTCATTTTCGTTTGTTTCCATATATTTTTTGATTTCTTCTCTAATTGCCTGGTTGACCCACTCATTCGTTAGTAGGGTGTTCTTTAACCTCCATGCTTTTGGAGGCTTTCCAGACTTTTTCCTGTGGTTGATTTCAAGCTTCACAGCATTGTGGTCTGAAAGTATGCATGGTATAATTTCAATTCTTGTAAACTTATGAAGGGCTGTTTTGTGACCCAGTATATGATCTATCTTGGAGAATGTTCCATGTGCACTCGAGAAGAAAGTATATTCTGTTGCTTTGGGATGCAGAGTTCTAAATATATCTGTCAAGTCCATCTGATCCAATGTCTCATTCAGGGCCCTTGTTTCTTTACTGACCGTGTGTCTAGATGATCTATCCTTTTCTGTAAGTGGGGTGTTAAAGTCCCCTGCAATTACCACATTCTTATCAATAAGGTTGCTTCTGTTTATGAGTAATTGTTTTATATATTTGGGGGCTCCGGTATTCGGCGCATAGACATTTATAATTGTTAGCTCTTCCTGATGGATAGACCCTGTAACTATTATATAATGTCCTTCTTCATCTCTTGTTACAGCCTTTGATTTAAAGTCTAGTTTGTCTGATATAAGTATGGCTACTCCAGCTTTCTTTTGGCTTCCAGTAGCATGATAAATAGTTCTCCATCCCCTCACTCTGAATCTAAAGGTGTCCTCAGGTCTAAAATGAGTCTCTTGTAGACAGCAAATAGATGGGTCTTGTTTTTTTATCCATTCTGATACCCTATGTCTTTTGGTTGGCGCATTTAATCCATTTACATTCAGTGTTATTATAGAAAGATACGGGTTTAGAGTCATTGTGATGTCTGTATGTTTTATGCTTGTAGTGATGTCTCTGGTACTTTGTCTCACAGGGTCCCCCTTAGGATCTCTTGTAGGGCTGGTTTAGTGGTGACAAATTCCTTCAGTTTTTGTTTGTTTGGGAAGACCTTTATCTCTCCTTCTATTCTAAATGACAGACTTGCTGGATAAAGGATTCTCGGCTGCATATTTTTGCTGTCTAGCACACTGAAAATCTCGTGCCAATTCTTTCTGGCCTGCCAAGTTTCAAAAGAGAGATCAGTCACGAGTCTTATAGGTCTCCCTTTATATGTGAGGGCACGTTTACCCCTTGCTGCTTTCAGAATTTTCTCTTTATCCTTGTATTTTGCCAGTTTCACTATGATATGTCGTGCAGAAGATCGATTCAAGTTACGTCTGAAGGGAGTTCTCTGTGCCTCTTGGATTTCAATGCCTTTTTCCTTCCCCAGTTCAGGGAAGTTCTCAGCTATTATTTCTTCAAGTACCCCTTCAGCACCTTTCCCTCTCTCTTCCTCCTCTGGGATACCAATTATGCGTATATTATTTCTTTTTAGTGTATCACTTAGTTCTCTAATTTTCCCCTCATACTCCTGGATTTTTTTATCTCTCTTTTTCTCAGCTTCCTCTTTTTCCATAACTTTATCTTCTAGTTCACCTATTCTCTCCTCTGCCTCTTCCATCCGAGCCGTGGTGGTTTGCATTTTGTTTTGCATTTCCTTTAAAGCGTTTTTCAGCTCCTCGTGACTGTTCCTTAGTCCCTTGATCTCTGTAGCAAGAGATTCTCTGCTGTCCTGTATACTGTTTTCCAGCCCAGCGATTAATTTTATGACTATTATTCTAAATTCACTTTCTGTTATATTATTTAAATCCTTTTTGATCAGCTCATTAGCTGTTGTTATTTCCTGGAGATTCTTCTGAGGGGAATTCTTCCGCTTGGTCATTTTGGATAGTCCCTAGTGTGGTGAGGACCTGCAGGGCACTTCCCCTGTGCTGTGGTGTATAACTGGAGTTGGTGGGCGGGGCCGCAGTCAGTCCTGATGTCTGCCCCCAGCCCACCGCTGGGGCCACAGTCAGACTGGTGTGTGCCTTCTCTTCCCCTCTCCTAGGGGCGGGATTCCCTGTGGGGTGGCGTGGCCCGTCTGGGCTACTTGCACACTGCCAGGCTTGTGGTGCTGGGGATCTGGCGTATTAGCTGGGGTGGGTAGGCAAGGTGCACGGCGGCAGGGGGGGCAGGCTTAGCTCGCTTCTCCTTAGGTGATCCACTTCAGGAGGGGCCCTGTGGCAGCCGGAGGGAGTCAGATCCGCTGCCGGAGGTTTCGCTCCGCAGAAGCACAGAGCTGGGTGTTTGCGCGGAGCGAGCAATTTCCCTGGCCGGAACCGGTTCCCTTTGGGATTTTGGCTGGGGGATGGGCGGGGGAGATGGCGCTGGCGAGCGCCTTTGTTCCCCGCCAAACTGAGCTCTGTCGTCTGGGGGCTCCGCAGCTCACCCTCCGTTTGTCCTCCAGCCTTCCCGCTTTCGGAGCAGAGCCGTTAACTTATGACCTCCCAGACGCTAAGTCGCGCTTGCTGTCGGAACACAGTCCGTCAGGCCCCTCCGCTTTTGCAAGCTGGACTCGGGGGCTCTGCTTGGCTGGCGAGCCGCCCCTCCGCCCCGGCTCCCTCCAGCCAGTCCGTGGAGCGCACACCGCCTCGCCGCCCTTCCTACCCTCTTCCGTGGGCCTCTCGTCTGCACTTGGGTCCGGTGACTCCGTTCTGCTAATCCTCTGGCGGTTTTCTGGGTTATTTAGGCAGGTGTAGGTGAAATCTAAGTGATCAGCAGGACGCGCGGTGAGCCCAGCGTCCTCCTACGCCGCCATCTTCCCAGAATCCCCCTATGCTACCTTTTTTTAAAGGGTAAAATATGTTTTGCTTGTGTTGCATAAATGCTGGATAATGACATGGGGCTTGAACCCACGGACCAGGAGATCATGACCTGAACCGAAGTTGGACACTTAACTGACTGAGCCACCCAGGCGCCCTATCAATTAAACATTTTTATCTTTTGTTTTTTCCTAATTTTTTGTTTTGAGACCTTCCTTCCTTCCTTCTTTTCTTTCTTTCTTTTTCTTTCTTTCTCTCTCTCTCCATTCCTTTCTCTCTCCCTCCCTTCCCTCCTTCTCTCTTAAGTAATTTCTACACCAAGTGTGGGGCTCAAACTCACAATCCTGAGATCAGGAGTTGCATTCTCTACTGGCTGAGCCAACCAGGTGCCCCTGTTTTGAGACTTTTCAAACATATTTACATGAGTAATTTGACATCATGAACTTTCGCCCCAGCGTGCACCTGCTAAGATTAAGGACATACTCCATTATAAATGTACTACCATTATCACAACTTAGTTACCGTCTAATATCCAGTTCATATTCAGATTTATCCAGTTGTTTCAACAAATGCTCTTTATAGCTTAATAAAGATACAAAGTTTCTACACTGTTATCTCTTTAGGCTTTTTTGGTCTAGAATAGTTCCTCACTTTTTATTTTCTTTTCATAACATTAATAGTAAATATTTTTGAAAGGTCCAGACTACTTTTCATTTAGTATGTCTAACATTCTGTGTTTGTTTCCTCATGACATCATTTAACCCGTTGTATCACTTCTTTTTTTTATGCTTATTTATTTATTTTGGGGGGGGAGGGGCAGAGAGGGAGGGAGAGAGAATTATAAGTAGTCTCCATGCTCAGTGTGGAGCCCCATGTAGGGCTCAACCTCACTGCGAGAACATGACCTGAGCCAAAATCAAGAGTCGGTCGCCCAACTGACTGAGGCACTCAGACGTCCCATCATTTCTCATTTGTATAAACTTGCTATAAATCTGGAGGTTTGATTAGACTCAGGTTAAGTACATAATGTCATTTTGTTCCGTTATTAGTGATGCTGCATTTGGTCATTTGGTTAAGGTGGTGATTGTCAGTTCTCTGTCTCATAAAGGTACCTTTTCTCCTTTGTAGTTGAAAGTAATCTATGGAGAGATCCCACTGTGGAAATATGCCTTCACCCAAAGAATAAACATACATTTAACTGTCTTATTTGGCTTGCCCTGATGTAGGGTTGATTCATTTTTATAGGCTCAAGATCAGAAGACACTTCCATTTAGAATAGTGGTTCTCAACGGGGGGTAATTTTGCCCCACAGGGAACATTTGGGGATGTCTAGAGACATTTTTGGTTGTCACAACTGAGAGGAGGTGCACGCTACTAGCATGTAGTGAGTAGAGGCCAGAGATGCTTTCTGTATCTTACATTGTACAGGAAAGCCCCATAGCAAAGAATTATTTGGCTCAAAATGTCAGTAGTTCTACTGTTGAGAAACCTTGACTGACCTAGATGTAGAATTAAGCTTCTTTCTCACACACATTTCATTTCGGAGACACTAGTAAAATTTTAGAGCCTATCTTCAGTGGTGGTAGAAACCAAGCAGATGTTAGAGGCCATCAAAATTTTACCATATTTTGAAAGCAGGCAGATTTTTACTTCCCACCTGTGATGTCTTTCCTTTTCCTTTTTTTTTTATAGGTATATTTTCAAGAAAGATTTAAATTCCTTTTCTCTACTTTTTTTTTTTAAAGATTTTATTTATAAGTAATCTCTGTACCCAGTGTGGGGCCTGAACCCACAACCCCAACAGCGAGAGTCACATGTTCCATTAACTGGGCCAGCCAGGTGCCCTGCTTTTCTCTACTCTTAATAAATTAATAACATAAGGACAAAAAGATGAAAACTCTAGAATTGACACATTGAAGCATTTTTGTCTGTTTTTTTGTTTCCTAGAAGATTTTGTAATGTCATTTTAAAAGCCCCAGTACCAGGAAAGAAAAATAGAGAAAGAGAAATATTAAGTTAAGAATTCACTGTTACAAAAATGGCCCAGAAAGAGTAACCGGAGTTCAAGAAGGGTCAGGGGAGTGCAGAGGGCATTTCCACTCTCACACCTGTAAGTTATTAATGACCTTTGAAGTGATTGTTGATGGAAGCACTTGTACATTTGAGCTGCTTCATATGTATACTTAGTGTGTTCAGAGAACTGCCTAGCTTCTGGAGCCCTGAAATATCTTCAAGCTGCATCAGAGATCAAACGGCAAAATCCATGACTTGGGAATATCACGTAGCCATGTGACATATGGAAGGATCCAGAGGATGGGAACCAATGCCTACATAACTACTCTGTATATTTTTAACTCTGAGAGATTTAGCATTGTTTCCATACCTTTTAAAATAGCAATCTCAGAAAATAATGTCCCAAAGTTTCAAGATAAAGTAGTAAGAGGTAAAGTTTTTATACATTTATTTTGGGTTCCTATTCTTAAAAGGTTAGAACATAAGTGCCTTATTTTCATTCAAGTTGTCATTGGATAGCTTGTACAGCATTTGTTTGTTTTAGGTTTTGAACTCCTGGGACAAGGACATTGCTTTTCCCTATTAAGAGCTGAGTCAACAATTTTGTTTGCACTTAGCAAATAGGGAATCACCCAAGTCTGACTTCTCTTTCCTGTGCCATGGAGTGAGCACATGAATGCATCCAGCAGCTGTAGTTACATTTTTGGAGAAGGCAGCAAAGTACCTAAGTCTGTGCTTTTATTTTATTTTTTTCACTATTAATATTTCTTAAAATTCTTTTTCATGCTTTTTTACAACCTGCTTTCCAACTAGAATAACATAGCAACTGTTGGCATGACATGGTATTAAGAAATAATCCTAAAGAATTCAGTGGAAAATTATAGAACATGATTTACTTCCCAAGTATAATTTCTACTTCCTATTATTAGGCAAGTGTTTCAGGCGACTAGTTGGATTAGAAAGTAAGAATTAAGGGGCACCTGGGTGGCTCAGTCGGTTGAGCATCTGACTTCGGCTCAGGTCATGATCTCACGGTTCGTGAGTTTGGGCCCCGCGTCGGGCTCTGTGCTGACAGCTCAGAGCCTGGAGCCTGCTTTCTATTCTGTATTTCCCTCTCTCTCTGCTCCTCCCCCCCACACGCTCTGTCTCTCTCTGCCTCTCAAAAATAAAGAAAACTAATTTAAAAAAATTAAAAAATAATTAAGAATTAAAAGTTAATCTAAATCCTTTGATCATTATTTACATATTTTTCTGTATTTGCTCAATTTCTACAAAATACACAAAATTGAAGAAGTAGATGACATAGTTTATGTAATGATTCTTTTATACTATTCTCTATAAATGGGAAGAGGAAATAAGGAAGGGGGGATAGGGGCACCAGCTGGCTCCATTGGCAGAGCATGTGACTCTTGATTTTGGGGTTGTGAGTTTGAGCCCCATGTTGAGCGTAGAGATTACTTACAAAAATAAAATCTTGGGGCACTTGACTGGCTCAGTCGGTGGAGCATGTGACTCTTGATCTCAGAGTTGTGAATTCAAGACCCGCAGTGGTGTAGAGATTACTTAAAAATAAAATCTTAAAGTAAAAAAAAAAAAAATGAAAGGGGGAATAGGAAGATGGTCAGAGTAATTATTCTAATATCTAGGGTATCATCTGTTGTCACTGTCAGTGCCATGTCTTTATCTTTGAAATTCTAATTATTCTCTATGAAAAAATTAATATACAGCAACACCAAAGTTAATAAGGATAGTACAAGAAAATAAATTATAGGCCTATCTCATTCATAAATCCTAAGTAAATCTAAGCACACTGAATCTGTTGATGAATAAAAATGATGAAATACATCATGACCGAATTGGATTCATTCCAGAAATGCAAGTTAGCTTAATGTTTGAAAATTGATTTTATTCGTATATATATATATATATATATATATATATATATATATATAGACCATATTATCATCTTAATAAATGCAGAAAAATAAAATGAGAACACTCTAAACAAGCTAGGAATATAAATGAACTCCCATAACCTGATAAAGCCCACCTCCAAAAAATTCATGGCAAATATACCATTGACCCTTGAACAACATGGGGGTTTTCACCACACAGTTGAAATCCTGCATATAACTTTTGATTCCTTAAAAACTTAACTACTAATAACTTACTGCTGACCAGGAGCCTTACCAATAATACAGTCGATTGACACATATTCTGTGTATTACATGTATTATATATTGTATTTTTATAATAAATAAACGAGAGAAAAGAAAATGTTATTAAGAAAGCCATAAGGAAGAAATAATATATTTATAGTGCTGTACTGTAAGAAAGCGGGATTAGGAATAAAAATCCACATAAAAATGGACCCATATATTTCAAACCGGCGTTGTTCAAGGGTCAACTGTACTTAATTGTGAAATGTTAACAACCTTTATTTTATATCAGGAAGAGTACAGAGATGCCCCAAACCACCATGTCTACTCAAATTGTTTCTTGAGGGTTAATCTCAAAGTAATGTGAAAAGAAAAAGAAGATATGAATTTGCAAAGAAAAAACTGACATTTTTATAGCTGATATGATTGTCGATGTAGAAAAGTTAAATCAACAGATGAACTATTACAATAAATAAGAATGTTTAGCAAGGTTGTTGGATACACAAGCACTATTAAAAACTCACTTACCTTAAGGGGCACCTGGGTGGCTCAGTCGGTCAAGCATCTGACTCTTGATCTCAGTTCAGGTCATGATCTCAAGGTTCATGGGACCGAGCCCTGTGTCAGGCTGCATGACCATGAAAAATCTGTTAGAAATATAATTTTTTTCAGGGCTTTCTTTTTTTATTAAAAAGTTTTTAATGTTTGTTTATTTTTGAGTGAGAAAGAGAGACAGAGCATGAGTGGAGGAAGGACAGAGAGACAGAGAGACACAGAGACACAGAATCTGAAGCAGGCTCCAGTTTCTGAGCTGTCAGCACAGAGCCCGACACGGGGCTTGAACTCATGAACTATGAGATCATGACCTAGGCTGAGATCCGACGCTTACTGACTGAGCCACCCATGTACCCCTTAAGGTTTTATTTTTAAGTAATCTCTGCACCCAACCTGGGGGTCAAACTCACAACCCTGAGATCAAGGCACATGTTCCACTGACTGAGCCAGCCAGGTGCCCCATTAGAAATATAGGTTTTTTTAGTTAAAAAAAAATTTTTTTTAATGTTTGTTTATTCTTGAAAGAGAGAGACAGAGTGAGTGGGGGAGGGGCAGAGAAAGGGAGACACAGAATCTGAAGCAGGTTCAGGCTCTGAGTCGTCAGCACAGAGCCCAATGCAGGACTCAAACTCATGAACCGTGAGATAATGACCTGAGCTGAAGTAAGGTGCTTAACTGACTGAGCCACACAGGCACCACAGAAATATAGTTTTTTTTTGATGTTTATTTATTTTTGAGAGAGAGAGAAAGAGAGTGAGTGCACAAGCGTGCATGTAACGGGGGTGGGGCAAAGAGAAAGGGGACAGAAGGTCCTAAGTGGGCTCCACATGCTGACAGCAAAGAACCTGATGTGGGGCTCAAACTTACGAACCGAGAGACATGACCTGAGCCGAAGTCAGATGCTCAACCAACTGAGCCACCTAGGCGCCCTGAAATACAGTTTTTAAAAATTCCATTCATTTGGGGCACTGGCTGGCTCAGTCGGTGGAGGATGTGACTCTTAATCTCAGGGTTGTGAGTTTGAGCACCATGTTGGGTGTAGAGATTACTTAAAAACAAAAATAAAATCTTAAAAAAATTCCATTTATTACAGTACCAAAAATTATGAAGTACTTTAGAAAAATGTAACAAAAAGTTTATTCAAGAGATCTAAGAAAATGCAGAGCCATTTTATGTACATGGGCAAGACTCAGTATGGTAAGAATACCAATTCTGCCCAAAGAGTCATTGGAATTCCAATGTCCCCCGCGGAATTTTTCTTTGAATTTAAGATGCTGAATCTTAAATTGATAGAATAATTGATATGAAAGAGCAAAGCTCCAAGAATATCCAAGACACTTCTAGTGAAAAATGGTAAGGTTGCTATAAGATCTTAAAATTTACTTTATAGGTATGTAATTGAGAGTGTTGAACTGACACAGGAATAGAGAAATAGACCAGTGGAACAGAAGAATCAGACCACATGTATGGACGTATATGGACAGTAAAGACACTGCAGATCAGTGGATGGAAAAGATGGTTATTCAAAAAATGGTCCAACTACAATCCAATTAGAAGCAAAACAAAGTCAGTACCCTACCTCAAACCATAAACAAAAACTAATTCTCTGTAAATTAAAGATTTAAATATGAAGGAGATCAAGAGTCACATGGTCCTGGGACTGAGCCAGCCAGGTGCCCAAGGCTATATATATATTTTTTTAAGATGTGAGAACACAGGAGCTGGGGAGAGGGGCAGAGGGGAAGAGAGAGAGAGAGAGAGAGAGAGAGAGAGAGAGAGAGAGAGAGAGAATATCTGCTTGATGCTTAGCATGGAGCCCAATGTGGGACTTGATCCCAAGACCCTGGGATCATGACCTGAGCCCAAATCAAGACTTAGATGTTCAACTGACTGAGCCATCCAGGTGCCCCAAAGGTAGTCTTATAAAAGTTTTGTCTTCATCTGGGGTGCCTGGGTGGCTCATTCAGGTGAGCATCCAAGTCTTGATTTCAGCTCAGGTCATGATCTCATGCTTGTGAAACCCAGCCCTGCATCTGTTGGGATCTGCGCTGGGTGTGGAGTCTGCTTAAGATTCTCTCTCTCCCTCTGCCCCACCCCTGCTCATGCATATACTCTCTTTCTAAAACAAAACAAAACAAAACAAAACAAAACAAAACAAAACAAAAACCCCAATAAATTAAACACAAAAGGACAGTATCTTTATCATCTCAGGATAAGAAAGGATTCTGTTAAAAACAACAACAACAAAAATACGAAGCCAAAAATGAAAGATTAATCAATTGGATTACATCAAAATGAAAAAGTTCTGTTTAAAAAGACATCAAAAAGAGTGAGAATATAAACTACAGACTAGAGAATATAATTGCAACATATTTAATTGAAAAAGGATTAACATTCAGAATGTATGAAAAAGTTTTACAGATCAATATGAAAAGGAAAACCCAAGAGGAAAAAAAATCAGAAGATATGAATAGGCATTTCATAAAAGAGAAAGACAAACAACCCATAAATACATGCAAAGAGATCAAGTTCAGTAGTATCAAGGGAAATGCAAATTAAACCATAATAAGATACCATCCATATTTACCAGAACAGAACGGTTTTAAAGTTGGATAGTACCAAATGTTGACAAGGGTTATGGGGTTGTGGAGCAGATGTTTCTCTCATACATAGCCGGTGGAAATGTAAATTGCAACAATCACCTTGAAAAACATTTTGGCATTGTGTAGTTGATGGTACCAGTTAGCAATAAAGTTGAACACTGGTGCGTACCACGAGTTGCGTTCCTAGGAATGTGTCCTAGAGAAGGCTCATGCATGTATTTATCAAGATACAAGTGCAGAAATGATAACAGCAACATTATTTAATAAAGACAAAAACATAGGAGCAGCACAAATGTTTGTCAATAGTAGCTGGATAAATAGATTGCAGTACTATAGTCATACACTGACCTATTTTATGGCAATGAAAATTAATGAACATTAGCTATATTCATAGTATGAATGAATAAAAAAAATGTAGTATTGAGGGGTGCCTGGGTGGCTCAGTTGGTTAAGTGACCAGCTCTTGATTTTGGCTCAGGTCATGATCTCATGGTTCGTGAATTTGAGCCCTGCACTGGGCTCTGTGCCGACAGCACAAAGTCTGCCTGGGATTCTCTCTCTCTCCCTCTCTCTCTGCCTGCCCCCCTCAATGAATAAACTTAAAAAAATTTTTTTTTAATGTAGTATTCAGCAAAAACAAAAACAAAAACAAAAACAAGGCATAGAAAAAGTAAACATTCTATCATTCTCAGTCCGTTCAGGCTGCTGTAACAGAATCCCATAAACTTGGTGGCTTAAAAACAGTGGAAATTTATTGCTCTCAGTTCTGGAGGCTGGAAGTACAAGATCAGGGTGCCAGGATGATCAGGCAAAAGCTCTGTTTCAGGTTGCATACTTCTTGTATCCTCACACGGCAGAAGGGTTTGGGGAGCTCTGTGGGGCCTCTTTTATAAGAGTACTAATCCCATTCATGAAGGCTCTATCCTCATGACCTAATCACCTCCCATATGCCCTCCTCCTAATGCCATCACGTTGGTGGTTAGGTTTCAACAAATGAATTTTGGGGGGACACAAACATTCATACTATAGCACATTCTATTTGTTTAAAATGTGAAAGACACATTTAAATTATATATTGTAAAGTTCTACATACATATATGAAAAAGACATGAAGAAGATTGAAAAATTACAAAAGTCAGGATGGTGATTGTCTAGGGTGGAGTAATGGGGGCATGATTGAGATCGTGCGGGCAGAGGCTTCTAAGATACTGATAGTGTTCTGTTTTATCAGCTATATCCTAGGTACACAGGTGTCCATGTAACTGTTTTTCAAACAGTGTTCATAATGTACACTTGCCCATTTGTGTGCTATTTTCTTTTATTTTTAAATAAGTTAATGTTTACTTATTTATAAGCGAGCAGGGAAGGGACAGAGAGAGAGGGAGAGAGAGCAAGAATCCCAAGCAGCCTCTGTACTACCAGTGCAGAGCTGAATGTGGGGTTCAAACCCCAAACTGTGAGATCATGACCTGAGTTGAAGTCAGACACTTAACTGAATGGGCCACCCAGGTACCCCTTTGTGCTATTTTCACATAAAAATAATTAAAAAGAAGAGGTATTTGTTAAAAAATCAGATATATGTCTCTTGGTCCCTGTTTTTAATTTTTATTTATTTTGAGAGAGAGAGGAGAGAGAGGCAGAGAGAGAGGGAGAGAGAATCCCAAGTAGGGTCTGTGCTGTCAGTGAGGAGCCTGACTTGAGGCTCAATCCCACAAACAGTGAGATCATGACCTGAGCCAAAATCAAGAGTCTGAAACTTAACCGACTGAGCCACCCAGCTGCCTCTTGGTCCCTTTATCTTTAGCAAGGATATAAATGAGTCATGTTCTTGGAGATTTAAAAGACAGCAGATTATTATTCATTTATTTATGTATTTATTTACTTATTTATTTATATATATTTTTAATACTTTATTATTTATTTTCAGTTTATTTATTTAGAGAGAGACAAAGCTTGCAAGCAAGGGAAGGGCAGAAAGAGAGGGGGACAGAGGATCCCAACTGAGCTCTTGTGCTGACAGCAGAGAGCCCGATGCCGGGACTGAACTCATGAACTATGAGATCATGACCAGAGCCGAAGTCTTATGCTTAACCGACTGAGCCACTCAGGCGCCCCAACACTTCATTTTGAAGTAATCTGTACACCCAACGTGGGGCTGTCTCAAACTTACAACCCAGAGACCAGAGTCACACGCTCCACAGACTTAACCAGGCATCCCTTAGAGAAGATTTTAATATAAAAAGCCTAGTATTTACTTGGAAATAATTTCAAAGTCACAAAAAAGTTTCAAGAATGGGGCAAAAAGTACCTGTTTAGCTTCCATACAGCTTCACTTACTGTTAACATTTTATCTTACTTGCTTTTTTTGTTGGAGTTTTATCCTTCTTTCTCTTTCTCTATTTTTTTCTAAATTATTTAAGAATAAGCCGCATACGTTACACTTGTCTCCAGATACTTTATTGTATATTTCCTAAGAAAAAGGACATTGTGTTATGTAACCACAGTACAGTTATCCGCTGCAGGAACTGTTAACCGTGAAACATTTCCTTTGAAGAACTTAAGTTTACATTCCAGTCGGTCAGCTGAATGGCGTCCTTCCCAGCTTTTGTTTTCCTCCTCTAGGTGTTGCAGTGTACCTGCTACATTCGGCTGTTCTCTGTAGTCTCTTTCATCTGGAACAGTTCCGGAGCCTTTCTTTGTCTTTTAGAACAATGGCAGTTTTGTAGAATACTGAAAAAAAATTTTTTAAAGGAACAATTCTTATTTTTACTTTGTTTGCTATTTTCTCATGATTATATTCAGTTTGTGACCCCGGTCAAAATGGTACATAAATGATGTATTTTTCTCAGAGTATCGCATCTTGGGGTGCATAATATCTATCTGCCTGTTATTGACTATACTAATTTTGATACTTTGTCCAAGGTGTTGCAATTTCTCCACTATAAGGGAGAGGAATTTTTTAGAGGATTCCTTTGGAGGACAGCTGTTGGTGGGTTTGAACATTGCTCCCCTCCCAATGAGAAGTAGATATGTGATTTCCTCCTCACTTCCAGTCAAAAGAGAGAGGCTTCAAGTTGCAAAGCCTAAAGTATGTCCTTTGAATTTATCAGGTCACCGTTTGCTGATGTCTGACTCCTTTTCGGGAAATCTAGAGATCAAGAGAAGAGCTGGCTTGCTGCTTGGAAGTAGAGCAGGGGAGAGTACCTAGTAAATTGGAATCAGCCTGTTCTTCCAGAGTTTGTTAGGCAATCAGTGCATGAGTGTTTCCCATGAACCAGATGCATAATCCTTGGGGTCATTGCATAATCTGGCTCAAAGGCCACGTAAACAAGGAGAAGCTGGAGGAGTCCCATGGAATTCCTAGTGTTTGGGAGTATAGAGCGTGTCCTTTCAGGTCGAGGGAACGGCAGCCGAGAGATCAACAGTGATTTGTAGGGGGCATCTCCTACAAACCCATGAAGAGCCCTGGAAGAGAAAGTTGGCTTTAAATATCTGCAAGCAGAGAAAGCATGCAACCATCCTATGAACTTACCTGTAAAAGTAAGAACATGTCTTTCCTCCTCTGGGTGGAGGGCAGTGGGTCAGAAAGGTAGAGTAGTAAAATCGCAGTAAGGAACAGTAGAAGCTTGGAGAGGGGAAAGAGGGCCCTGCTCCCCTCTGCCACTGACAGGAGTTAACCCACCGCAGAGCCCATCTGTAGGATAGGACAAGAGCTAGCCTTAAATTAACTTTGAAGCTTTTGTTATTTTATGGGATCAAACATTTCTGTTTAAAATGGAATCGAGACTGTATTTATGATTTAAAGTAACTACCTAACCTTTAATTATGTAAGAATGGTTTAAAAAGTATGTGACTGCTTTAGTCAGGGAAAAGCCATATCTGAGTGAATGTTATTTAGTTATTTGAAAAAATCTATTCATTTTTGAATAGGTAGTATATTACATGATTTAAATACAAATGGTATGAAAAGTGTACACAGAGAAGTTTCACATCTGTCCTTATCTACCTAATTATCGTTGTCTTACAGGTAAACATTTTAATATGTTTACTGTTATAGTATTTGTTTATGAAAATATAAGCAGATATGATGTTATGCCCCTATTTTACACAAAAGGTAGCATACCTTTCTTTTTTTTTTAATTTTCATGTTTATTTTATTTTTGAGAGAGAGATAGAGAGAGACAAAGTATGAGTGGGGAGGGGCAGAGAGAGAGGGAGACACAGAATCCAAAGCAGGCTCCAGGCTCTGAGCTGTCAGCACAGAGCCTGGCGTGGGGCTTGAACCCACAGACTGGGAGATCATGACCTGAGCTGAAGTCAGACACTTAACTGAGTCACCCAGGCGCCCCAGGTAGCATACCTTCAAAACTTTTCTTTCTTTTTAAAAAAAAAAAACGTTGTAAAATAGAGGTGCCTGGCTGCATCAGTCAGTGGAGCATGTGACTCTTGATCTCAGAGTTGTGAGTTTAAGCCCCATGTTGGGTATAGAGATTACTTAAAATAAAATCTTAAAAAAAAATTGTGGTAAAATATACATAAAATTTACGCTTTTGTTTTTTTAATGTTTATTCATTTTTGAGAGAGAGCTCGAGAGAGATTGCACATGCATGCGTGCACACACTGGGGGAGGGGCAGAGAGTGGGGAACAGAGGATCCAAAAAGGGCTCTGCACTGTCAGCACAGAGCCTGATGTGGGGCTCAATCCCAGGAACCATGAGATCGTGACCTGAGCCGAGACTCTGAATCTCAACTGACAGCCCCCCACCCCCAAGCGGCCCCCCACCCCCAGCTTTTTTTTTTTTTTACAGTGGCTTCACCATTTTACATTGCCACCAGCAGTGCTGGAAGATTTCAGTTTCTGTGTCCAATACTTGTTATTTTCTGTTTATTTGTTTGTTTTGATAATCAGTCATCCTAATGGTGTGAGATGTATCTCATTGTGGCTTTGATTTGCATTTCTCTAATGACTATTGATGTTAAGCATCTTTTCATGTCCCTATTGGGCATTTGTACATCTTTTTTTTCTACTGTGGTAAAATATACATAACATTTTACCATTTCGACCATTTTCTTTCTTTCTTTTTTTTTTAGGTAGGCTTCACACCCAGTAGAATCCAACACGGGGCTTGAGCTCATGACCCTGAGTTCAAGACCTGAACTGAGATAGGAGTCACATTCTTGGGGTGCCTGGGTGGCTCAGTCGGTTAAGCAAACTTTGGCTTAGGTCATGATCTCACAGTTTGTGAATTTGGGTCCCGTGTCAGGCTCTGTGCTGACAGCTCAGAGCCTGGAGCCTGCTTCGGATTCTGTGTCTCCCTCTCTCTCTTCCCTTACCCGGCTTGCACTCTGTCTCTCTCAAAACTAAATAAATGTTTAAAAAATTAAAAAAAAATCTGCTTGTTATGTCTCAAAATAAAAAAGAGGAAAAAATGTGTACTTTTTTTTTCTTATCTGGCTGATCCATAACATGATCAGAAATCAATTTTGTCATCATAGAAAGACATGCTGTAAGAGTGAAGAAGAAAGAGTACACCTAGTTCTGTAGATAAAAGCTTATTGTATGTTGCCTAATATAACATCTTAGATACACTCATTTATATTTGTTTATGGATCCTCAGAAACAGAGAGGCTTAGCTTTTTAAAAACCTTTCAATGAATAGTTTATAAATCTTATTTTTAAACTATAAACTATTTCATATATATATATATATATTTTTTTTTTTTTTTTAAGATACTATTTTTAAGTAATCTTTACTCCCAACATGGGGCTTGAAACCACAACCCTGAGATCAAGAGTTACAATCTCCACCTACTGAGCCGACCAGGTGCCCCTTTTATATATTTTTATTTGATTTGAAAACAATTAAAGTCACTTTCATGATGTTAAAAAAACTCTACATGTCAGTTATTAATATATTACTATACCAGCTTTACTTTAGCTAATGTTTGCATGCTTATCCTTTTTCATACTTTTACTTTCAGCGTTTATATGTTCTATAAACTGAGCAACATGTACATAGCATATGGCATATTTTTATCCAGTCTGAAACGTGTCTTTAAATTGGCCTATGCAGTCCTTTTACATATAACATAGTGACTATTATAATTGGGTTTAATATTGCTTGTCTGGCTATTAGTTTTCTGTTGGTCTCTGTTTTTTTTGTTCCTCTATTCCTGCTTTCTTGCCTTCCTTTATATTAATGAAATATTTATGTTAATCCATTTTTCTCCTCTATTCTCTTTTCATTCATGACTTTTTATAATTCTTTTAGTGGTCACACTAGAAATTACAATATACATCCTTGACTTATACTCTACTTAAGTTAGTACTTTGAAGAATACAAGAATCTTATTACAGTCAAGCTTCATTTACCACTTCCAGCTTTTTGTACTGTTATCATTTATTTTACATCTTCATGCATTTTAAGCTCCACAAGATTTTATTGTTTTAAGCAATCAAAACTTATTTATACTTACTTATATCATGAACCTTAACATATTTAAAGTATGTTTATGTTTCGAGAGAGATTGAGAGCGTGTGTGTGTGCTCACGTGAGTGGGTGGGGGAAGGGCAAAGAGAGAGAGGGAGATTCCCAAGCTGGCTCTTGCTGTCAGAGCTGTCAGCCTGCAGCAGGTCTTGATCCCATGAACTGTGAGATCATGGCTGAGCTGAAATCAAGAGTGTGATGCTTAACTGACTGAGCCACCCAGGTGCCCCTGTAGTCTATTTAAATTTAGCAATATGTTTTACATTTTTATCTTTTAGCAATTTTGTTCTTTCATCTGAGATTTTTCTTTCAGCCTGAAGAATTCTCTTCAGTCTTTCTTAAAAATCAATCTGCATATGATGTATTCCTTCAGATTTTGTTTTTTTGAAAACATTAAAAATTCTTTTGGGGGGCACTTGGGTGGCTCAGTCAGTTAAACATCTGACTCTTGATTTCAGCTCAGGTCATGATCTTACAGGTCGTGAGTTCAAGCCCTACATCAGGCTGTGTGCTGACAGCACGGAGCCTGCTTGGGATTCTCTCTCCCCT
This sequence comes from Lynx canadensis, assembly GCF_007474595.2. Taxonomy (NCBI): domain Eukaryota; kingdom Metazoa; phylum Chordata; class Mammalia; order Carnivora; family Felidae; genus Lynx; species Lynx canadensis. The sequence continues at coordinate 71,297,370 of NC_044303.2, forward strand.
TCTATCTCTGCTCCTCCCCTGCTTACTCTCTCTCTAAAATAAACAAATAAACATTAAAATAAAACAAAATGCACAGCTTAAAAAATTTTTCTTTTAATTCTGGTAAAGAACACACAAAATTAAATTTCCCATTTCTACTGTATTCAAGTACACAGTTCAATAGTGTTAAGTATGTTCACGTTGTTATGTAATAGATCTCCAGAACTGAAACTGTATGCCCATTAAACAACTCCCCATTTCCCCCCACCCCCATCCTTCGTACAGTATTTGTCCTTTTTGTGACTGGCTTATTTCACTTAGAATAATGTCCCATGTTGGGGCACCTGGGTGGCTCAGTCGGTTGAGCGTCTGTCTGACTTACACTCAGGTTGTGATCTCATGGTTTGTGAGTTTGAGCTCCACATCGGTCTCTGCTGACAGCTCAGAGCCTGGAGCCTGCTCTGCCCCTCCCCCGCTCATGCCCTGTCTGTCTCTCTCTCTCTCTCAAAAATAAATAAAACCTTAAAAAAGAAAGAATAATGTCCCATGTAGCTTGAGGCAGAATTTCCTTTTTAAGACTGAATAATATACCATGTGTATATACCACATTTTGTTTATATATCCATCCATTTGTGGACATTTGGGTTACTTCCACAGCTACTGTGTCAAATGCTGCTGTGAACATGTGTAAAAATATCTCTTTGAGACTCTTAAATACAGAGAACAAACTGAGTGAGAGTGGATGGGGAAGTGGGGGAGAGGGGAAAATGACTGCTGGGCATTGAGGAGGGCACTTGTTGGGATGAGCACTGGGTGTTGTATGTAAGCCAATTTGATAATAAATTATATTCATTAAACAAAAACAAAATGTATTAAACATATCCATTCTTTAACCAAAACAAAATATCTTTTTGAGATTTTGCTTTCAGTTCTTTTGGGTATATATCAAGAAGTGGGGTTGCTGGGTCATATGGTGATTCTATTTTTAATTTTTTGAGGAACTGTCATACTGTTTTCCATAATGACTACACAATTTTACATTCCTACCAACAGCATACAAGGGTTCCAACTTCTCCTCATACTTGACAGTACGTATTTTCTGTGTTGTTTTGTTTTGTTTTGGTAATAACCATTCTAATGGCTGTGGGATTGTCTCATTAGTTTTAGTTTGCATTTCTCTAATGATTAGTGATACTGAACACCTCTTCATATGCGTGTTGGTAATTTGGACATTATCTTTGGAGAAGACAAACTGTTAGAAAGAACTATTAGAAGTATTCAAGTTCTTTGCCCACTTTTGAATTGGGTTATTTTTTGTTTTTGTTGAGTTGTAGGAATTCTTTATATATTCTAGGTATTAACCCCTTATCGATATATAATTGGCAAATATTTTCTCCCATTCTATAGGTGCCTTTTCACTCTACTGATTGTATCCTTTGATGCACAGAAGTTTTTAAGCTTGACTTAGTCCAGTTTTTCTAGTTTTGCTTTTGATGTTGTGCCCTTTGTGTTGTAAACAAGAAATCAGGTCAAATCCAGTGTCACAAATCATTTTTTGTATGTTTTTTTTCCTTAGGAGTATTATAGTTTTTTTTCCCCTAGGAGTTTTACAGTTTTGGATCTTGAATTTAGGTCTTTAGTCCATTTGAGTTGAAAACATCTTTATTTTGCCTTCGTTTTTGGTGATATAGAAGTCTGTTGTTTCTTTCAGCACTTTAAAAATGTTACTTCATTGTCTTCTGACTTCCATAATTTTTTTTTGATAAGTTAACTTTCAAACTTATTGTTGCCCCTTTTAATCTTTCTAAGATTTTCCCCTTTATATTTGTTTTTCCTCAGTTTGACTATCATATACCTAGATGTGGTTTTCTCTGTATCTCATTTGAGATTCATAGAGCATCTTGAATGTGTGGTTTAATAACTTTCATCAGGGATGAAATTTGGGAAATTTTGTCTACTATATCTTCACGTATTGCTTCTCTTTTTTTCTCTCCTCTGCTTCTTTGACACCAATTACATGGATATTAAACCTTTCTATCATGTTCTTTAAATCTCTTATACTCTTTCTTGTGTTCTTTTTTACTCTCTGTGCTTCAATTTAATACACTGACATGTTCTTTAATTGAGTAATCATCTCCTCTGTTTTGTTTAATCTGATATCAAACCCATCAATTGAATTACTAAATTCAGGTATAATCACTTTCTGTTATAGAATTTCTAATTGGCTTTAAAAATATATATATAGGTTCTTAAGAAACAACAGGTGTTGGCGAGGATGTGGAGGAAAGGAACTTTTGTGCACTGTTGAGAATGCAAACTGGTTCAGCCACTGTGGAAAACACTGTGGAAAAGTGTTCCTCAAAAAATGAAAAACAGAACTACCTTATGATCCAGTAATCATACCACTGAATATTTACCCAAAGAATACAAGAACACTAATTCAAAAGGATATATGCACCCCTATGTTTATTGCAACATTACTTATAATACCCAAATTATGGAAGCTGCCCAAGTGTCCACTGAAAGATGTATAAAGAAGATGTGGTATATATACACAATGGAATATTATTCAGCCATAAAAAAGAATGAAGTCTTGCTATTTGCAACAACATGGATGGAGCCAGAGAGTATAATGCTAAGCAAATTAAGTCAGAGAAGACAAATAGCATATGATATTACTCATGTGGAATTTAAGAAACAAGCAAACAAAGGGGGGAAAAAGAGACAACCCCAAAAACAGATACTTAACTATGAAGAACAAACTGGTGGTTACCAGAGGGGAGTTGAGTTGGGGGATGGGTGAAATAGGTGATGGGGATAAGGGTACACTCACCAGGATGAACACCGAGGAATGTATAGAATTGTTGAATCACTGTATTATACACCTGAAACTAATATAACACTGGATGTTAACTGTATTGGAATTAAAATAAAAAACTTAATAAAAATATATGTAGATTCTTGCTCTTTGGTGAAATTCTTCATCTTTTCTTCTCTTGGATATAAATCATAGATGTTTTAGTCCTTGTTTGATTAAATTCCAAAATCAAATTCACCGGGTAGCTCCTTTTTTCTATTACCTGGGTTTCTTCTCTTGTTTTTTGATAATTTGATCCTTTTCTTTTAGCATGTGTTGATGAATCAGGACATCGTGGATAACAAATTGTACTTATTCTACCTGACAGATAGAACAGCAGTATATCAGCTTGATTCTAATGTGCTTCCCCTCTCTAATTGTTCATAAACTTTAAGTCCTGCTTGTGTTTATTGCTTTGCAGTAGTTTCATATGGTTTGTCTTAGGTTGAATTCTTCCAGAGGTAGACCCTGAAGCAAGGATTTGGATAAAATGATTAATTAAGAAAGTGCTTCTTGGATAAACCATTAATGGAGTAGAAGAGGGGCGCCTGGGTGGCTCAATTGGTTAAGTGTCTGACTTCAGCTTAGGTCATGATCTCACCATTCGTGAGTTCTTGCCCCACATCGGGCCCTGTGCTGACAGCTCAGGGCCTGGTGCCTGCTTTGGATTCTGTGTCTCTTTGTCTGTCTGCCCCTCCCCTGCTCACACTTTGTCCCTCTCTCTCTCAAAAATAAATAAACATTAAGAAAATTTTTCTTAAAAAATTTTTAATGCTTATTTATTTTTGAGAGAGAGTGAGAATGAGCATTAAAACTGGGGTGGCGGGGGAGGTCAGCACAGAGCCTGACGCAGGGCTCGAACCCACAAACTGTGAGATCATGACCTGAGCCGAAGTCGGATGCTTAACCGACTGAGCCACCCAGGCACCCCAAGAAAACTTTCTTGAATTTGAAAAAGAAATGGAGTAGAAGAAACAAGATATGGAAAAAGAAGGCAAGGGAGGGTACCATGTAGGTAAAGACTCAGGCTCAGATTCATCTCCAGAACACTCTGGAACATCAGTCACCACCTTAGAACTTGTCTCACCCCAAGGCAAAGGAATTGGCTGTGGTCCATCCAGGGAATGCCATACTTTCAAGCATTTCTGGGTCTCCTTATAGCAAAGCAACTCCAGGGCCCATGTATGTTCCCCCAAAACATGGTTCTTCAAGTTTTTGCTCACGATAACACCCTTAGTTAAACTTCTTCGTTTACGAAACTAAACTGCTTCAGTAGTTTTTCCCCTAATCACTTTCTGTGAAATTTTATTGCTGTAACTATACCATATGTCTGGTTATGTACTATACTTATATCCGTATTTGCTTTTTTAAAAAATGTTTATTTATTTATTTTGAGAGAAAAAGAGGGAGACAATCCCAAGTAGGCTCCAAGCTGTCAGCACAGAGTCTGAAGTGGGGCTCAATCTCACAACCATGAGATCATGACCTGAGGTGAAATCAAGAGTCGGCTGCTTAACCGACTGAGCCACTTGGGCATCCCTTTTTATCTGTACTTTATACATAAAAAGAGTACAATTATTTTTCTCCCCAAGGACCAATTATTGCCCATAGTGAGAATGCATCCTCTAAAGCTTGCAGGGATGAATTGTTAACAACAAAGTGTTTAGTTGCTGGCCATTGAGTGCATAGGACTGGGAAAAGAGATCCCAAGGGATATGGATGGGTCACCAACAGTTTTGCCACACAATTGTTTTAAATATTTGTGTAGTTTATGGTTGTTATTTTGTGGGAAGGTTAGTCCAATACAAGCTATTTGATCATGGCCAGAGCCAGAAGGCCCTCCTTTCTCTTTATTTCTAATAGTAAAATGAAAAGTATTTCATAAGCATCAGCAAGCAAGTAAGGGAGGTACAATCTTCTTTTTTACTTTGCATTCTCAATATGTCAAAAATTATTGTGGCTAAGCACATCTTTTAATCTCTTAAGGGAGCCTGAGTTATGAAGGGCAATGATTATGCATTTGCTTATTTGAAGGGAAGCACTAGCTGAAATGTTAGCAGAGTAATGTTTGGTGGTGGAGGAATGTGACTCAGTGTCACTGCTTCTCTGAAGCTTTATCACTGAGACCTACAATGTTAATGGTTAAGAATTCTAATTTTACCCCTCACTGGTTGTGTGACTTGGGCACAGTAATGGATTTGAGTTAATGACTAAAGGAAGGTCACTCAGTGGATTTCATTCTATATTAAACAAAGGATTATATCCAGTTAGAATGTGGCCCTGATTGGTATATCCTGTCTAGCTTTTTAAATTAAAAAAAAATTTTTTAATGTTTTTATTTATTTTTGAAGGAGAGAGAGAGAGCATAAGCGGGGGAGGAGCAGAGAGGGAGGGAGACAGAATCCGAAGCAGGCTCCAGGCTCTTAGCTGTCAGCACAGAGCCTGATGCAGGCTCGAGCCCACGAACTGTGAGATCATGACCTGAGCCGAAGTCGGATGCTCAACTGACTGAGCCACGCAGGCGCCCCTTAAATTAAAAAAAATTTTTTTTTAAAATTTTGTCCAACTTTTATATTGTATTGGTGAAAGTGTATGTATCTTGTTTTGCAATGGGACAAGGCACAGTGTGTTCATTGGCGATGTATACAATTGTTCCTCAATGCCTTGAGGAACAAAGTTGTTGTATAGTATGTGTATGTATGTTCTAGTTAGACAAATTAGTCAAATATAGTATGTCAAACTGCTGCAGTGCTATTGATATACAAGAGTAGGCTTTGTGTACTTAGCACTGCTTGAGGCATTTCAGTGTGGAGTAGCATATCTATGTATATGTTATGTATGTACAGCAATCAGTTTGCCTACTTGTTAGATACTTTGGTGAGATTCATTCAGGAGGCCAAAAGTACTGGTTAAATTTATTTTCTTTCAGTATCTGGTTTTTGGTTATGTGCACTCTTGTTTTTATTAACAAAAAATTGAGTATATCATTAGGAAGAGAGAGAACCCAAGCTGTATCCAGTGATTAGTAGTAAAGAGTATCCACTGAAACTGGATATGCAAATAAGCTTTCTTAGACTGTGCAACTAAATGTTATTCATTTATTCATTTTAATTTGAATTTTACAAATAAAAGTATCTTTTAAGAAGTATGGCATTCATCCAGAGGACTTAAAAAAAAATAAGTGTACTGTTTGATTTTAACAAAGTAAACACACCTATGTAACCAATGCCCAGATTAAAAAGAGGATATTTTCAGAACGGCAGAAGCTCCTTAGCTCCCTCTCAGTTACTGTTATCCCAAGGGTAACCACTACCCTGACTTCTTTCTTAATTTTTTTTTAATGTTTATTTATTTTTGAGAGAGACAGAGCGTGAACGGGGGAGGGGCAGAGAGAGAGAGGGAAACACAGAATCTGAAGCAGGCTCCGGACTCTGAGCTGTCAGCGCAGAGCCCAACACGGGGTTTGAACTCATAAACCGTGAGATCATGACCTGAGCTGAAGTCAGCTGCTTAACTGACCGAGCCACCCAGGCACCTTTGACTTCTAACATCATAGAATTGTTTTGCCTGGTTTAATATAAATGGTATCACATTGTATGCTCACTTTGTGTCTGGCTTCTTTTGTTCAGCTCAATGTTTGTGAGATTTGTTGCCTATTGTGTATAGCAATAGTTCATTCATGCTCCATGAAAACCTTAAACATACACAAAAGCATACATAATAGTATGGTGAACCCTCATTTCCTAATCAGCTTCAACAGTTATCAACTCATGGTCAATCTTGTTTCAGTTTTCCTCCCACCTGCCGTCCCCAACTCCAGATTATTATGAAGTAAAACATATATGTGTGTGTGTGTGTGTGTGTGTGTACATATACATATATATGTACACACACACATGTATATATTTGTATTTATTTTTTAAAATTTGTTTTTACATTTTACTTATTTTTGAGAGAGAGAGAGAGAGAGAGAGAGACAGAGACAGAACACAAGTTGGGGAGGGACAGAGAGAGAGGGAGACACAGAATCCGAAGCAGGCTTCAAATTCTGAGCTGTCAGCACAGAACCTGATGCGGGGCTCAAACTCACAAACTGTGAGAGCATGACCTGAGCCGAAGTTGGATGCTTAACCGACTGAGCCACCCAGGCGCCCCACATGTATATATATTTTAATGTTTATTTATTTTGAGAGAGAGTGTGTGTGTGTGTGTGTGTGTGTGTGTGCGCGCGCGCGCGCGCGCGCGCGCGCGCATGTGAGTGGGGGAGGGGCAGAGAGAAAGGAAGAGAGAGAACCCAAACAGGCTCTGTGCTGTCAATGCAGAGTCTGATGCAGGACTCAGTCTCACAACCCTGGGGTCATGACCTGAGCCAAAATCAAGAGTCGAACGCTTAACCAAACTGAGCTACCCAGGCACCCCAAAAGAATGGCTTCTTAATGCCCTTTGAAAAATCACACACTGGAGTCTGTGTTTAAGGGACTCTGAGGCAGAGCTGAGAGATAGAATGTTTCTGGGGCAGAAAACAGGAAGTTTGTGGTGGGTCCCAAAAGGAAAAAGAATGAATGTACTCTAAGCCCCAAAGGAAGCAAGGCAGGAGGCAGCTACAGGAAAGGTGGCACCAGCCACTTGGCCACAGGGAGAATGTGATTGGAGGATGCACAGAGAAGCCAAATAGTTGAGGGGGGTTGCAACTCCAGAGTGGACCACAAAACAACACTTAATGGCAGAGGCACCTTTGGTCAGGATGAAGAGAGTGAGAGCCCACAGGAATCCCTGAGGCAGGGAACCTCCAGGGGCCGTGGAGATTCCCAGGTCCCTCCTGCTTCTCCAAGGGTGCCCAGCTCCCACTGGGCACCCAGCAGGGATGGAGAGAACAGCAGTCCTGAAGTGTCAGATCCCAGAAAGATTGGCTTCACTTTTTATTTGGACTTTTTTTGGCCTTTGTCCCTGTGTTCCTGTGCTAGTCAATTTGGATTCTATTCCCTATGGTTTTATCTTAGTGTGAGCCTTTATTCTGTCCTACTATTGATTTTAGCCATTTCATTTTCTCAAGTCCTTCTTGCTTCTATCTATGCCTTCCCTCACAAATGATGATATTATGTGGATCTTGTGGCTTCTCATGTTTTTTTTTTCCTATCCACTTCTATTTTGGCATTTTGGCAATGTATGTCACTATGTGATAAATGTCATAAAAGAGATCTAATCAGAGTGAAGAGGAAGTAACAATTATGGCTAGAGAAATCTAATACGATTTTACAGGGTAGGTAACATCTGAGACAGGTCTTGAAGAATAGACAGTAATTCAGTAGATGTGCTAAATAACTTATACAAAAAATAATCCAGTGAAGAAATGGGTAAAAGACATGAACAGACACTTTTCCAAAGAAGACATCCAGGTGGCTAACAGACACGTGAAAAGATACTCAACATCACTCATCATCAGGGAAATACAAATCAAAACAACGAGATACCACCTCATACCTGTCAGAATGGCTAAAATTAATAACTCAGGAAACAACAGATGTTGGTGAGGATGTGGAGAATGGGGAGCCCTTTTGCACTGCTGGTGGGAATGCAAACTGGTGCAGCCACTCTGGAAAACAGTATGGAGGTTCCTCAAAAAATTTAAAAAGAGCTACCCTATGACCCAGCAATTGCATCACTAGGTATGTATCCAAAGAATTCAAAAATGCTGATTTGAAGGTGCACATGCAACCCAATGTTTATGGTGGCACTATCAACAATAGCCAAAGTATAGAAAGAGCCCAAATGTCTATCAACTGACTAATGGATAAAGAAGATGTGAGACACACACACACACACACACACACACACACACACACACGTACATACAGTAGAATATTACTTGGCGATAAAAAAGAATGAAATCTTGCAATTTGCAATGATGTGGTTGGAACTAGAGTGTATTATGCTAAGCGAAATAAGTCAGAGAAAGACAAATATCGCATGATTTCACTCATGTGGAATTTAAAAAACAAAACAGATGAACATAGGGGAAGGGAAGGAAAAATAAGATAACAGAGTGGGAGGCAAACCATAAGAGAACAAACTGAGGTTGCTGGAGGAGAGGTGGGTGGGAGGATGGGCTAAGTGGGCATTAAGGAAGGCACTTGTTAGGTTGAGCACTAGGTGTTATATGTAAGTGATGAATCACTAAATCCTACTCCTGAAACCAATGCCACACTGTATGTTAACTAACTTGAATTTACTTTTTTAAGTTTATTTATTTAGGGGCGCCTGGGTGGCTCAGTTGGTTATGTGTCTGACTTTGGCTCAGGTCATGATGTCACGGTTTGTGAATTTGAGCCCTGCATCAGGCTCTCTGCTAGAAGCGCAGAGCCCACTTCAGATCCTCTGTCCCCCTCCCTCTCTACCCCTTCCCTGCTCACTTGTGCATGCTCTCTCTCTCTCAAAGAGAGCATGCATGCAAGCATGCGTAAGTAGGGGAGGGCAGAGAGAGAGAATCCCAAGCAGACTCAGGCTGTCAACACAGAGTCTGACTCTGGGCTCAAACTCACAAACTGTCAGATCATGACCTGAGTTGAAATCAAGAGCCAGATGCTTAACTGACTGAGCCATCCAGGTGCCCCAACCAATTTGAATTTAAATAAAAAAATAATGAGTCAGTGATCAACAATTTCAAATTATATATACAGGTTAAGCTGAAAGTACTCTAAAGCAAAACATTGGATTTAGCAGTTAGGAGGTCACTAAGGATTCTCAGTGATTTCATTTGCTTCATTTTCCTTCAGATACTTAGAGATTGTTACAATTTTTTTAAAAAATTTATTTATTTATTTTGAGAGAGAGAGGGAGAGAGAGAGCATGTGCACGAGTGGGGGGGAGGGGCAGAGAAAGAGGCGGGAGAGAATCCCAAGCAGGCTGCGCGCTGTCAGTACAGAGCCTGATGCAGGGCTCCATCTCACAAACCATGAGATCATGACCTGAGTTGAAATCAACAGTCGGATGCTTAACCATCTGAACCACCCAGGATCCCCAAGGTTGCTAAAATTTAATCCTGTTTCAGGGGCACCTGGGTGGTTCAGTAGGTTAAGTGTCCAACTTTGGCTCAGGTCATGATTTCATCATAGTTCCTGAATTGGAACCCCGTGTCAGGCTGTCTGCTATCAATGCAGAGCCTGCTTGACATTTTCTGCCCCCCTCTCTGTCGCCCCCCCCCAAAAATAAATAAAATATTAAAAAAATTTTAAAAATTTAACTCTTTTAGATCTGTGTAAAATATTTACATGGTTTCAAAGTCAAGTATACAAAACATACCTGGCTTCTATCTCTGTCTCTATCCTATTCCTCTTCTCACCCCATTAATAATGATTTCTATTTTTCTTTTTTTTTGTTTAGTTATTTATTTTGAGAGAGAGAGTGTGTGTGTGTGCATGTGGGGGGGGAGGGGCGGAGAGAGATAGAGAGAGAGAAGAGAGAGAGAGAAGAGAGAGAGAGAGAGAGAGAGGAGAGAGAGAAAGAGAGAGGGAAAGAGAGAGAAAGAGAGAAATAGAGAGAGAGAGAGAATCCCAAGCAGGCTCTGCTTGGTTAGCACAGAGCCTGACATGGGGCTCGATCTCACCGTGGGATCAGGACCTGAGCCAAAATCCAGAGTCGGTCACTTAACCAACCCAGGTGCCCCAGGAACGATTTCTTTTTAATTTTGTGATTTATTTTATGTTGTTTTTCTTTTTAGATTTGAGAGGGTTGTTTTTTCATGTCCAAGTACATATGGATGTTTGGTCCTACCAAACAATCCCACTACCCTTCACAAGAAAGAGGAACGTTTACTTTCAGTTTCTCTTTTAGAGAGTGCCTAACCTTTGGTAGCTGACTTGTAATGGGTCAGAGTGCAGGCAGAAGGGTAGTGGCATTGATCCAGTTGGGCATCCAGTAATCGGTCAGCCAGTCAGCCTGGCCTGGGTAGCAGCATTCAAATATTAATGGTAGTAATTGCCTTTGTAGGTTTGAGGAGTACTGAGGGAAATGTTTGTCTTGCAGTTACTGTCAGTGTATCATGAACCTAGTGTTCAATATGTTCCTGTAAAATCATAAACCAGAAACTATTAACTGAGCTTATACCATCATTGAAGGCTTCTATTGGTCACCAGATAATCTCTCTCTTTTTTTTTAAAGTTTACTTATTTTGAGAGAGAGAGTGTGTGAGCAGGATGGGGATCATAGAGAGGGAGAGAGAGAATCTTTTTTTCCTTTAAAAAAAATTTTTTTAACGTTTATTTATTTCTGAGACAGAGAGAGACAGAGCATGAGCGTGGGAGGGGCAGAGAGAGAGGGAGACACAGAATCTGAAGCAGACTCCAGGCTCTGAGCTGTCAGCACAGAGCCCGACGTGGGGCTGGAACTCACAAACTATGAGATCATGACGTGAGCTGAAGTCGGTTGCTCAACTGACTGAGCCACCCAGGCGCCCCAAGAGAGAGAGAATCTTAAGCAGGCTCTACTCTGTCAGCATAGAGCCCAACTGGGGGCTCAATCCCACAAACCATGAGATCATGACCTGAACTAAAATCAAGAGTCAGATGCTTAACCAACTGAGCCACCCAGGCACCCCACCAGATTCTCTCCAGATTGAAGACTAGAGTCTTCAAATACTCTCTCTCTTTCTCTCTCTCTCTATTCCATTCTTTGCTGGTACCAGAGACAAGTAATGGGAAGAAAATCAATGATCCAGGAATGGGACTCTCAGTTCAAGTCCATGGGCAGCAGTAGTTTGATCTGTGTGGAGAACATCAAACAAACAGAGTTCTTTCAGAAGTTTCTCTCTCTACCATTGGCTTTTTTAAAAGAAGTTTTCGTGAAAATATATGTAACCCTGTGGAAGTACATCAGAACCTTCTCCAGAGAAGATTACCATGCTGTGTTCTTCCAAATGTCCTTGGAAATTAAATACATATCTACTGGAGTGTTAACTGTTGTAAGGTCATAAGTTTCCAAGGAAAATATGACTTCATTCAATATCTGAATGCGTTCCTCACAGTTAAAAAGGACTTCATGATGTTCACTCCCAATGTGATCTGCTACCTTTCCAGCAGCCAGTAAATGGGGACTTTCTCCCTGCCAGTTGCAAATGTCTGAGAACATACTGTCCCAGAGCCTCTTTTAGCTGCTTCAATAGGGTGACAGCAACTCAGCTGGAATCCAAGCCTCCTGATAAAAGGCATCCAGTCCTTCTGTCATCCAGTGTTTCTTAATAGCACTGTTAAAAAGGATCCAAAAAAACAAAAAAAAAGTAGACATGTATATGAAGAGGAAAAAAGAACATGACTAAATCTGCTTCCCCAGGAAACATTACTTACTTTGTCACAATGGAATCACAACAGGTTTGCCTTGAGTTTCGGTTTTAAGGATTGTTCCCCTTGTCTCTTGCATCATCAGTTTTTCTCCTCTCTACTGGATCATTTATAGCATATGTACATCCACACACACTGTACTGTCTCTCATCTTCCACCTTTCCCTGTCCTTTATAGCAAAAGTCCTTGAAAGAGTGGCCTATACTTTCCGTCTCCAGTTCTCTTCACCTTCTCTTAGCAGTTTCTGTGTCAAGACCTGGGAATAGTTTCTCTACACTGTTAACAGAGGGCAAGCAGATGTTCATCTCTGCAGTGATGATAGTGAATCATTTCCACAGATGCAACTTTGTCACTTGGCTTTAAATCAAGAATTTGATAGTGTACCAGAAGAAAAGGCTCCACTTTTTTTTTTTTTAAGGTTCCATTTTGATAAAGGAGTTGTGATACGCTTCAAGTTAACAAGACCTTTAGCTTCTAAACAAATAGCCAAAAATCCGTCTTCTATCGTGACTTTAAACAAAGATCTGACTTCATAGGTGACCGTGCCCAGGAACACTTTCTTATTGGCAGTATCCTAAAAAATAAATACAAACACCTCATCCAACATACAAATTATTTGCTCAGTTTCTCCTTTATTATAATGATGTAGGATGACTCACCATCCATTTTGGTCTAATAATTAAATTCAAAATAAATTCAAAATAAGTCCAATAGGAGAATTAAAGTCTAATTAAATTAAAAAGGAAAATGTGTTTTGGGGTGCCTGGGTGGCTCAGTCAGTTAAGCGTCCGAATCTTGGCTTTGGCTCAGGTCATGATCTCTAAGTTTTGTGGGTTTGAGTCCTGCATCAGGCTCTGCACAGGCAGTGTGGAGCTTGCTTGGGATTCTCTCTGTCTCCCTCTCTCTCTAATCCTCCCCTACTTCCACTATCTCTGTCTCTCTCAAAATAAATAAATGAACTTAAAAAAAAAGGAAATGTATTTCGTCTCCTTGTGGTTATAGATTTTGCTTCGTAACAAAGCCACAGTAAAGATATTTCTTTGCTCAACTTGGTTGCAATCCAAACAACTGGTCAACCACTGCCAACCAGTGAAATCCAAAACAGCAATTTATGTATCTGTTGACATTCTGAAGATGAAGTGAATCTGGACCTCTGTGTGCAATCTTCATAGCACTCAGACACTGATCAGAGAAACCATCATCACTGCCAAAAAGGGCCCAAATGCCACAGATGGCACGGTGGAGTTACAGGCTCTCTCGGTGTGAGCAGGTCAGACTGTTAGCAGGAGTGGAGGCAAGAGCTATGGATTATCTCCATTTTTTTTTTTTTAAGTAGGCTTCACACCCAACATGGAGCCCAGTGCAGGGCTTGAGCTTATGACCCTGAAATCAAGACCTGAGCTGAGATCAAGAGTAGGACACTCAACCAACTGAGCCACCCAGGTACCCCTCCATTGTTCCTAATATAAGCATATCTATGTATCTATATCTAGTCCTCATTTCTTAGATAAATGTTAGTATACTATAGATACTTTTCTCTACATTGATTTTTTTTTTAAAGTAGGCTCCACACCCTAACATAGGGCTTAAACTCACAACTCTAGGATCAAGAGTTGTAGGCTGTACTGACTGAGCCAGCCATGCATCCCTACCTTGATTTCTTTCTCTCAACAATATATCCTGGCAGTCAGTCCACTGTTGTATGTAGATATTTTCCTTATTCCCTATTACAGGTACACAGTACCCTATTAGATGGATGTTCTGGTACACTTTAAGACTGAGGGTATTAGGAAAGGTTCAAAGCATGGGAAATCTTTTGGAAGAGAAGGCCTTTTATTTTGCTAATCTGTGGGTAACTCCAGGGTCCCTATTGAGGCTTAGATGATGGTGCCAATAGAGAGATGACTGAGTATTATTAACACAAAATTGCTGCTGGTCCTATATAATAAATCTCTTTGTTCTCTGAGCTAAAGAGCAGCTAGAAGGATTTGAAAGAAGAAATAGGCTTTTTCCTCTCCTCCTATACTTCCTTTTTGTAATATACTGTCTGTTACACCATTAGGTTTTAAAGCAAGCCTCGAGTTAACCTGGAGTACAGCTATCTCACAGCAGAGATATCTACCAGGGAAGTGCTGCTTTCACCTTTGTGAAACCACTTTCCTGATAATTGCTATTTCTCCTCTGATTCCTTCTGGAATCAATTCGTTGAGCAGACGAGGTCTCCTGTTACAAATCTCCGACTTGAGTAAAAAGTAGAATAGCTTCACTCCAAAGCCCATTATACACTAGATTCCCAAATTCAGTCTCTAGTCTGTCTCCCATACCACATTATGCTCAGCCATATTGTCCAGTAAAGCTCATGGAAGACAGCGTTTCAGTGAGTACTATATAGTAGCATAGCAGCATACATAGGCAAAACTCTCAGTGGGGCTAATAGAACAAAACTCAGGGAAAGTAGAACATAGAAGATATTTGCTCTTCTTTTCCCTCTGTCTCAGCCCACCTCCTCATCCCTCCTCAAAGAGAAGAGCTGCTACTATAATTGGCCATACTCGGTTGACCTAGTTATTAGAGGAGTGGGAAGCACTGTTTGAAGAGATTATGCATAAAGCCTATATGAGGAAGATTTTGAAACAGTTCTGAAAAATCACAAAAATATGATCAAAAATAGAAACACATTCCTTGTTCTTGGAGAGGACCAATCAACATCATAAATATTTCAAGTCTCTCCAAGTTAATATATAAATTTAATGTAATTCCCTAAAAAGATGCCAGCAAAATTTTCCTGGCGCTGGATCCTAAACTTCATATGGAAAAATAAATAAGCAGGAATACTCATGAACATCTTCAAAAGAAAGCAATTAGAGGGGTTGGCCTTACCACATATTAAAAATTACTATAAAGATCCTATAATTAAAACAGTGTGGTGTTGATACCTGGCTAACAGACAAACCAATGGAAATAATTTCAAGCACATGTGGAAATTTAGCATATGACAAAGGAAGCATCTTAAATCATTGAGGGGAAAGATTAACTTAAAAAAATGGGATTAGCACAACTGGAGAGTCATTTGAAAAAAATATATATTTGAATTTATGTCCCTTACTTTACATTAAAATATACTCTAAATAGATCAGTTATTTCAATGTAAAAAAATGAAACAACATATTCAAGGGTGAATCATATCCATTTCTTTATTACCTGGACATGAGGAAAGCCATTCTATTATAATTCAAATCCCAGAAGCCATGGAGAAAGATCAATACATTTAAATACATCTCTACCTATCTAATATTTGATATCTAACTTATCTATCTACATATACATACAGACAGACAGATACATATAAACTTGTGCTTGGCAAAATCATCATAAGCAAAGTCAAAAGACAAATGAAAAACTGGCAGAAAATATTTTCAACTGAAATTACACAAAATGATTAATTTCTATCAATACATAACAAAGAATAAAGAAGTGTATTGATTGATGCTACAGCATGGATGAACCTTGAAACCATGCCGAGCAAAAGAAGCCAGTCACAAAAGACCACATACGGTGTGATACCATTTACATGGAACATCTAGCATAGGCAAATCTACAGAGAAGGAGAGGAAGTTAGCAGTCACCTAGGGCTGGGTGGGGTGGGGTGGGGATGGGGTGTGGGAATGAGAATGACTGCTAATGGATAAGAGGTTTCTTTTGGAGGTATTAAAAATGTTCCAAAGTTATATTATGGTGATGGTGGCACAACTCTGTAAATATACTACTTACTGAATGGTACTCTTTAAATGGGTGAGCATGTCATTCTATGTAAATTATATCATAATGAAACTGTTTTAAAAAAAAAAAAGACAAAGACAAAAACCCAGGAGGAGAATAGCTAGAAATGTTGACAGTTCACAGGAGATGAAAGGCAAATGCCTATGAGACATTTGAAAAAGTAGTCGGTGACATTCTTCCTAAAAGAAATACACATGCAGGGGCGCCTGAGTGGCTTAGTCTGTTAAGCATCCGACTTCAGCTCAGGTCATGATCTCACCATTTGTGGGTTCCAGCCCCACGTCGGGCTCTCTGCTGTCAGCACAGAGCCTGCTTTGGATTCTCTGTCTGCCCCTCACCCCCCCCCGCCGCCTCTCCCCCAATCGTGCTTTCTCTCTGTCAAAAATAAACATTCAAAACAAAACAAAGAAATGCACATGCAACAGAGGGCAGATTTGTTTTCTGACTAGGATAATAAAGATAATATTTCCTTCGGAGTAAAGCTTAGGCAGGTTATATAGCAGCCCCATATAAGATTAGGGGTTTCCTAGGCTCGGTATTCCTCTACTGTGACACAAACCCACTTGGCCACAGCATTCACTCGGGCTGCTCCTCATCATCCCCATGGGACGTGGGAGGCAAGATGAATTGATGCCAACATGAAGCTCAGGCTTCTGCTGTACCATAACTAATAGATTCTCTTGTTTTTGACCTAAGAGTCTGAGGCCTTCTGGTAACACCAACTAAGGCTAACTTGTTAGCACTCAAGGAAGGTGACATCTCAAATCCTTCCCAGTTCCAGACTGGCAGAGGTCCAAAAGCTTGACATCACCCTATGTTGGTAATCCTGGAGAGAAACAGGTATTTTTTTTAAAAGACTTTATTCTGGGGCGCCTGGGTGGCTCAGTCGGTTAAGCGGCCGACTTCGGCTCAGGTCATGATCTCGTGGTCCGTGAGTTCGAGTCCCGTGTCGGCCTCTGTGCTGCCAGCTCAGAGCCTGGAGCCTGTTTTGGATTCTGTGTCTCCCTCTCTCTCTGACCCTCTCCTGTTCATGCTCTCTCTCTGTCTCAAAAATAAATAAACGTTAAAAAAATTAAAAAAAAAAAAGACTTTATTCTGAAGTAATCTCTACGCCCAACATGGGACTCAAACTCATAATCCTGAGATCAAGAGTCACATGCTCCACCAACTGATTCAGCCAGGCACCCCAGAAACTTTTTAAAGTTTATTTTACTTATTTTTGGAGAGAGAGAGAAAGAGAGAGAGTGAGCGAGCAGGGGAGAGGCAGAGGGAGAGGGAGAGAGAGAATCCCAAGCAGGATCTTTGTGGTCAATGCAGAGCCTGATGTGGGCTCAATCCCAGGAACTGTGATCATGAGCTGAGCTGAGATCGAGAGTCAGACACTTGGGGTGCCTGGGTGGCTCAGTCGGTTGAGCGGCCAACTTCAGGTACCAGGTACTCCCAGAAACAGGTATTCTTTTTTTTTTTTTTTTTAATTTTTTTTTTTCAACGTTTATTTATTTTTGGGACGGAGAGAGACAGAGCATGAACGGGGGAGGGGCAGAGAGAGAGGGAGACACAGAATCGGAAACAGGCTCCAGGCTCTGAGCCATCAGCCCAGAGCCCGACGCGGGGCTCGAACTCACAGACTGCGAGATCGTGACCTGGCTGAAGTCGGACGCTTAACCGACTGCGCCACCCAGGCGCCCCCAGAAACAGGTATTCTTAAACATCACCAGTGGGATTGCAAAATGGCAAAATCTTTCTGGAGGGAAAATTGGACAATATTCAACAAAATTATTACATGTGTGTTTACCCTTTGATTTGGTAATCTTTCTGGGAAACTAGCTGACAATAATCCCTTTACAAATGCAAAATATGGTATGCACTTTGCTCTGCATTGTGAAGTTATTTGTAATAAAAGCTTAAAAACAAATCCAAGTATCCATCAATAGAAGACTGATTGAATAAACTAGGGCATATCCACACATAAACATATTTGTATATACTTGTACATAGGTATATATATTTATTTGTATGAAAAAAAGAAGAATAAACAAGATATTTCTGAAAATGGAAAGGGTTCCTAATAAGGATGGGTAGAATGGGTATAAGGAATAAAGGTGGGTGCAAGAATTTAATTCTTTGGGTATCCTTTTTATGTAGTTTTGACTTCTGAATCATGTAAATGATTTATATATTCAAAAAATTAAACTAAGTTAAATAAGAAAAAAAAAAAACCCTAAAATTGAACACAAACAGAAACCAATGAGTGGAACTGAATATGAAACCCAATTGCACTGAGAACATAATTACTTTTTTTTTTAAGATTTTATTTATTTATTAAAAAAAATTTTTTTTAACATTTATTTATTTTTGAGACAGAGACAGAGCATGAACGGGGGAGGGTCAGAGAGAGAGAGAGGGAGGCACAGAATCTGAAACAGGCTCCAGGTTCTGAGCTGTCAGCACAGAGCCCGACGCAGGGCTTGAACTCATGAACTGCGAGATCATGACCCGAGCCGAAGTCGGACGCTTAACTGACTGAGCCACCCAGGCGCCCCTAAGATTTTATTTTTAAGTAGTGTCTACACCCAACATGGGTCTTGAACTTACAACCCCAAGATCAAGAGTCATATCTCTACTGACTGAGCTAGCCAGGCATCCCGAGAAGATAATTAAAGTTACTTTGGAACATAGACCACTATAACATTTTGCCCATATAAAGTCTAAGGACAAATAAAACTCCAAAGATACTTTGAACTGCATTCAATAAGTTTATTGTTAGCAATATTGTTGTTCTTGTGCTTTTGTGTATGATAAAATAAAACAAGTAAGGAAATATTAATGTTATTAGGAACCAAGATTTCCAAGTTATGAAGATAAAAAAAATCAGTATAATCCTAACTTTAAATTGGAACTATCAATATAAACCCATATATATACATATATATGTATATGTGTGTGTGTATGAGTGTGTGTGTGTGTGTACATATTTCAGAAACATTTATTGTGTGCCTAGTATATGTGTCAGGCATAGGAGAAACAACAATGAATGATAAAAGTATAAACTCTGCTACAATAGAATTTATGGGTGATACATATATTAAATATATAATTGCACAAATAATTAATGGAATTAAGCCTTGCATTTACCAAGAGTTTACACCATCACCATTTGACACATGAAGTTCCTCAGCCTGCAAAGCAGCCCAGCCTGAAATGCAGCCTTATTATTAAGACAAAATACTCAGTGTCTATTTTAAGAAAGATTAAGTGCTCAGAGGGCCACTTGTGCCAAAAATGAACAATTTGGATCTCTCTTTTTAAAAAAAAATGTTTAATGTTTATTTATTTTTGAGAAAGACAGAGTGCAAGTGGGGAGGGGCAGAAAGAGAGGGAGACACAGAATCTGAAGCAGGCTCCAGGCTTTGTGCTGACAGCTCAGGGGCTCTAATTCACAGACTGTGAGATCATGACCTGAGCTGAAGTCAGTTGCCGAACTGAGCTACCCAGGTGCCCCAAACAATTTGGATCTCTTAACGTGTGTGAGAAATTTTAGTTTTCTAGTGGCAGGAATGAAACACACAGGCCTGTGCTGAGTTGTCCAGGCTTAGACAGACAGGCAGTGGTGCCTGCCCTTCCCAGACAAGATTGAGAAATGTTCTGTGTCTTCTTATCTCTCTCTAATAAGAAACATCTTGCTTTGGAGCCAGAGTTGTGAAAGGAACTGGCAGCTAGCTTTCAGCTCAGCACACAATTTTTACAAGAAAAGGAGTCTTGTGGTAACTTCGGTGATGGTGTCACTCATCGAGATGAGTCCAGTGCCAGCAAGTGAATTTAGAGTAATCATGGGCTAGATCTAAAGTGAGAGCTCCATGTTGAGCATCCCTGGTGTGCTGCCTGGTAAGGTGTGTGAAGGTGACATAACCTCTGGATGTACACCATCTGTTTCCTGCTTTCTAAAGCTCTGTGACTGTGAACAGTTACTTCCAAAGTCTAGCACTCACGAAAGATTTACAAGCGGAGAGAGGAATCTCTCTTTTTTGTAGTTTATGATAAGGAGTTTCAGATCTCTGGTCACCTGGCTTATTGAGGTGTTTTCCATCTAAAAAGGTGCTTAGTGGTTGAGTCCAGTTACTTAGGGAACCACCTGATACCTAGGAACTGGTACCAAGTGAAGCTGGGTGGTCCCCAAAGGAAAGTGAATACAAATTTAACAGTTTAGTGGTATATTTTAGCCATATCATAAGCAAATTGTAGTCAGTTGGATGTATGCTTGGAAGTGACTAAGAATGCAAAGGGCAATATTAAGGATGGGTACTTTTTAGGTAGTGGTGTGCTGGTAAATGTTTAACAACAGATTCTTTCTCTTGGACAGTGGGAGTAGGGGAGGCCCTGATGTGTAGTTTTCTTGTTTCCACTGTGTAAAAGTTTCCACAGGCTGATTTCAAGCTTTGAAGAATTTAGTAAGATTCCCGACAATTCAACAATTCTCATCAGCTGATTCTATCTATAAGCGAACCATTGCTTATAGGTACCATAGTTAAGAGGTAACAAGCTGTCAACAATCCAGAACCTTAACCCAAAAAAGGTAAAGGAAAATATGTAGGAAAATTAAGAAAACGTGCATACAGATTGAAGTGTGACAATGTGCAGTGCTGGTTCCCTGATTTCCCATGTTCCATGGGGCTTGGGCTGTCTCCTGCCTGCAGTCGTTAGTTTGTTCTGATAGTCTTGAGTGGAAGCTCTTTCCTGTGGTTTTCTGCTTCTGGAGTACTCCTAAGAATTCTCAGGTTGAGGTCTGTAGCAGGAACAAACAGTCTTTCTGATCAAGAAGGATTTCTTTCTCCTTCATTAACAAGTCAGAAAGCAAGGATCAACACCCCAGAGTGGGACGACTGTGTTAGTCGTTCATAGTGCCTGTAAGGTCCTTTCCAGTGAGGTCAGGGCAGTCTTTTTCTCATGGTTCTTTAAAGAGATAACACCTCTCATTTTAAATAGTGAAAAGGGTTGTTTTGAAGGATGTTCTGAAAAAGCTACTCACATCTGTTGACAAAGTTGTGCATTGATTCCACTTATAGGAGATATCTAGAATAGTCAAACTCATAGAGACAGTAGAAAGGTGGTGGCTAGGGTCTGCGGGGAGCAGAAAATGGGCAGTTAGTGTTTAAGGAAAACAGTTTCAATTTCGCAAGGTGAGAAAAGTTCTGGAGATGGATGGTAGTGATGGTTTATACAACAATGTCAATGTATTTAATACCACCGAACTGTACCCTTAAAATGGTTATAATGGGTGGCTATATATATATATGTATATATATATGTATATATATGTGTATATATACATGTATATATATGTGTATATATATATGTATATATATGTATATGTATATATGTATATATATATATATATATATATATATATATACATAATGGGGTGGCTTAAAATGGTTATAATGAGCCTGGGTGGCTCAGTCAAACATCTGACTCTTGATTTCAGCTCAGGTCATGACCTCATGGTTGGTGGGATCCAGCCCGGCATTGGGCTCTGCACTGAGGGCATGGAGCCTGCTTGGGATTCTCTTTCTCCCTCTTGCTGCCCCTCCCCTGTTTGTGCTCTTGCTCTCTCTCAAAGTAAATGAATAAACTTAAATGGTTAAAATGGTAAATTTGATGTTAATTACAATTTACCATAACTTAAAAAAATTAAAAACAACTCAATGTATCACATGAGTCATTTGCAATATTTGGCTATTTCAGCCTGTAATAAGGAAAAGTCTATAACTGGGGACAGGCAGATAAGATGCCTGCCTATTAGTTAATAGATTGAGAGTCAATGGGCTGGCTATGGAGTCTGATTTCATTGTCATTAAGATAAAAGGCAACTGTTCAGGCCAAGTTCCAGAGTTTCTAAAAATTTAGCTAGAGTTGAGAATTCTATTTGTCTTTTCTGTACTACCTGAGGATTGAGGATGATATGGGCAATGAAGTACTGAGCTTTATAAAGCTCCTTAGTAAAAATTCCAGTGAAATGAATGTTTCCGCCCCCAAAGAGAAAGTTAAGACTCCTTAGGTAGGAAACTTTATGCTTCTGTACAAGTTGTGGCTTTCTGAAAAGAGAAAACTTAATTCTAATAAATACACAATTACCAGGGTGGCTGGGTGACTCCGTTGGTTAAGTGTCTGACTCCTGATTTTGGCTCAGGTCGTGATCTCTTGGTTTGTGGTTTGAGCCTCGTGTCATGCTCTGCTCTGACAGCGTGGGGCCTGCTTGAGATTCTCTCTCCCCCTGTCTCTCTGCCCCTTGCCTGCTTGTGCGCACTCTTTTTCTCTCTCTCTCAAATTAAATAAATATACTTAAAAAAATATGAACACACAATTACCAAAACACATTCATATCCCATTGTTAGGGCAATTTTATATAAAGCATTTGGAAGTGCTCAAAGAAACTTTGGTTCTGTTCTCTTTTCTAGCTTTAGTTTTGCCAGGATTTTATTATAGGCAGTAGGATATGCACTAGAAACATTCTTTTTTATTTTTTTTAGAAACATTCTTGACTATGCTTTAAGTGTTTCCAACTCCGTTGTTGGATTAAGATGGTCACCAAACTATCTTTGCTATGGTAACAAGACTGAAGAGCTTGCTTGCTATGTTAATCAGCACCCAGGGATGGAAGAGGGTGAGATCCTCTCCTGAAGTATGACACATAATTAATTTAGAAAGATATCATCAATTATTACCTTGGGAGAGAACATGTTATGGATTGTAAGGGCCTTTCAGGTCATAAAGTATACTATGATTGGCTTTGATTGGCAATGGTATTAAAACCTAGAAACAATCTATAGACAGTTACTATACCAGTTTTAGTGCTTAGCAATTGGGTATCTTAGCAGTTGTTAACCAGAAGGTGGGAGCGATACAGCAGAGCTGAGGAGGTCATTGGTAAGTGTGCAGAGGAGAGTTGACACAGCAAGCCTCATGTGACTATCTTTATTCATTTTTTTAAAGTTTGTTTTTACTTTGGGAGAGAGAGTATGAGTGGGGGAAGGGCAGATAGAGAGGAAGAAGAGAGAATCCCAAGGAGGCACTGCAGACAGCCCAACTTAGGGCTCAATCCTACAACTCTAGGGTCATGACCTGAGCCAAAATCAAGAGTCAGACGCTCAACCGAGTGAGCCACCCAGGCACCCCTGAGGTGACTTTCTTTAGAAGGGCCTGATTGCAAAGTTCGCCCTTGGCTGGATTTTGGAAACATTCCTACTGCCTTCCACTGATAAGGGTGGCCTACTGTACTCAGACTATGCAAATAATGTGGTTTATTGCTGAACACTTTCTTTTCTTCTGGGTATCTGGAGTTTTGGTAGGTGTTAAGCAAAGGGTGCTTACATGACTAGCCGCCAGTAGAAACATTGCTCACTGAGTCTCTGAAAGTCTTCCCTGGGCAAAAACATTGCACATATGCATTTTCATTGCTGGGTCAAGAGTGTGCTGTGTGTGTCCCTTCATGGGACAGTGTTATGGGCTGAATGTGTCTCCCCCTCCCCACTCCTTCCCCATTCATATGTTGAAGCCCTAACCTCATTGTGACTGTATTTGGAGATAAGGCCTTTATGGAAGTAATTAAAAGTTAAATGAGGTCATTGGGGTCAGACTCCGAACTGACAGGATTAGAGACTTTAGAAGAAAAGTTACTAGAGAGTTCTGTCACTCTCCTTGAACATAAGCAGGGAGGAAAGGCCATGTGAGGACACAATGAGAAGGTAGCTGTCCACAAGCTAGGGAGAGTTCTCACCAGAAACTGAATTGGCCAGCACCTTGATCTTGGATTTCTAGCCTCCAGAACTGTGGGAAAATAAAAATCTAAGCTACCCAGTTATGGCAGCCCTAGCCTCCCTCGGCAAGGGCAACCTGCCTCTCAAACTCAGTAACTAGTGTTCCCACACATTATTTCATCCCTTTATTACTTATGCATGTGTTCTTCAATAATATAAGACTGTTTCATGTTAAAACTTTCATTAAAATAGTATCAAACTGTATATATTCTTCAGCAATTTGTTATTTATTTACTTATTTATTTATTTATGCTGCATCTTATATTTGTGAGATTTATCCATGTGGATACTTTTGCACTAGTTCTAGAATAATGCAAAAAAATATTGTAAAATGCAAAGACAGTATCACTTCCTAGATTAAGATGCTTCAGGTTTTCCACCTTAAAAAACAGGGATGAAAAAAACACAAGCATCTAAAGACAATGAGTAAAGGACTGAGTGTGGCACATGGTGATGCCTTTGAATGTTTTTAGGTGGGGATCCCCACATTGTTAAATCTTTCACTATCTCAAGAAAAGAAAATTTGGATTTATACACGAAAGCTGCCATATTTTGAATATTAACTAATTCAATTTGAGAAACATACAACGTGCACAGGAGTGCACCGCGCGCGCGCGCGCACACACACACACACACACACACACACACACGGCTAAAGCCAAACATAGTCTTGTGCTGTGTGTGGCCCACATTCTGCCACATTGTGATTTCTGGCCTGGAAGATGAAAGCCCCAAACTCCATAGTATAATATTTACTTTCCTCAGGGTCTGGTCTTTCCTCTTCCTTCAGCTTTGTCTCCAAACACCGCTTTGCTGAGAACAGTCTCTGGCATAGAATAAGCGTTCAATAAATATTAATTATTATTATTTTATCTACTGTCTTTTTTTCATTTGGGTCAGAAATGGACTCTTTGTAGTTCTTTTGATCTTCCAGGATCCAGTCAAGTTTATCCTTAATCTACACATATCAAAAAGAGTAAGCAAGGAAGTTCCCTAAATAACAGTATTTACAAATGTTATTTGTTCTCTCAGGGCAGATATGAAAGGGTTTGGGGACGTTGGCATACGTTGCTTAAAGACAATAGTCATAAACTATTACTGATTTGTTTCTGTGAAAATAAAAATTGTTATGCATAGGTACCATGGTCCCAAACATATTTGAGAATTCTCCCACAATCTTCCATAAGAGTCGGGTTCAGTTCTTGTGTCCTTAACCCGTGGCCAAAATGAGGAGGCTGCTGGACACAAAGTTGGTTACCGAGAGCTTCAAGGATCTTCTGTGGTTGCTATGCTAGGAAAGAGCTCTGGGCCTGGCTGTACCTCATGAGCTGTTTAGAGATAGGCTTTTGTATCTTGGTGCACAATTTGGTGCTTATTTTTTGTTTTTGGTATGCTACTTTTCACTCTCTAGATAAATTTTGAAGTCCTTGAGGAAAGAGACCACATTTAAAAATTTTCTCTTACACTAATTGGAACAAACTCAATTTTTAAAATGATTTTTATTATTTATTATTATTTCTTACAAACTCCAAAGTTTTTTTTTTTTTTTAAATTTTTTTTTCAACGTTTATTTATTTTTGGGACAGCGAGAGACAGAGCATGAACGGGGGAGGGGCAGAGAGAGAGGGAGACACAGAATCGGAAACAGGCTCCAGGCTCTGAGCCATCAGCCCAGAGCCTGACGCGGGCCTCGAACTCCCGGACCGCGAGATCGTGACCTGGCTGAAGTCCGACGCTTAACCGACTGCGCCACCCAGGTGCCCCCCAAAGTTTTTTATTGAAGAAAAACAGCTCTGGTGTTAATGATAGGACCTGAACACTGTTTAATTTGGGATGGTGAATTAATTTCATTTATCAGTAAACATCTATATCAGTAAGTTCTTAGGTGCAATAGAAGAGTCTAGCTAGTCTAAACAGAAATGGAATCTATTAAGGGACATTAACTCACAAGATCTCCAAAGGGCTTGAGAGTAGAATTGGAGGATACATAGACAGGATAGAATACTCCAGTATTCCTACAAGACCCCAGCGAAGACCCCACATGGATCCTGTAGCTGGGAGCCTGTGCTGCTACCCTCACCAGCAAATGGATTCTGGGTAGCAACTGCTTATCACATAGCTGTCTTGAATCAACACCTTTCTAGGATGCAGCTACTGGTGCAGCTAGATCATCTGCCTGAATCTAACTGTAAAGGAGTAAGACAAAGCAAATATCTGGTTCTATCTTGGGGAGAACTCATCCTGTAAGAAACTCCCCAATGTTAGAAAGGTGTTCCAAGGATGGTGGATGTCCATAAAACATGACATGATTTTGATTGCAGTACCATACAAAATTTGGTCTGCAGGCCAGTGTCAATCCTCAGAACATTAGTTATAGGTTCCTACCAGGGACTGAATGTATCCTTCCAAAATTCATATGTTGAACCTAATCACCTGTATGATGGTATTTGGAGTTGGGGCCTTTTAGAAGTGATTGGGCAGTGAGAGTGGAGCCCTCATAAGGAAAGACATTAGACATTAGATATCTTTCTCTGTTCTCACTGTGTGAGGCTACAAGATGATGGCCACCTACAAACCGGGCAGCGGCCTCCAGCAGACACTGGGTCTGCTGGTACCTTGATCTTGAACTTCCCAGCTTCCAGCATTGTGAGAAATAGTTACTGCTTAAGCCACACAGTCTATAGTACATCTGCTAAAGCAACCTGAACAAATATACCATAGACTGTGTGTTGAGATAAATACATAAATTGTTAAAAGATCTTATGTGACAGCCTTGTCACATAACTCTCACGTTGGTGGCCAATGGGCAGTGGTTGCTGGAGTACACTTAGTATAGCACTACTCTAGAGCAGAGGTCTGCAGACTACACCCCAGGCCAAATCCAGCCTGCTTCTTGTTTTTATAGGCCTGCAAGCTAAAAGTTTAGTTTAAAACTTTTACATTTTAAAGGGTTGCTAAAGAAACAAAAAAGTATGCAACAGAGACTTATGTGCCTCTTACAGGCCTGAAATCTTCACTATTTCTTAAACAGAAAAAGTTTGCCAACTCCTTCTCTAGAGCCTACTCTAATACTGAATTCTTTGAGAAGAAATTCTTGCAAGGTGCCTCGGTGGCTCAGTTGGATAGGTGCCTAACTGGCTTAGGTCATGATCTCATGGTTGTGAGAGCCAGCCCTACACTGGGCTCCATGCTGGCATGGAGCCTGCTTAAAATTCTCTCTCCCTCTCCCTCTTCCCCTCTCTTGCTTGTGTTTTCTCTCTTGCAAAAAATAAATAAGTAAAACAAGGAGAAGAAATCCTTGCCATGTTTTTAGATACCTTCGGTGCTATTCATAGGATGGATACTATTCCTGATATTGTTAATGTATATTTTTATTCTGACAGTTTTTAAGCAGTGGTCTAATTCATTTATAGTAATAGTAAAAAATATTTTCAATACTTTGATTTTGAAGAGTTCTTGTCAAAATTTATCAATTCTATAATTTAGTGTTAAATATTCCTTCATTCTATTTTCAGAAAAAAAATCTACTTTCCTCTTAAATATCATCTTTTCCCTTCTGATGTGTACAAAAGTCCTTTTTAGTCTGTTTATTTTCCCTTTATTAATACTGTATTAGGCTGGGTAGATTAACTGCTTTTGCAGTCCCCAAATCTCAGTGGCTTAAGCAAATACAAAGTTTATTTCTTGCTCATGTCACAGTTTAGTGTGGGAAGGCAAGAAAGATCTTGGTCTACTTAGGCATTGAGATCCCAAGGCTCCTTCTATCTAGTGCCTTCCAGGAGTCTCAGCAGATGAGAGGAGAAAGAAAGGGTGTGAAGAAATGTATGGAGGGTTTTATGAACCTAGCCTCGAGGTTGGAGTATCTCACTTCCACTCACACTCCACTGACAGGAATGCAGGTGCCTCACTACATCTAGCTGTAAAGGAGGCTAGAAATGTTGCCTAGTATTGTGCTCAGGAAGAAGAATGAACATATTTGGAGAGCAGTTAGCTAGATCCTGCCATCTCCTCAGCTCTTTGGAATTTTCCTTATAATCTGTATGCCTCCATTCTGGCAAGCTGGGAAGAGAAGGGAAAGTGGAAGACGTGCCCCTTCCTTTGAAGGACACAACCCAAGAGCTGTCCACGTCCCTTCTGCTTACATCCCGTTGGGCAAAACTTAGTAACCTGGCCACTCTTGCTGCCATGGAAGTCCTTCCTTCCCCGAGGAAATGTAGTTCTTACCATACACCCACCTAAATTGTGAGAGTTCTTTTACCGAACTAATGAGAGCAAGATGGACATTAGAAGACAATGAGCAGTGTCTGCCATGGTCCACCCGTTCATCACTCAAATAGTTGTGCCACATTCTCTACTTTCAGTGGTGGGACACAATGGCATTTTGGGTCTCTAGGAATTACTAGCAGTTCAGAGCCAGTAATTCCTGAAAACTTGGGCTATTTTTCCTTCCCTGATGCATTCTCTCATTAGTCAATGGCTACAGGCTCCTTTCAGAGGACCAGAGAGAGAGAGATTAAAACAGTCTGCCTGATGCATTGCAACGTAGACAAGATGGAGTTTGACAGATAGCTGAGAAGCCATACATGTCTGGCTGCCAAATGGGAATGAGAAGGATCTCATGGAGGGGTCAATAAGGAGCAGTTACCTATGTATAGTTAACCCCTTTGTGGCTCTCCAGTCAAGCAGCCAGTGGTGGGTGTGGAGTTGCTGGTGGTCAGCAGGGGTAGCAGTTGGGAAAAACAACCTGGATGACAGCAAACTGAGACTTTGGAGGAAACTACGTTACTTATCTTACGGTAATAATCTTCAGAGAGTGTTTCACTCCTGCCTTCTAAATATCTTATCAGTTTTTCTTTTGATCAACTCTAACCAGGCACCATAAAGGGAAGAAGATTTAGGGAAACACAGTTTTCAATCCAGCATACCTAGTCTGCGCATACTCTCCCTCAAAGAGAGCCAGATATGTGTAGCTCAAAGGTCAAGATCTCTTGGTGGAGGGCAGGCTTGCTATTTGTTGTGCATATGGCTGGTCAGGATTCCCTAATTTACAACTCGGACTTCTCTCTGCTCCATACCCACTACACAACAGTATAGCAGCCAGGTAACTGTAATCAGATACATTGGATCACGAATAAGAGCAACTCTGGAAGCTAGAAGACGATGTAAAGATACTTGCAGAGTTTTGAGAAAAGACCTGCTTCTGGCCACAATGAAGTAACTGCTTCTCTGTCACTGTGGATAAAGTAGACAAAGTATATGGAACAACTGTTCACAGACATTTCAGACAGGAAGTGGGCTTTGGAGATCATAAACATCCTAAGTGTGTGGCACAGCTCAGACAAGGTAGAACTGTTTAACTTAAAATGCCGCTGCTGGTCTTTGAAAACATTGCATTAGAAGTATAGGTTGTATCAGTGATAGTGATAGCAAGACTGTCCAGAAGTTTGAAAGTAACCACTTTGCCAAAGAGGTACCATGGCAATAAGAGTTGTCAGCTTTCAGCTTCTGGTTTGCGATTTTGGGGTTGTCACTGTTATCACCATGCATTTCAGGTTTCATTATGTCAGCACCTCACTTCTGGATACTAGAGTATGAGTTGGTTAAGATACAGTTTTGGCTGCTATAGTAAAGGCAGAAATAACAATGACTTAAACAAGATAAAACTTTGTTTCTCTGTCCCAGAACATGCATTAAGCAGCAGCAGGCTGATAAGATGGCTCCACAGAGTCAGGGGGTTGGGCTCCTCCTGTCATTTGCTCTGCCATCTCCAACATGGGGCTCCTGTCTTGGAGTGAAGATGACTGCTCCAGCACCCACCCATGTCTAACTTCAGGAAGGAGAGTAGAGGAGATGGAGGGCATGCGTCTACTCTTTAAGGGCACAACCCTTACATTCCATGAGACTGCCCTTAGTCACATGGCCATACCCCTTGTAAGGGAGGCTGGATACTGCGGCCTTGAGCTGGGTGGCCTGTGTGCAGCTAAAACTTAGGAGCTCTCTTATTAAAGGAATGAGTGGAGAAAACAAGTAGTTTCTGCCACAAGTGCCTTTCATGAAAAGAACAAAACAGACAGGATGTAAGGAGAACAAATCCAAAGGTTAAAATGGGAAGAAGAAAAAGAAAGAAAAAAAAAAAAAAAGCAGGTTTCTCCGGTAGGAAATGATTCCAGCCTTAAATACATAGATGAAAAAACCTGTGAAACTTGATATTCCTTTTTATTTTGTCTGTCATGAAAGTTCCTACTTACATTTTACAGTTCCACGAAATGTCATCTCTCTGCTATCCCAAACACTTTGTTTGTACCTTTAGGCATTTGCTATGCTGTAACATACTCTAGGTCATTCCTAGTTTTGCAACTCTCTCAAGGTGACTCTGAAGGAGCAGGAAAATAGTTAAGAGCAGAACTGCTGATACTGGCCTGTTTGTTGGTGGTATGACCTGATGTCTGAGATTTGCTTAAAAATACTCCAGCATGGGGCAACTGGCTGGCTCAGTCTTTCAAGTGACCGTCTCTTGATTTGGACTCAGGTCATGATCTCACAGTTCGTGGGATCAAGCCCCATGTTGGGCTCTGTGCTGAACGCGCCAAGCCCGCTCAGGGTTCTCCCTCTCCCTCTCTCTCTGCCCCTCCTCTGCTCTCTTTCTCTCAACTTAAAAAACAAAAACAAAAACAAAACAATGTAAAATACTCCAGCAAAAGATGAAAAGGGGGACTAGATGAAATAAGACTGACAAAATGTTGATTTGTAACCATGTAATGGGGGCCTGGGTGATCATAATATTATTTCTCTGTGCTGCTTATGTTATAAAATTTGTAATACAGCAAAGCAAAAGCCCAGCCTCTGAAGACAGCCAGACCTGGGTTCAAACCCTGGTGTCACCATTTACTGGCTAAATGACTTTACCTCCCTATAAATTCAGTTTTTCAAAATGGGAATAATGTGTGGGCCTTTAGAATTCTTGTGAAGGTTAAATGAGATAGAATTTGGGATATCCAGCACAAGGTCTGGCCCTTAGTAGTTGCACTACTACTCGTAAGGGTGCCTACTAGGAAGCAACAGAAACTGACCTGGTTTTGGCTAATTCCTCGGACAAGCAGCTATTTCGAGCCTGAGCTCCGATCTCTGATTTCTAGACCTAGAGCATTATCTCTGCTATCTGTTCAAAATCTTATCTTGACTTGGTGCTTTGCAATTTATGCCTTCGAATAAAAGGAATATAGTTCGGGCTTATGTCTGGAACTTAGGGCACTCGGCCCTGCAGGGTGGCCATGGGGCTTAGGTCACTAACTGACGTGGAGTGAGTGGCCAGGCCACGGACTGTAGCTAGGTGGACGCTGGTACAGGACGGGGTTTACCCCAAGCAGGCGCGGACCAGCTGCCGCCAGAACTCACGCGCGTCCTCCCCGACTCGCTCACGCCGGGGTCCGGTCGGGGCCCCCTCCCTCGGGTCCGGGCACTCGGCCGTCCCGCGGCGGGTCTGCCAGTTTCCGCGGTTGGGCCAGTCGCCCCTACGTCCCCTCCTGAGCGGCAGGGGGCGGGGCCGCGGGTCTCGGCGCATGATTGGCCGAAGCTCTGGCGCTCCCCTTCTCCGCCCCCTTCGGCGGGGTGAGAGGTCAGCAGAGCGCCGGTCGGCAGGGGCGACAATGGCGGGGCTCTGGGTTGGGGCGGCGGCGCTGGTCGGGGCCGGACGGCGTGGGCGGCGGTTGCCGCAGCCGCTGATGCGGAGCTCAGCGGTGTGGACCCTGAAGGTGAGGAGCGAACGGGCTCCCCGCGGGCCTGGGCTTCGCTGGGCTTCGCTGGGCTTCGCTGGGCTCGCAGCCCCGCAGCGCCTGCCGGTGTCCGGTGTGGCGGAGAGCGCCCCGCGGTTCCTCGGCGACGCCGCGGCCCGTTCCGCAGCCGTCGGCGCCCCTCGTCCCTCTGCACCCGCGTTGGCGCTGGAGCGCAGCCCTTACCCGGAGGCTCGTGGAGTCGGAGGGGCCCTCCGAGCCGGCAGGCGTGCGCCCTCGGCTCGCTAGCCCCTGGGAGCGGCTGACAGCCGTGTGGCTGGCGCCTACGTGCTTTTTCCCTGCAGCCGTTCTTGTGCCTTACGGCTTCGGCCTCGGCTTCGGCTTGAGCTTCCCAGGGTGGATTCTTAAGGATCCTTACAGTTTGTTTTCTCTTGGCCTTTTCCCTAATTTTAGGGACACTGAATTGCTGCTGAAGTAGAATTAGGGTTGTGAGTTTATCTCAACTTCTAAAGTGTCTGCGATGCCAGGATTGCTACTACCTTTTACGTTTGAGTTGAGAGCCTATTTCAATGGAATTACATCGCAGTTTGCTGTGTGTGCATCCTGTGAGTTTAGTTTTCTTTTCTATGTAGTGGTTAGCCGGAGTTTTGTACAATTGTTCTAAACCCATTTTGCCTCTGTGCTGTGTGCTCCAGGGTTTCTTGATGACAGCCTTGGCTCATATGTTGGAGTGTCTGTGGGCCGCTGTTAAGACTTTCTCTTGAAAATGGAGTCTCTTGTAGTTTCTGAGCAAAGACGACTTGACTTTATTAATAGGTTTTATTAAGTCATTTCAGCGAATTCTTTAAAATGAGGGTCTCCCTGAAAACCACCTGTCATTTGGTTCGTCTGCTTGTTAAACTTCCTTAAAAGAAAAAAATCTTCTAAAAATTGTCACATAAATTGATTTATTGTCCTTGAACTCTAGAATTGGAAAACACTTTAGAGATGATCTGGCCCATCCCATTCTCTTAAAGAGGAGGGAACTGAGGCCCAGGTGAGCACTGTGGGAGCTCCAGCTCCAAGTGGAATTGAGCCTGCACCTGTGTTAGCTTAGCCTCAGCTTTGGATGCCACTCTCAAAGTACACAGTGTTCTTTGTGTGGCCACAAAATCTGTTTTTAAATGCTTTTGTTATCTTAGTCTTTGTTGGCTACATTAGTTGCAGTTGTCACATCTTATGCGTTTACATAGGAGGCGGCCTGGTGTAGTGGAAGGCTTGGGCTTTGGAGTCAGTCACACAGATGAAGTTTTGTATATTAGACAAGTCACTTTGCTGGGACTCAGCTTCGTCCTTTCAACTACTTTTTTATTCAACAAATCTTTATGGGATTATTTCCTGTATTCTACCAATGGGGAACAAATATAGTTTCTGCTCTCTTAGATATGGTAGTCTATTAGAGAGAGACAAGTAAGTGTAAAATGCTATTAGGGGAGAGGTCTTGGTGCTATAAGAAAATACAATGGAGGGATTTGACCAAGTCATGATATTGAGCTCTATGTCATAGATACCGTTCTGGTGCTTTACTTGAATTAATTTATTCAGTCCTCACGACAGCCATATAATCCCGATTTATAGATGAAGATATTGAGGCACAAAGTGTTATGTGACTTGCTCAGAGCTATGGAATTGGTAAGTGGCAGAGCTAGGATATAGGACTCCAGAACTGGTGCCCTTAATCATGCTATCCTGCTTAAGGGAAAGGACTGTTTTCCTTTGGAAGTGAAAATTGAAACAAGTTTTGAAGGATAAAGTGACTTGTAAAGATAGAAGAGATGACTGTGAAAGAATAGCATGTGCAAAGGCCCTGTGGCCAGAGGGAATGACAAGATATAAGCACTGACAAAAGCCTACTTAGGCTGTAGTGTGCAGAGATTAGACAGTGCTAGGGAGGTAGGTATGAATCAGGTTGTGCTTGCTTTGCAGATCAAGCTATTACTTTTGGTCTTTATGTTATAGTGATGGGAAGTCATTCATGTTGGAGGTAGGAAGGATTGCACTGACATTTTAGATTGGTGAGGCTGAGAGGAAAGTTGTTACAGTATTTATTGCTATATACTTTTTAGACGTTATTGGGGTATAATATATAACCTTTGATTTTTCTCCATACTCCCCCCCCTTTTTTTAAAGATTTTCTTTTTTCTTTTTTTTTTTGTAATTTTTTTATTTTTGAGAGACAGAGTGAGCAGGGGAGGGGTGGAGAGAGAAAGAGACTCAGAATCTGAGGCAGGCTCCAGGCCCTGAGCTGTCAGCACAGAGCCCAATGCAGGGCTTGAACCCACGAACCGTGAGATGATGACCTGAACCGAAGTCGGACGCTTAACCGACTGAGCCACCCAGGCGCCCCAAAAGATTTTATTTTTAAGTAATCTCTACATCCAACATGGGGCTCAAATTTACAACCCTGAGGTGAAGAGTCACCTGCTCCATCCACTGAGCCAGCCAAGCGCCCCATCTCCCGCTTTCTTTTAGTGTGTTGCCAGAGACTGCATCTTGTCTATTTCTGTGTTCTCAGCACAGTGTTTAACACAATAGGTGCTGGATGTGTGACAGTACTGACTGGAGTAGAGTGCCAATAAAGAATTCCTCCCAGAAGTGGGAAGAATCTCTGGAGTTCACTGTTACTTTAGGGGAAGAACTTGCACTGCTGCTTAGCTTCTTTATGTGATTTTTTTCTTTTTAAATTAAAAAAAAATTTTTTTTAACATTTATTCATTTTTGAGAGTGAGAGAGACAGAGCATGAGTGGGGTAGGGGCAGAGAGAGAGGGAGACACAGAATCCGAAGCAGGCTCCAGGCTCTGAGCTGTCAGCCCAGAGCCTGGCACGGGGCTCGAACTCATGGACTGCAAGATCATGACCTGAGCTGAAGTCGGATGCTCAACCGACTGAGCCACCCCGGGCGACCCTCTTTATGTGCTTCTTTTACATGAATTTGAAATGTGCTCCACTGAGTCCGCCTTTGAAGCAGAACCATTTAAAAATTTTATTCTTGCCATTCCTCTTTCCCATCCTGCAAGCCATTTGGTTGGTTGGAAAGCAGACTGGCAACTCTAGACCCTAGTGTCCCCATTCTTTTAGCCAGTTAGCAGAACTTGTTTGCTTTTAGGGTATATGTAGAGTTCACCTTTTAGTCTTGTTTTGTGTATCAGCACATTTTGTTTAAATACCCAGTTTTTTTTTTCTGTCTCCATTTTTCAGTGGCTCTAGGATGTTGGTTTTAGGGTGATTGTTACAGTGTATTGAACTTTTATATGCCTTACATGGTTTCATGTTTTATCTCTTATCTGTAGAGCAAGTAGGCAAAAAGTTGCAGTATTACAGACCAGGAAACAAATGTCAGCAGTGAAGTAACTTGCTTAAGGACACAATTGATTGAGGCAGAATTTCAACCTTGGGTGGTATGATTCCCAAACCTTGTTTTCACAGTTACAAATTGTCTCTCATTTAAGTGATGGTCTCATTATATGGTGCATTCACAGAACTTAAATGGTCAAGCTTTATGTTCCTTAAAATTCCAAGAATTTCTTTTCTAGTCTTGAAAAAGAATGTTTAAGCCTATCTGAATGCTTTAGAATTGCCTGGAGGTAAATCTTTCCAACATGCTGATAGATTTCTGACAATCATTTGGGAAGAAAATTTTCTAAGATTATTACAGGAACCAGTTCTGGCATGATAAAATGCTTATGGACATTTGTGTATTTATACATCCGCTTTTTGGGTTTTATTTTGTTAAGAGGTTCAGAACCGAGGAGTGATTGGTAAAATCCTTTCTAAATAAGAGGGAAAGATGGGGGACAGTTTAATCAAAAGAGTGAGGGAAAAGGCATTGTTTAAATGATTCCAAAAATTTTTAAAGATTTTATTTTTTTAAGTAATCTCTACATCCAATGTGGGGACTTGAATTTATAACCTCGAGATTAAGAGTCGTATGCTCTACTGACTGAGCCAACCCTTAAATGATTCCTATTTTTTTTTTTTTTTTAAATTTTTTTTTTTCAACGTTTATTTATTTTTGGGACAGAGAGAGACAGAGCATGAACGGGGGAGGGTCAGAGAGAGAGGGAGACACAGCATCGGAAACAGGCTCCAGGCTCTGAGCCATCAGCCCAGAGCCCGACGCGGGGCTCGAACTCACGGACCGCAAGATCGTGACCTGGCTGAAGTCGGACGCTTAACCGACTGCGCCACCCAGGCGCCCCATGATTCCTATTTTTTAAAAGATGTGGGTAAATGGGAGAATAGGGATGAAAAAGGAAATTTGAGAGGGAAACATATTTTGGGGGTAGAAACAATGTTTCCTTTTAGGTAACCTGAGTTAGATGATTACAAGAGTCATGTTGAGTTGGTGGGAAATCAGAGGGAAATTGGCGGCAGGTTTTTGGGTGATCTGAGGTAAAAGTTGGGTGTAAACTCTGCAGGATACAGTAAGTTAATACTTAACTGAATACTCCATCTTTTTAAATTTATTTATTTTTTTTGTTTTAGAGCATGAGCGGGGCAGAGGAAGAGAGAATCTTAAGCAGGCTCCACGCTCAGCAGGGCTCGATCCCACAACACTGGGGTCATGATCTGAGCCCAAATCAAGAGTTGGATGCTCAATCGGCTGAGCCACCCAGACGCCCCAAGAATACTCCCATCTTATTGCCCTAAATTCAGATTTGAAAAAAAGATGAAGAGACAGGAGGATTTAGAGGAATGGTTTGAGAGGAGTCAGTATAGTTCGTTCGTTCATCTAGAGATGTAGTTCTCTGTCCCTTCAAAGAATGTTTGTGGAGCATCTGTGAAGTGCCTGCTACTATGATATGTACTGAGGAGATCAAAAGAAACTAAAACATGTTCCCTCACCGTGTCCCTGGTGTAGAGAGGTCAAGGAATAAAAATAAAAGACTGAAGGAAGAATTTGATAAGGTCTTTAGTCTTTAATGATAGTGATTTCAGTAGTGTGGTATATTCTTATATATAGAAATATTGCTTTGTTTTGAAGATACCTTCCAGTAGTTGGAGCAAATATATACTGTTTTGAAAAATCAGGGTGTTGTATGATTTAAAAAAATTATTTATTTTAAATTCCTACTGACATTTTTATAAAAAAAAAAAAGACAAACTGTGATGGGGTCAGTATTAATAAGATAAAAATAAAAGTGAATTTCAAAAATGTTGGAAAATATAGTTTTCAGGCTTATAATTTTAGTCAGGAAAACTAATAGAGCATCCGTGGGACACAGCTGGTGGCTTAAAACCACACTTCTTTATTCCTTCACAGATATGGAGGCTAGAAGTTGGAAATCAAGATGTTGGCAAGGCCATGCTTGCTCTGAAGGCTCCAGTGAAGAATGCCTCCTTGTCTCTGGGCTTCTTGTAGCTCCAGGCATCCCTTACCTTGTGGCTGCAACTCTGCCTGTGTCCTCACATGGTCTTCCCTTCCTTCTCCCTGTGTGTCCTCTCCTCTTCTTTCTTTTCTAAGGGCACTTGTCTTTGGATTTAGGGCCGTGACCAGGATCCAAGATGATCCCATCTCGAAATATATCACCAAAGACCCTTTTTCCAGAAGAGGTCATAGCCACAAGTTCTAAGATATGGACACACAATTTTGGAGGCCACCATTCAATCTGCTACACCTGCTATGTGCCAGGTGTTGTTTAATGCTGGGGTATAACGGTGAACGTCTCTGCCTTCATTGTGGTTATATCCAGGTAGAGCACACTGACTGTGTTCACAGAAATAGATAAGTTCAGGGTTGCCTGCGTGGCTCAGCCAGTTAAGCATCTGACCTTGGCTCAGGTCATGATCTCACTGTTCGTGAGCTCGAGCCCCACTCCAGGCTCCATGCTCTCTCTCCCTTTCTCTGCCCCTTGCTCACCCACGCGCTCTCTCAAAAATAAAAAAAATAAAAATAAAAAAGAAATAAAAAAGAAATAGGTAAGTTCAAAGAGCAGTAAGTGCTCTGAAAGGAGAAAAATAGAGTGGCGGTGGTATTGAGAACTGCTAACCTAAAAAAAAACAGGGGGCACATTTCTGAGCATGTGGCATTTGAGCAGGAAAGTGACTCAGATTACCACGTGACAATCTAGGGGACTAGCAATCCAAAGGAAGGCCAAGCAAAAGCTCTGAGTTGCGATCGTATTTGGTATAGTCAAGGGATGGGTGTGGCCAGTGTGGCTGGAGTGAATGAATGACAGAGGAGTGCTAGGAGATGTGGTAGGTAGGCCAGTCATATAGGGGCTTGTATGTGCAATTTATCCTAATCGTGAGAGTCCCTTGGAAGATTTTGAGCAAACTGGATCCATGTTTTGGAAAGACCATTCTGAATGCTATGTGGAGAATGTCCTAGTGGAGACTGGGGTGGGAAGAGTGGCATCAGGGAGACCAGTTAGGAGGCCATTGTAGAAGTTCAACAAGAGAGGATGGTAGGGTGGTCGTGCTGGAGTTAGATCTGGTAAGACTTGGGATATATTTTAGAACTAGAGCCAGTAGTATTTACTGTTGGGTTCAAAGGGAGATGTAAGCAAAGAGTGGAATCAAAGATCCCTGAAAGGAAGGCACAAAAAGCTGCCGCATATTGTAGGATTCCATATATATGAAATGTCCAGAATAGGTAGATGCCTAGACAGACGGCAGACTAGCAGGTGCCAGGGGCTGGGGGTGGGGGCTGGTAGAAACTGCTAATAGCTAAGGGGTTTCTTTTTGAGGCAATGAAAAAATGTTCTGGAATCAGATTGGTGATGGTTCCACAACTTTGTGAATGTACTAAAATACATAGTTGTGTACTTTAAAAGAATGAGTTTTATGGTATGTGAATTAAATCTCAATTTACAGGGGGGAAAAAAAGAGTGACTCTTAGGTCTACCTGAACCCTTGGGTGGGATAGTCTTAGTGTTTTGGAACACTGCAGCTTGGGGTGGAAGATGAAGATAGCAGTTTCCATTGAAATAATTTGATGGAATTTACAAAACACAGAGGGATGGTTGATCTTATTTGTTGTTTGTGGGTGCTGGATGGCTGTGGAAAGTATTTTGAAACCACATCCTAGGGTTGATGATTCTAGGGTTGTTGCAAATGGCAAAGGAGGAAAAAAGGTGTATTCACATTTAATCATCAAACCACCTTCAGATGATTCTCGTTTCCACAGCTGGGGTTAACTAAGTTGCTCAAGGTCACACAAGAATTAAGTGGGAGATCCAGGATTCAAAGTCAAATCTACAGTGCTTTTATTATACGATATTAATAAACTTAGTAAAAAGAATAAAGGAGAAATTTATACATCTTGACATGAAAACTAGTTTGAACTCGCTAGTAGCCACAGAGAAGAGGGAAGCAGGCTATTGACTGCATAGAATATGTAAAGAGTATGTAAAAACAGGGGCACCTGGGTGGCTCAGTTGGTTGAGCGGTTGAGCGGCTGACTTCCGCTCAGGTCATGACCTCGAGGTCCGTGAGTTTGAGCTCCGCGTTGGGCTCTGTGCTGACAGCTCAGAGCTTGGAGCCTGCTTCAGATTCTGGGTCTCCCTCTCTGTCTCCCCTTCTCTGTTCACCCTTCTCTGTTCATGCTCTCTGTCTCAAAAAATAAATAAACATTAAAAAAAAATAAAAAAAAACCCAATTAGTCGAATAAATAAGTTTGATACTCATTTTACAAAAAAAATGCAGTCATCTTTCTTCCTAACTCATTGGTTGTCACTGATCTAGCACTTTGTGAAAGTTACAGTTGTGGAGAAACAGTTCTATTGGAGGTGGGATGGTTAGGTTTCCCAGAAGCCTGAAAGGCTGGTGGTCAACAGAAGAGTGAAGAAAGCAGGATAGAACGGGAAAAAAAGCTAAGCAAGGAAGGGGCCTCAGCTGGAGACTAGCTTTAGTCTCACCCTATAGGGGAGCTCTGAAGCAGTGATTCTTAAAGTGGGGACTCAGTCTGTAGCAGAAGTAGCAGTACCTGGGAACCTGTAGAAATGCAAAATTTTCAGTTGCCCCCCAGACTGGCCAATTAGAAGCTGGGGATGGAGCCCAGCAATGTTTTCACAAGCCCTCCAGGTGATGCTGATACACAAGAAAGTTAGAGAAGCACTGCTGTAAATTAGCCCTGTTCAATAGAATGTTATGTGAGCTGCAAATGTAGTTTTCTGGCACTCACATTAAGAAAATAAAACAAGATGAAATTAATATTAGTGTATTTTATTTAACTCAGTGTATTCAAAATATTTTAACATATAAATGTAAAAAAATTATTGAAGTCTTTTGCATTGTTTGGGTATTAAGTCTTCACATCTGGTGTGTATTTTATACTTGGAGTACATCAGAATTTGGACTGGTGCATTTCAAGTGCTCAGTATGTGGCTAGTGGCTGCCATATTGGACAGCCAGTTCTTAATAACCAGAGCACCCTACTGAATTGGTCACGCTTTGAGGTGAGTGGGGATGGCCTTTTGTACACCCTTGTTAGTCAGTCATTGGCTGTGGGCTGAGAGAGGGGCAGCTCCCCGTCTTGATGGAGAACTCCTGACTGGTTAAGGCAAGTGGGTCAGTCCAGGGAGCAGGTGTGAGTTGTGAGTGGTCAACACAGCAGCTGGAGAAGCCGTGCTGACTGCTGAAGAGGCTCTGGAGGGGCCCTGGCAACATCTGCTACAGGCGGCATGGGAAGAATGGCCTGAGAGGGGAGCTGGGTAGAATGATGACAAAGTTTAGAGTTGATGTATGCAGTTTCCTGGTGCTCTAACTCACTGTGGAGGCATAGCCAGAGAATCTTGAGGTTTGATCACCTCTCAAATACCAGGTATTCAGCCTCGCTTTTGACGGAAGGTCAGACTGTAGAAGATTGGGCTGGCTAGTGAGGTCCCAAAGACTAAATAGTTCATGTCTGTTTTGAAGAAAAAGCTGTGCTTAAGTGAAAAAGCCTGACTTACGTGTTTTTGGAGGTCGTTCCCAGGTCGTCCTGGGGCTGTTACAATGCTGCAGTTAAATACTAAGCGAGGCTGCTCAGCTCCTTGTGAAACATGGAGAGGAACTTCTCTTGAAGATTTTGAAGCTGAAGCATTAGCTAATGTTGACTTTCACCTTGGTAAGATCACTTTATGGCTCTGTTAATCCCTGGTCTTGAGGATAGCTGCTACTTTGAAGCAGAATGCATCCTAATCATGAATTAGCCTGTTAACAGATTTTAGTATTATCCATTTGAATGCTGCTGTGGATGTGTTAAGCATAATGGTAGTTTTGATTTTTACACTAGCGTTTGGTTTTAAACTAGTGTTTACGTTTCTTTTTCTTTCTTTCTTTTTTTTTTTTTTTTTTTGAGATAACTGCTAGTGGATTTACCAGTTTCGGCTGCCACATGAGGTCATGTCCAGAATGTGAAAGTAGGTGCTGTGTTGGAAACACATATTTGTTTCCCTGTTTGCAGCGGCTGGAAAGCTTGTATGCAGTTTGTTGAAAAGCTATAGCCTTTGTCGTCCCCCCCCCCCCGCACCCCCCCCTTTTTTTTTTCTTTTGGTTAACAATTATCATGTACTTTCTAGAACATGCAAATCTGAGTCTGGACCAGAGTGCCTGATTATTACTACCCTAATGGTAACTCCCAAAGGAAGGGTCTGGTACAATTTTAAGAAGGGAACAGCTGTATAATTGGATTTAGTTATTGTGTAATAATCTCTTACATTTTGTTGGTGCTTTACAGTTTGTAAAGGTTCGTGTGATCCTGTCAACAACTGTAGGGTATCTCTACATTTTACTAAAAGAAACAAAGTCCAGAGAGATGATTTGCTTGGTGGTGCATGACTACAAAGCGGTGGACCTAAGTGCTGACCCAGGTCTTGTGACCCTGAAGGTTCTGCTACTTGCCATGTGCCACACTGTTAGCAGATATTTCTTTTCCACATGTGCAAATCTTGTAGAAGAGAACCAATGGTAAGAGGTTGTTGGGAAATCATTTTTTTTTTTAAATTTTTTTTTTTCAACGTTTATTTATTTTTGGGACAGAGAGAGACAGAGCATGAACGGGCGAGGGGCAGAGAGAGAGAGGGAGACACAGAATCAGAAACAGGCTCCAGGCTCTGAGCCATCAGCCCAGAGCCCGACGCGGGGCTCGAACTCACGGACCGCGAGATCGTGACCTGGCTGAAGTCGGACGCTTAACCGACTGCGCCACCCAGGCGCCCCGGGAAATCATTTTGTATACACTGACCTTTCTCCTCTTGGCTGTGATAGGCTAAATAGTCTTTATAATTGGAGTTGATTCAGGTGTTTCCCTTGAACTTCTGTTTTTAGGAAGTACCTTAAAAAACTTTGGATGGGGCTTGTAGCCAGTTTGTTGTATGCTTAATAAAAGTAATGAATTAAAATTCTGTGTAGAGGTGCAAATTAAGCAGATTTCTACTAACTATTCTCTGTATTTAAAAAAAGAAATTTTAGGGGTGCCCAGATGGCTCAGTTGGTTAAGCGTCTGACTCTTGATTTTGGTTCAGGTCATGATCTCACGGTTGTGAGATAGAGCTGGGTGTTGGGCTCTGCGCTGGGCTTGGAGACTGCTTAGGGTTCTCTCTTGTCCTCTGACCCTCCCTCTCATGCTCTTGTTCTCTTTTTCTCTCTCAAAAAAATAATAAATTTTAGGGGCTCCTGGCTGGCTCAGTTGGTGGAGCATGTGACTCCTAACCTTGGGGTCATGAGTTCTAGCCCACGTTGGGTGTGGAGATTACTAGGGAACAAAATGATAAAAGAAATTTCATGTTGTATCTCTACAAAAATTATCTGATTTTTGACCTGTATTTTTTATAACTTTGATCTTCCATAAAGGTCTCCCAGGAGTGAACAGGAACAGAGAAAGGCCAACTATAAACCAGTTCAGACCCTGGTTTCTTCTTTATAGTTCTGCTCTTCTAGTTTTGCTTGGACCAGTTGTACTTCTAGTTACTTGGCTAACCAGGGGAATCCATGTTTTTTTGAAATTTTGGGACACATTATCACAAATTCAAATGTGTAAAAGCTATATGCTTTTTTTTTTTTTTTTTTTAAATACTGGTGGTAAAATAGTCCGAGGTCTTCAGAATCAGGTATTTTAAATAGTAATAAAAAGATTCCAAAACACCAGTTTGATCAATTAAGTATAGTGCTACAGCTTCTACATTTTGGCCAGATGTAAGTTGTAATAGAGTGGATTTAGTTTTAAGAAGTGTGTGGCATAGACTTTTTTTTTAAGGGTAGGCTTTTTTTTTTTTTTTTAAAGGTTCATTTTTGAGAGAGAGAGGGAGTGTGTGTGCTTGTGCAAGTGGAGGGGGGTGCAGAGAGAGGGGATAGAGGATCCGAAGTGAGTTTTGTGCTGACTGCAGAGTGCCTGATGCAGGGCTCGAACTATGAACCATGAGATCATGACCTGGGTCAAAATCAGTCACTTAACCGACTGAGCCACCCAGTGGGCACCCAGGTCCCCCTGGCATAGATGTTTTCTATTTTAGTTTTAGGTTACTGATAGTTTCACTGGAAGTAAATATAGCATAATTGAGTCAGCGCCCCCAAACAGTGGTCAGAGCCTGGCGACTTGAGATTTCTGAGCGGTTTGGGGATAGAAACTCTTACTTTTGGGGCAAGTTTAGCTTATTCCTCATGGGCTCATCTAATTAGGTAGAGTCTGGAGGTTTTTATTCCCAGAAGTAGGCTGGAAACTTAGTGCATTAATTCATACTGATTAAAATTTATGAAATCAGCTCGATTTACACCAAGTAGGTCTGCATGTTTGTTAGTTACTCTGAGAGTAGTAGTAGTTCAGCAGTGAGATCTGGGTCACCGCCTTGCGTGACCTCACTGGCTTACATGTTGACTTTGGATCAAGTGCATATCCTCCCATGATCATGAGAAGCTTGTAAACATTAGATACCCCTCTACTATGTAAGCTCTTGTTTTTTTTGATAACCGTGGTTTAGGTTTGTAA
The DNA here is from genome assembly GCF_007474595.2 of Lynx canadensis. Lineage (NCBI taxonomy): Eukaryota > Metazoa > Chordata > Mammalia > Carnivora > Felidae > Lynx > Lynx canadensis. The sequence continues at coordinate 71,340,810 of NC_044303.2, forward strand.
GGGACCTTAAAGAAAAGTCACCCAGACTTTCATTTCTTAGCAGATGGGTTAGAGTGGTTTGCTCAAGTCCTAGAGTTAGGGTTAGAATTCAGGTTTCTTGATTTTCTTTCCCATAGTTCTTTGCTGGGTGGTAGGGTGCTTTTTAAAGTATTCCCCTCCCCAGACATAAACATCGCTGTTGTTCTCACTCTTCATAAGTAATTAGAATACCTAAAATGTCCATCCCAGGTTGTGTTTTTTTTTTTGCAAGATGCACATTTGTCATCAGGAATCAGTTACAGCCTTTATTTGTTAGTGATTAAAGACACACGTATGATTTTGTCTTTTATAAAAAGATCATGTTGACCTGTTCATGCAGCAGACCACTATGTGCCTTACAATATTAGGGAGAATTTGTAAAAATGTCAACTATTTTGTTGTTATATTTTATAAAATGGATAGGAAGCTTGCATGTTATTTATTTTGTGTAAATATCCTAGTGCTGGTTTGCAGCAGAATGAGAAATTTCCAGGGAGCTTTTGTTTTTCTTTATTCTTGGAATTTGTTTTCTTAGTTTTCTGCATGGGCTGAGGCTGTAAACACAAGACCTGATTTTCTGGAGAAGTAGTATTACCTTTATCTTATTAAGTCTGATGTGGGACTAAAATTGCTAAATATAGCTGTTCTGCTGAAGGCAGTGGAAGACTGAATTTTTATTTGAATGCATAGAGTGGTGAGACCCTCCTGGTAAATTGTTGTTGTTTTTTCCCTCTTTTAATTGTATCTTTGCATAGACATTGGTGTTCACGTGGGAGGTGCCATTACTTTTTATTATCTCAAAATAAACTCCAGAATGCTTTGAATAGATCTGTGCTTAAATTTTGCAACCATTGCAACCTAGCCTAATGACTTTGGACAAATTAAAATTCTCAAGACTCTGTTCTCTCATTAAAATTGGGCCTAATACTCTTGAACTTACAGGGATGTCTGAAGGTATTTAAGAGTGAGTTTTGGTCTTTAAAAAAATTTTTTTTTAAATGTTTATTTTTGAAGGAGAGAGAGACAGAGTGTGAGTGGGGGAGGGGCAGAGAGAGAGGGAGACAGAGAATCCGAAGCAGGCTCCAGGCTCCAGGCTCCGAGCTGTCAGCACAGAGCCCGACGTGGGACTCGAACTCACAAACTGTGAGATCATGACCTGAGCATAAGTCGGACGCTCAGGTGCCCCAGTGTGTGCCTTTTAAAGACCAAAACTCAGGGGGCGCTTGGGTGGCTCAGCCGGTTAAGCGTCCGACTTGGGCTCAGGTCATGATCTCACAGTTTGTGAGTTCCAGCCCCACGTTGGGCTCTGTGCCGACAGCTTGGAGCCTGGAGCCTGCTACGGATTCTGTCTCCCTCTCTCTCTGCCCCCTTCCACTCATACTCACTCTCTCTCTCTCTCTCAAAAATAAATAAGTAAATGTAAAAAAATAAAAAGCACACAGTATGAAGTGTGTTTTCCCAGTTTCCAACCATTGTCTTCACTAGTCTTTTACTTTTTTTAAATTTGAGAGTGAGAGAGCACGAGTGAGTGTGTGCACAAGTTGGGGAGAGGGGCAAGGGGAGAGAGGGAGAATCCTAAGCAAGCTCCGTGTTCAGCTCAGCCCATTGTGGGGCTCAGTCCCATGACGCTGGGATCATGACCCGACTCAAAATCAAGAGTTGGATGCTCAATGGACTGAGCCACCCAGGCACCCTGATTCACGAGTCTTTTACTTGATAGTGTGAACTTCATTTTTGAAGTGTCTTTCTTATCTATTACCTTCACTTTTATATTAAGATTACATTTTGTAATTTAAGGCTTGGTGCTTTAAAAAAATTAGATCTTTGAGTTTAAGAATGTTGGTATAAAAACATTTGCCTCTTATTAATGTTGTCCTCTTAGAAAGTTCTGAGGGGTAGTACCATTTGCTTTTCACTAGCCCCACCTTTTTTTTTTTTTTTTTTTTTAATAGCTTTATCAATGACTACCGGGTAAATTGTTTTCTTAAACCTCAACTATACATTTTATTAGTGATGATTCTTAATGCTTTAAAGCCTTAAGAGAACATTTTTTTTCCACATTTATAGTAATGAATTAGAAGTCAACTTGATTATTAGTATTACCTTTTCATTGTACCTGTATGTTTTCCCTGTACCAGAAAAAGTAGACTAAGAAATCCCGTTCAAGACCTCAGCAAATAAAAAATTCTATTTGATTACTTTCTGGTCCTTGTGAAAATTGGAGCCCCTTGAAGGCCAAGACTCTTGGTTTATGTTTTATAAAGTTCTGTGTGGTATGTGACCTTATGATCCTGGCATGTCAGTGTGCATAATCAGACCTTTTTTTAAATTTTATTTGACTCATTGATCCTTTAAGTTTTTAATTCCAGTTAACATACAGTATTATATTAGTTTCAGGTATACAATATAGTGATTGAACAGTTCTGTGCATCACTGATGCTTATCACAAGTGTACTCCTTAGTCCCCATCACCTATTTAATTCCTCTCCTCCCTGGTAACATCAGCTCTCTATAATTAAGATTGACCCATCAGTCAGAGAAAGACAAATATCATATGACTTCACTCATGAGGACTTTAAGATACAACACAGATGAACATAAGGGAAGGGAAGCAAAAATAATATACAAACAGGGAGGGGGACAAAACAGAAGAGACTCTTAAACGTAGAGAACAGAGGGTTGCTGGAGGGGTTGTGGGAGGGGGGATGGGCTAAATGGGTAAGGGGCATTAAGGAATCTACTCCTGAAATCGTTGCACTATATGCTAACAAACTTGGATGTAAATTAAAAAAAAAAAGTTGACCCATTGACTCTTATTTTACTTTTCTGGAGATCATTCTGATGCCTTTGGTGTCTCTCGTGTGCCAAAGGGATCTGTCTGGTAGTTATGATTTACCTTCCAACCTTCCATAGTTACAGCATGTGGTTTAGCACTACATGTATTGATAAAATATTTTAGGTAGATGCATAGTGGAAGAATTACTCTGAAAAAATATTTTTAAAGCCCATTCAAGGATCTGTAATTTATTTCACCTTTTTTTTTTTTTTTTGGTAGCATGTCCCACACTACTCAAGAGAGCACTTAATGGTGTCCCGTAGTCTCTATACAGCAGGATATGATTCTAATGAAAAAGTAAGTATTTAAAAAATACTAGCAAAGTTATAATGGTTTTGCTTTCTTGTTTCCATGCTGTGTTCAGTGGACAGATTAAATATTAGCGCTGTATAATTACTACTCTAACATCATGGGTTTTATAGCTGCTCAATCTTTTTTTATTGTGGGCCACAACCTGAGTCTTAAATTTTGTGTTTGTACCTTTACCAGAAATTGAGTAAACTTTTAGTGTGTTTCCTTTATTATTCAGCAGAATAACTAACATAGCCTTCTTTCTTAAATTCTGGGTTGAGAGATTTTGATTGAACTGATTTATTTTTCCATTTAATATCTGTAGGGTTAATTTTGAAGGCACCTTTGTGTATTGTAAATTTTGGGGCAAGGGAATTCCAGTTAAAATCCTGATAGAGGATAATAGTTGAGGCTCGTAATAGGAGAAAGAAAGGGCCTATAAGTGGTGATTAGAAAATGTCATTTTTTCTAATGACAATGACCATGAAGACCTCAAACAGGGCAGGAGAGTTTTGGTTAAGAAGAAGTGATTCAAGTCGAGAGTCAGGAAGATAAAACTGATGAATGATTATTTGAGAACGAAATAGCTGAGGTATCTTCTAAATCATCTCTTGAAGTGTACAAAACTACTCAAAAGAATTTGGAGGCTTGGAGAAAGGGTCTGTATCATTGCAGTTTAATAACAATGTGGACACAATTTGCAGGGTATATATCATTTAAAATTTTCTAATAGCCACATTAAAAAAAACTGAAGAAGTTAACTTTAATAGTATGTTTTAATTCTATATCTAAAGTGTTATTTCAGTACATAATATAAAAAGTATCAATGAGATACTTTTTTTTTTTTTTTTTTGGTACCAGATCTTCTAAATCCAAGTGTATAATTTACACTTCTGGCATCTCAGTTTGATTAGCCACATTTGAAGAGCTTAGTGCCAGTGGTTACTTGATTGGACTGCACTGGTCCAGATGAATTAGCTATGATAAACTCCCTTTTATGAAATAAATCCATGGTTTAATATGAAAACTTTAGTATAGAAGTTGGGGTGCATGTATGTATATTTCTGCACATGTGTTGAGTTTCAATCTAGAGGTAGTGAGCTGTCCTAACTGGGAACACACTCTAGGGAGTGGTTAGCTAGTATTTGTTCAAGAGGCCACATTCCAGAGTGGGGGAGACAAGGAATACTACCAAGTGTTCAGCTATCTTTCTCCCTGTTAACTTTGGTAGCCTTCCTCATTAGCATAATAGATGTTAGAAGTGGGCTCTCATTGATGACATTAGTGGTATGCAAGATATGTGTTCTGGCTGCTACTTAATAGAAATTCTTAGCCCCTGAATTAGAATAAAACAATCTAGGGGCGCCTGGGTGGCGCAGTCGGTTAAGCGTCCGACTTCAGCCAGGTCACGATCTCGCGGTCCGGGAGTTCGAGCCCCGCGTCGGGCTCTGGGCTGATGGCTCAGAGCCTGGAGCCTGTTTCCGATTCTGTGTCTCCCTCTCTCTCTGCCCCTCCCCCGTTCATGCTCTGTCTCTCTCTGTCCCCAAAATAAATAAACGTTGAAAAAAAAAAATTAAAAAAAAAAAAAAAGAATAAAACAATCTAGTTGGCCTTTCATTCTTAATCTTTAAGGATAGAAACTAAGGTTGATCCCTAAATGAAGTGATCCTATGTGCAGCTCTTTCTTTGTCTGGAGGTTCTTGATAGATTGAGTCTGACAGTGTAGCTGGCCAAATCAGAATATTGATGTATTTACCTCAGGTGAACCTTTCATTCAGACTGTTGGAGCATTATACAATGAAGGAAGTTGAGACATCATTGAGCTTTATTTGGTAGATTTTAAGATCTTTTTTATGCCTGTTCATAAATGTATGTGTTGGTGGAGTTTGGTTTGAGGCTTCTTTTTGCCATAACCTCGTAATGAGCTTACAGTAATAGCTGACTCACCCCCCACATTGGTGGCCATTGATAATTACTAAAAATAAACAAATGCGTATAACCTGGTTTAGGGAATTTATAGAGCTCTTCCCCCCACCTTGGAGTCCACTAAAATACATATTTTGTTTTAAATGTCTGAAATCAGATCTGCTGCCTGCTCTCTTTGTCTTCTTTGCTGTACCTTTGCTTTTAGGTAATTGTGGTGAAACTATATAGTGTGTCAGTCATGTCATAACGTCCATGATGCTTGTTGACACTTAATGGTAGTATATAGGTTTTGTGTGTTAAGACCAAGTTGCAGGCTTGCCCTTCACTCCAGGGCTGCCTTTAATTGGGCCTTTCTACTTCTAAGGAATTCTTGCTGTTGTCATAGCTATTCATTAAATACTGCACTTTTTTGTTTTTTATTGTTCCTGTCCTAAGTGCAGATAGATCTGATTTTTTGGTAATACATATTTGCTAAATAAATTGATTCTCATCTGAACTTGTCATTGACTCCTTCATATTTTATCAGCAATTTCCATCAGGTTGAAATTAAACCAGGTAAAATTTAATCATTATTAAATGTACCATTTTTTTTTTTTGATTTGAATTTTAACACATCGACTTGTCTCTGATACGTTCATAACAATAGGGAAGATTTAGTAATAATCTGCTTAGAAAAAGACCAGGAGGCTACTAAAGTAGGCCTTAAATTAGCGTGTACCAGTGTAGTACTATATTGTGCCTGGCGTAACAAATGTGATCTTAGGTGTCACTGTTAATACAGTGTTTAAAGCTTGTACCATTATACTCCGATCATGTCACATTGTGGTATGTTTTGATATGAATACCTGGATGTGAGCTCTGGCTTTGCCCCTGTGAATTTTAAGTGATTTAGGCAAGTGATTTGGCTTCATCAAGCCTTAATTTTCTCATTTGTAAATTGGGGATGTTCTCAGCTGACCTCATAGGACTATTCTGAGCCTTAAATGAGACATAGTGGACAGAAGGGATTTGTCCTGGCATATAGAAAGCATGTGCCCTAAATGTTAGCTGCTTAATATTAGTCTTAACAACTAGGTTTTGTACATTTGGAAACAGCCTCAAAATCCACAGATAGTAAATAACTGGGGTGTAAACTCAAGCCTGGGCTTCTCTAGTGAGGTGGTAGATTTACCCACTGTTCTGTACCACTTCTCAGAAGTGTTGGTAAGTGACTAGTCAGTGTGTGGAGTTCTGTGGTCATTCCTTCAACAAGTACCCAGGGGAACGGGCCAGCTCAGCCCTTGTCTTGGGCTGTGAATGGAGTGAAGTGTCCTTGGTGGTTTTAGACCCTGGCTATGAAGATCTAAGTATGGGGAGGAGAAAGAAGGAAGGAGGGATAGAGGATAGAATAAAAGGAGGTAACTTAAAACAAAAAATCTTCAGGAATTTCCATTGTGTTTCTTACCCTGGATGACCTCATTAGTAGTTAGAGAACCGCTGCTGCAAAAGTCCGTCTCTCTCTCTCTCATGGTACTTGAAAGCCCCTCTGTCTTCAGGATATAGGTTCCTGATTTAAAGATTTTTGTTCGTTTCCCTTAGAATATCTTCAGAGTGCCTCCTTATATGTGGCTCTGCACCTATAGGATAAAGTCCAATTCCTTAAATGGCATATAAGTCCTTTTATCATCTGGCCTTTTTTACCCTAGCTTTGTTTGCTCCAGCTCCCCTGTACATATCTTGTGCTTGAGCTATATTAAAAATCCCTTGTTTTTCAGTGCTACCGTCTGCTTTCAATGTCACTGCCTTTGCCCTTGCTGTTCACTCTTCCTTCTCTGCACTGGCCACAGCCTCTTGGATGTAGCTGCGTTATGGCACTTACCACACTTTGTTGTCATACTGCCATATTGTACACAGAAGTTATCAAATGCACTTGATGTTTCCCTGTAATTTTTAATGCAGAGGGGAAGTTTTAAAGTCCGTGTAAATTTATTTGTATGTATTCTTTTACGTGCATAGCTTACCTGAAAGAATATATGTACAGGAAACTGGTAATAGCATTGCCTTTGGAGCAGAGACCTAGTTGTCTCTACAGTATATCACGTTTTGTACCTTTTAAACCCTGAACCATATACATACATTTATTCAAAAGAATATCTTCTGTATGGAAGGTTAATTGATATGATCAGCTTTATTTAGCTTGTGCACTAATTGGTATTAACAGACCTGTATTAGGGTTCTGCAGAGAAAGAGAACCAGTAGGAGATGTATGTGGGGATCCACTGGCTCACACAGCTATGGAGGCCGAGTCTCACGATCTGCCATCTGCAAGCTGGAGACACAGGAAAGCTGGTGATGTAATTCTAGTCTAGGTCCAGGGGCCTGAGAACCTGGGAGCCCATAGGTCGGTAAGCCCCAGGGTAGGCCAAGGCTGTGTCCCTCTTGAATCAGGAAAGCGGGACAAATCCTCACTTCTACTTTTTGTTCTCTCAGGCCCTCAACGAATGGGATGATGCTCACCCACACTGGGGAGGGCAGTGTACTGGGCTGAGTCCCCTGATTCACATGCTCCTGTCCTCTAGAAACACTCTCACAGACACACCCAGAAATCATGTTTCATCTGGTCACCCTGGGGCCCAGTCAAGTTGCATGTAAAAGTAAAATTAGCCATCACAAGCCCTGAATAGAGAAGATGTGTCAGGTGCAGATAGTTGTTTTAATGTAGATTTTTCCCTGTTAGATAGCTTCACACTCCTAGATTTGTCACAAACAGTGTGGTGTGTGGCCCAAAGGGGTGAATAACAATAGCTATAGCTAACACCTCTTGAGTATATATTATGCGCTAGGCACTGTTCTAAACACTTTAAGGGTGTTAATTCATACTCTCACAGCCTCTTGTGGCAGGTGCTATTATTACTCTCATTTTACATACCAGGAAATGAGGGTTGAGAAGGATGGCTTGCCCACATAAGAACACATGGTGGTGTTGGGCAATTTAGTTCCAGACTGGCTTTTAACTATTATTCTGCCACGCAGATAAAAATTAGAAGGAAGTTCTTAATCCCTATAATGTTATGATTGGTTATATTTCCTATAACAGTTGCTTATTGTGTAACTTCGTGTTTGTGTTGCTTTTATCAGATGTCATCTGTTTAATACTTATAAAAATGCACATTTTAAAATGCATTTCAAAGAGGTATAAAACATTTTTTTCTTTGTATATTGTCAGTGTTTAACAGGGATTTACCGTGACCACTTAGGTATAGAATGGCCTATGATTTTGTAGTCTCAGGCTTGACGTGACATGAGGGTATTTTAAGGACCCATCTGCTCAAGGCTCTGAATGACTCAGGATATTATCAGATTAAGAGTTTACCAATTTTTGAGGCAGAGGCTTGTCTCAGTTTGCTAGAATAAGTGATGTGTGACATAAAGTTTAAACCAAGACTTTGAAAACCTTTTCCAACTCGGAGATTCTGTGAGTCCCTGTCAGGTTAAAATATTGCTTTCAGTTATATGAGTACTTTAAAGATCATATATAGCTTTAACTTTCTTTTAGAAATATAACTAAGACTTTTTCTGTAGTTACATTCAACTTACAACAATTCACTAACCCAGAAATAATTGTGTACTAAAAGATCTCCATATTACTTGTGTGTTTCTTTCAAAGGATTAGCCTGTACAATTTTAGAGTAGGAAGAGAACCTTATTAAATAGTTTCCTCTAGAAATGCCATCAGTTTATATGTGAAAGTGAAGATCTACAGAGATTGATTTGCCTCAAGTCAAATAGGTTATTGTTAGTGGCAAAGCTGGGCTTAGAATTGAAGTATCTAGGCCTACCCAGAATGGAGCTACTCTTTTATGAGGCTTTAGCTGCTTCAAATATGGTGGTTACTCAAACTTAACATAAATTCCCTGAATTTAGAATATACGTTATGAAGTAAGTGGTCAAACAATTCTGTCTAAAGTTTTTTAGTATTCAGAAATGTTATCTGAAGATTACCTTTTGGCAAGAGAATTTATAAATATCCCCTTAGTCCATTTAAGTACACCAAATCAAATCAGTTGATGCTTTAACAGACTAATTATAGGGCTGCATCCTACCAGATGAATTTAGTAGCAATCGGGTTATAGATGAACATACATGTAATATTTAGTACTACTCTAGGAAGTAATTTTGTTTTTTTTTTTTTTTTTAAGAATCATGTCCAGTGTTGTGAGAAAACTTGTTTTCTGGTTCCAAAGTGAGAGTAACAATTTCTTATGTGTGTTTTTTTCTCTCTTCAGACTTTTGATAAAATTCTTATTGCTAATAGAGGAGAAATTGCATGTAGGGTGAGTGGATTTTAATCTTATTTTCCATTTTACTTTGTGAATTTTATTAAATCCCTTGAAATATGAATCTCTATTAATAGATAACATTGATATATTTTAAAATAGGTTATTAAAACTTGCAAGAAGATGGGCATTAAGACAGTTGCCATCCACAGTGATGTTGATGCTAGTTCTGTAAGTATATTTTGCTTTATCTGAATGAAGACCTTATTTGGGGTATATTTAAAAGAAAAAAAAAAAAGCCTGGGTGGCTCAGTCAGTTGAGCGTCTGACTTCAGATGGTCTTGCAGTTCGTGAGTTCGAGCCCTCCGTCGGGCTCTGTGCTAACAGCTCAGAGCCTGGAGTCTGCTTCAGATTCTGTATCTCTCTCTCTCTCTCCCTCCCCTGCTCATTCTCTGCCTCTCTCTTTCTCTCAAAAATAAATAAATGTTAAAGTAAATAAATAAATAAAGGTAAAAGATGTAGGTTTTCTTCATTCTTGGCCTGAAAAGGGTATACACAATTAAAAAACAAAACACCTAATTACTGACTCTTGTATTAAGCAAAATGGAAGTATCATAATGTCTTTAATATGTGTCTTAATTTTTTTTTCCCCAGGGTTTTAAAAACCTAGAGTAGGGTTTAAAAATTGCTTGACAGATTGCTGGTCACCAAGTAGATTTGGACAAAGCTTGAGAAAGATTCAAAGATTATTGTAATGTTTATATCATGCTGCATTAGGAGAGCATGTTTCCCACAGCTGAATTCCGGTATCACTAAGGGAATGCTATAATTGTTTAATTTTCCTAAATGCTGTATCGTGTCCGGCTGAAACGTTGATGAATGAAAGATACGCTAATACTAATTGGACATGAACAAAAGGAATAACATAAAGCCGTGAATGATTTTATTGGGGATTTTTACCACAGCAGGCATTTTTAGCAGTAATAAACTATGAAGGAATAGAAAAAAAACTCCTGAGAAAAGAATGTAAATTATTAGAACTTTAGGGGATGAAATTTAAGTAGTGGTACTTTACGTTACTGTTTTTCATTCTTTTACACTACTTTTGATAACGGGACCTATCGGTGATGTCAGTTTTTATTATACAGAAAGATAATACAGAGGATTTTCATTGTTTGTGATTTCTTACCTAGAAATGTGTTGTTCATTCTGCTTTATTGCGACTGACTTCCTTTAAAAAAAAAAAAAAGCAAAACAAAACAAAAAAAAGAGAAGCCATTACAAGCTATTCTAATTTCCTGAAAATAAAGGTTAAGTATCTTATCTAGTTTACTTGACAGATACATTTAAAATAGTCCTCTTCTACTTAAAAAATAAATTAAATAAATTTATTTTACATATGTGGTTTTTTTTTTTTTATTGGTTTCTGGCCTCTTTACTAATAATTTGTTTTAACTGATAGTTTCAATAATAGTTTATATTCCTTACAAGATATCTATGAAATAATGAGAAAACTATTACTTTAATCTGTTTCTTGGTTGGTAAACTAAGACATTTATCAGTAGCAAACTCTTTTAGAAAAAAGTTTGTGTTACCATCAGGCTAGTAATAGATTTAAAATTTTCTCTTGTCTTGTGTTCATTTTCAGTGTATTAGGTCAGGAGGTGTTTTTCACTCATGCATAAATTGGGAGAGAAAATGGACACTGTTTTTATATCAAGTCTTATAGTAAACTTTAACTTACTTTTCTCATATCAAGATATAGTTCCGTATCCTGTGTTCTCATGAAGGTGACTGTTGGCATGCATGGTCCAAAATTATTTGCATTTTGATTTTTTTCATATATGTTTGTATTTCAGTGTTGGTATTATAGTTCCCAACAGCACGACTGCTTTTTCCCATTCTTAATTTTCTAGCTTTGTGTTCTTGTTAGGTAGAAGCTTTGCAGGAGCAATTTGCATTGCGGGTACAGCCCCTGCCTTGGAGAAAGGCTGCTGTGATGATATGGTACAAACCTTGTAGGGTCAGAAACTCCTCCCAACCTGTGGGGGGAGTTTCCCAACTGACTGGAAGCAGCCTCCATTAGAGACCATCCCACACTGTCTGTCTCAGCTCTTCCCAGCCCAGAGAGAACCAATACTATCCAATCCCAAAACAACGTAGGAGCCAGCTCTCCCACCTTGGGAGTGTACTTCCGATTTAATAAACTGCTTTGCACTTGCTACTTTCCTTCTGGCTGTCTTTATTCGAGTGTGGATCCTCACGTAAATCTTCTCATGGGGAATCAAGAGACTGAGGCCTCCATTCACACAACCCAGACTCACCCATAACATTTTGATCTAGAGGTACACTGTCACTTTCCAGCCTTTGAAAAAAATGGTTTCAGAAGAGTTGGTCAGAGTTTTAAGATGGTCCTTCATATCCTTCTAAAGCAGAGATGGTAGTTTTACATTTTAAAGACTTTTAGTCACTTTTTGCTGAAAGTGGAAATGAGCCTACCAGAGATTATAATACATAATTTAGAATAAGATTTCTTAGGGCCCACAGTGGAGGCAATGCATGATCAGTCAAAACTTCCTCTTTGTGTGACCTACCTTAAGCCCTTTTCTAGAAAGATACTATTTAGGATAATAATGATAGTTAGAATGTTCAAAGTTTAGTTTAGGCCTTAGCACTAGAACCAAATCTATTTGATTTCTGCATCTCAAGAAAGCCAAAAGGGTGAATTCCTCTAACGGTTTTTTGCTTCCTTAACATGTGACCAAAAAGATGATCATTGTATCCAGTGAGCTTTACAATATGGGTAATATGAACAAGTCTTGCTACTTAGATGTATTGTTAACATTGCAATATTTATTTTCAACAGGTGAGCATTAAATTTTTTTTTAATGTTTATTTTTGAGCAAGAGAAAGAGAAGGAGACAGAGTGTGAGTGGGAAAGAGCAGAGAGAGAGGGAGGGAGACAGAATCCAAAGTATGCCCAGGCTCTGAGCCATTAGGGCAGACAGGACTCGAGCTCATGATCCATGAGATCATGACCTGAGCTGAAGTCGGACATTTAACTGATTGAGCCACCCAGGCACCCCAGGAGGTGAGCATTTTAAATGTAATTTGGAGTAAAAAATATCTTATATGCTTTATGTTAATTTCATAAATGGAAATGTAAATATTGCAGTAGGAAAATACAACAGTTGATTTTTTTTTTTAATGTTTATTTTTGAGAGAGAGACAGTGTGTGTGGGGGAGGGGCAGAGAGAGAGAGGCACACACAGAATCTGAAGCAGGCTTCAGGCTCTGAGCCGTCAGCACGGGGCCTGACATGGGGCTTGAACCCACAAACCGTGAGATCATGACCTGAGCCGAAGTTGGACGCTCAACTGACTGAGCCACCCAGGCACCCCAACAGTTGATTGTTTTTAAATGGCAAGTTAATATTTTTCACAACTAATTTTTGACACTTAAAGCAGGGAGAAAAGGCTAACGGTTTACTACAACTATTAAGTGATAAGTCCTATAAAGAAAACGACCTGCCTTATAAATGATGTGTAATGGAAAAAAATTGGCTTTTAAAGATGATTATGCAGTTTTTCCATTGATCTCCTTTCCCCCATCCTGTTCTTCAAAATTGTCTTCAATATTCTTGTCTTTTTGTTCTTCCATGTGAATTTTAGGATAAGCTTGCTTACCAAATTAGACACATCCACCCACCAGTTTTTAGCTATTGTGAACAAGACTTCTTTAATAATCTAGTACAAATCTTTATGTAAACATATACTTTGATTTGTCTAAATACCTAGGAGTGGAATTACTTGGTCATCAGGTAGATGAGAGGCAAAGCAACTTTTTCCTGTATGAATAGTAAATCTCTGTCTGGGGAGTAAATAAATATATTTTAGACTCTGCAGATCACATGTTCTGCTACTTTTATTTATATATACATACATATGACCCTTTAGAAATGTAAAAAGCATTTTTAACTTGCAGGCTATAAAATAACTGTCCTTAGATTGGATTTGGCCTGTGGGTGGGTGGTATTTTGTTGACTCCTGGCATTAATAGATGCATATTTAACTGTAAGAAGCTGCCACGGGTGCCTGGGTGGCTCAGTTGGTTAAGTCTGGTTCTTGATTTTGGCTCTGGTCATGATCTTGTGGTTTGTGAGATTGAGCCCCATGTTGAGCTCTGCACTGATAGCATACATCCTGCTTGGGATTCATTCATTCTCTCTCTCCCTCCCTCCCTCCCCTTCTCCCTGTCCCTTTCCCTCTCTCCCCCTTACCCCCTCTCAAAATAAACAAACTTAAAAAATAAGTGTTAGAAGCTGCCAAATAGTTGTTCTGTATGACTCTGCCACATTTTGCTCTCACCAGTAATGTACGAACGTTCATGTTGCTCTGCGTCCTTGCCTGGACTTGATCTCAGCAGTCCTTCTGATTTTGGCTATTCTGTTGGTGTTCACATGTTATCTTATTGTAGTTTTAATTTAAATTCTCTGATGAATATTGATGTTGAGTACCTTTTCATATTAGTGGCCATTTATATTCTTAAGTGTTCAGACATAAAATTGGAAGAGCAAGTACAGTGAGTGCTTATACCTTTTGCTTGGACTCACCAGTTAACATTTGGACACATTTGCTTATAACTGTGTCCATATGTATGAGTATAAATATATATTGTGTGTATATTTCTTCTTTTTTTATTTTGCGAAGGAAATTGGAAGTAAGTTACAGTCATGGCATTTCACCCCTAAATACTTAAGTTTTTATTTCCCAGGAAAAGGCTATTCTCTTACATATACCCTATCAAAGCTAGGAAAATTATTAGTAATTCTATAGTATAATCTAATACACAGACTGTATTCAAATTTTCCCATTTGTCTCCAAATGTCTTTACTTTTTTTTTTTTTAATGTAAGCTTTACACCCAACATGGGTCTTGAACTCATGACCCTGTAATGAAGATGCTCTACTTACAGAGCCAGCCAGGTGCCGCTCCCAATGTCTTTAGTATTTTTTTTTGACCCACAGTTCAGTCGCGGTTCATGAATTATATTCGGTTATTATGGCTCTTTAAAGAGTCTCTTAATCTAAAATAGTCCTCTTCCCTTCCCTCTTTGTTTGATTTTCATGATACCGACGTTTTGAGGAATCCAGGCCAATTGGCTTATAGATAGTCTGGGTTTGTTTCCTCACAAATAGATTCAGTGTAAATATTTTTTTTTGATACGAAAACTTCATAAGTGGGGCGCCTTCATAAGTGGGTGGCTCAGTCGGTTAAACGTCCTACTTCGGCTCAGGTCCCGATCTCGCTGTGAGTTTGAGCCCTGCGTTGGGCTCTGTGCTGACAGCTCAGTCTGCAGCCTGCTTTAGATTCTGCATTTCCCCCACTCTCACTCTGTTTTGTCTTGAAAGTAAATAAACGTTAAAAAAAATTTAAAAAATACTTAAGTGATCCTGTTGTATCAAGAAGTTCATAATGTTGGGTGGTTTTGGTTACACTGATTACTTGGTTGAGGTAATGGTGCGTTTTTCCCCGCTCTTTTGAAATTAATTTTTGGGGGTGAATCTTTGAATCCATGTGAATATTTGTCCCCCAACAACCTCTCATCTACTATTTTTCATCCACTGATAAAAAGCATCTGATGCAATAATTACTTTGGTTGCATTTGTCTTGTGCTATCTGTTGAGAGGTCTGTCAGGTCTACTCCATTTTGAATCTACCTTTTTTTCCCCCTTTATATATTTGAATCCCCTTTCATGTCTTATTCATTTTTAACTACTTACTTTTTTAGAACTTACTTTTCATTTGTGTGGATCTTGGCTTGTGACATCCTATCTGGTGTCTTTAATGTTGAATCCCAGCATGGTTTGGGTTGCAGATACGGCCTTGTTGGGTGGGTGCTATATTTGTTTCTGCCAGACTCTCTAGGGTACCCTTCTTCTGGTACTAATGTTTCTGTTAACTTATTGGCATGAAGGTTGCTAAATATCGAGGATAATGGAAAAAACAAAATGAAATGACATATATCCCTCCCTCTCTTGAATAGACCCATGGTTTCTAATTTACAGAGGAGACTTCTTACTTTGAACTACAACAGATAATTTTAAATATATGTCTTCCATGTACTTTTTAGATTGACATTTTTCTTCCTTTTCACTGAGGATGTAATCTTTGAGCAGCCTGACCGTATGTAGGGAGTTTTTCTTATAATTTTTAACTCCTTTCTCTGAGAATTAACTCAGTTCTTTAGATTCTCTCCCCACCCTGCCTTTTTTTTTTTTTTTTTTTACTAGATTACCAGTTTATTATAAATGAGTATAGCTCAGAAACAGTCAGTTGGAAGACCTGAGTAAGGGAAGGTATGGGGACAGGGCAGGAAGCTTGCCTACCCTCTCTAGGCACACCGGTTTCCCCCAATTTCCATGTGCTCACCAACCCTGATTCTTGAGATCCCCCTCCCTCTCTCCATGATTAGCTGGAATATTGGCTCTGGCAGATGCTGTCTGGCTTTTAGCTTCCTTTTTTGTTTTTGATCCCTGGGGATTGCCTGTAATTTCTTGTAAGCCAAGTTGTTCATTTAAAGGGTGTTTGTTAAATTTAATCTAGGATTTGAGGTGCTTGTAGAGGTGCTTGTAGGGAGGCTTTGCAGATTATTTAGTTGGTTCTTGGATAGTCTTTTTTTTTTTTTTATGTTTATTTATTTTTGAGAGAGAGCGCGCATGAGCAGGAGAGGGGCAGAGAGAGAAGGAGACACAGAATCAGAGGCAGGCTCCATGCTCTGAGCTGTCAGCACAGAGCCCTATGTGGGGCTAAAACTCACAAACCATGAGATCATCACCCGAGCCAAAGTCAGACGCTTAAGTGACTGAGCCACCGGGGTGTCCCGGTGGATAGTCTTAAAAAGAGGATGACATCCTGTCTGTTGAGGAAGTTGCCCTGCTCTTTTTGAAAAGTGAAGGCTGATATAGAGCAGTATCAAAATCGGACTTTACCCAGGATGGCAGTTCACATATGCTGATGGGATTTCTGCAGCTGCGTCCAGGGGATGAGTCCACAAGCAGTGGGAAATGGTCTGGGCAGGAGAGGCAAGTGGGAGTTAGGCCTCTTACCAAGTCATGAATTGTCTTTTATGTGTTCTCCAGGTCTTTATTAGTCTTTGGAAAGATGTTTAGAGAATGGTTTATGAAGGAAAAATTGTCCTGGTGGAAGACTGAATCCTGCTGGACTTTTGATAGGGATTGTGTTGTATCTGTACACTAATTTGGGAAGTAGTATTATCTCAACATTCTCAATTCCTCCTATCCATGGACGTGGATATTCCATTTGCTCTTGTTCTAGTTACTGTGGCTACTTTAATTTCAGCAGTGTTTTGTAGTTTTCAGAGTGTAAGTTTTGCACTTAACTTTGTTATATTTCGTAGTAAATATTTTACTATTTTTTATATTAGGATTGCAATGTTTTAAGTTTCAGCTTTTATTGCAAGTTTATAGAACTATAATCAACTTTTGTATGTGATCATTTGTCCTGCAACCTTGCTGAATTTGTTTATTCTTTTATATACACACACACGCGCGCACACACACACGTGTGTGTGTGTGTCTATATATGTAAGATCCTTAAGATTCTCTCTAGAAGACCATGTACAAATAGAGATAGACTAGAGATAGACTTCTTTTGTTTCAATCTGGGAGCTTTTTATTTCATATTAATTTTCTTGGCTTTAACGTTCAGAGTGATATTGAATAGAAGTAGTGAGAGCAAGCATCTTGTTTTGTTCCTCATCTTTGGCAGAAAGCGCTTAATATTTCACAATTAAGTTTGATTTAGGCTCTGGGATTTTCATAAATTCCCATTATCAGGTTGAGGAAGTGCCCTGGTATTTCTAGATTGTTGAGTGCTTTTTTGTGATTGGATATTGGATTATTTCAAATGCTTTTTCTGTGTCGACTGAGATGTCATAGCTTTTGTCTGTTATTCTATTGATATGGTATATTCCATTAATTTTTGGATATTACACACTTGGTCAAGGTGTATAGTTTTTTGTATATATTGCTGGATTCATCTTATTAGTGCTTTGTTGAGAATTTTTCATCTGTGGTTATAAGAGCTATTGGTCTGTAGTTTTCTTGTGATGGCTTTGTTTTGGTATCAGATCTTGGCCTCATATTATGAGTTAGGAACTGTTCCCTCATCTTCTCTTGTTTTGGAAGAGTCTGTGAAGAGTTGGCATTAATTATTCCTTAAATGTTTGGTAGAACTCACCAGTGAAGCCATCTCTGTGGCTTTTTTAATTTTAAATTTATTATTATTATTATTATTATTATTATTATTATTATTTTTGAGAGAGAGAGATCCCAGGCAGGCTCCATGCTAGGCATGGAGCCTGACACGGGGCTCGATCTCATAACTGTGACTTGAACTGAAATCAAAGAGTGGGGACACTTAACCAACTGAGCCACCCAGGTGTCCTAAAGACTTTATTTTTAAGTAATCTCTATACCCAATGTGGGGCTTGAACTCACAACCCTGAGATCCAGAGCTGTATGCTCTATCAAGTGAGCCAGCCAGGCACCTGTCTATGGGTGGTTTTTTGATTATTCAATCTCTTATTAAAGGTTTATTCAGATTTTTGATTTCTTTTTCTGTGTCTATAATTTTTTCTTTCTAGGAATTTGTCCATTTCACCTGATTTATCTAGTTTATTGATATATGATTATAGTATTTCCTTATTTTTATTTTTGTAAGTTTGGTAGTGATTTCTTTCATTCCTGATTTTAGGCTTTTAAGAGTCTTTTTTTCCTTGGTCACTTTAGCTAAAAGTTTTCAACTTTATTGATCTTTTCAAAGAGCCAACTTTGATTTCATTGATCTCTATGTCATTTGTGTTTAGTCTTTATCATTTCCTTTATCCTGCTTGTTCTGGGTTTATTTTGCTCTTTTTTTTTTTTTTTTTTTAAATAAGTAGGCTTCATGCCTAGCATGGAACCCAATGCAGAGCTTGAACTTAAGACCTGAGCAGAGATTAAGAGTTGGACGCTTAACCAACTAAGCCACCCAGGTGCCCCTAGTTTTCTCTTTTTAAAAATAGTTTAAGGTAGAAGATTAGGTTGTTGACTTAAAGTTTTTTTTTAGTCTAAGTGTTGAGCTGTATAACATTTTTCTCTGTTTAGCTGCACCCCATATGCTTTGGTATGTTTTTCATTTTCATTCCTGAAACTCTTTTCTGACTTCCCTTGTGATTTCTTTTTTGGTCTGCTTATCATTTAGGAGTGTGTTGTTTAGTTACGCATTATTTGTGAGCTTCCCAAGTTTATTTTTGTTACCTGTTTTTAGTTTCCTTACATTTTGGTTAGACAACATGCTTTTTATTTCTGTCTTTTAAAATTTGTTGGTGTTTGTTTTATGGCATACCATATGCTCTGTCCTTGAGTTCCATGTGAACCTAAGAATGTCTGTTTTGCTGTTTATGGTTCTCTCTAGATGCCTTTTAGGACTGGTTGGTTCATAGGGCTATTCAAGTCTTCTCTTTCCTTGTTGATCTTCTGTTCTATCCATTACTGAAAGTGGGGTTTAACATGTTTGTAAAAAGCTTCTTAAAATGTTCAGTATTTATTTTGTTTTGCTCAGAAGACAAAATCGGTGACAAGTAGTTATAGGCCTGTAACTCTGTGCATGAAAGAGCCTGAATAAGGTAAGAGATCATTGACTAAGGAACTCTAGGCTGTCATAGAAGTAATGAAGTAGGGTGCTTGGTGTAGAGATTCTCACAAGAATTCTTTGCAGTTTTCAGTAAACAAGAAATTTTGACATGAATTGTTATAGACTTAAGTAAAAATAGATTTCCTTTTTAAAAAATGTTTGTTTTTTTGGGGCGCATGGGTGGCTCAGTCGGTTAAGCGGCCAACTTCGGCTCAGGTCACGATCTCGCGGTCTGTGAGTTCGAGCCCCGCGTCAGGCTCTGGGCTGATGGCTCAGAGCCTGGAGCCTGCTTCCGATTCTGTGTCTCCCTCTCTCTCTGCCCCTCCCCCATTCATGCTCTGTCTCTCTCTGTCTCAAAAATAAAATAAAAAACATTAAAAAAAATAAATAAAAAATGTTTGTTTTTTAAAGGTTTCTTTTTTAAAATCTGGGCAAAGATGGTAAGCGAAAAATAAAACAATGACTGTCATATGTTGATAGAAAAATCCCAAGTAATAGGAAAATGGAATAAAATAATTTACTTAGATAATATGCTGCAGCCACATGGAGTGTATTCATGACATTTCAGTATGGTTCAAAATTAGAGAATATTAATATATTAATAAGTTAGTAGAGGAAAACTAGATGATTATTCTGATAAAAGCCTAGATGTCATTTAAAAGAAATTCACTGTCTTTGTAAAATCCTTAGTAAAACAGGATTAAATACATGCTGCCTTCCCATAATAAGGTTATACCTCATAGGAAGCATTCTCATGAAATTCAGGGTAAAGGCTGATAAATTTACTCTCACTACTGTTATTTAACAGCATTCTAAAAGTGCTAGGTAGTGTGTTAGGCAAATGTGAAATGGTGGACAGGAAAGGCAGAAATAGTAAGATTGTATTGAGTTTCTAGTTACGTAGTTAACTGAATAACTATTTAGAAACATAAAAAACCATCTCTATGGTTGTTAAAAAATAAATCTGTAGTTTTCCTATATGTATCA
The DNA here is from genome assembly GCF_007474595.2 of Lynx canadensis. NCBI lineage: Eukaryota > Metazoa > Chordata > Mammalia > Carnivora > Felidae > Lynx > Lynx canadensis. Next base: position 71,360,822 of record NC_044303.2, read on the forward strand.
TCAACAAAGTAGCAAATACAACTGGCATGCCTGGGTGGCTCAGTCAGGTAAGCGTCAGACTTCAACTCAGGTCATGCATGGTCTCACAGTTGGTGAGTTCAAGCCCTGCATCGGGCTCTCTGCTGTCAGAGAGACAGACTGCTTTCTCATCTCTCCTCTGTCTCCCTCTCTTTCTGCTTCTCGCCCGGACACATACGTGCTTTCTCTCTTTCAAAAATAAATGTAAAAAAATACAACTGAAAATGTATAGCTTCATAGAAACAGTGGAAAAGGTAAAGCACTTGATATGAAATCTGTAGGACTTATAGGAGGACTTATTTTTGTATAGGGAAATTGAATAGTGTAAATACTAGTTATTTGAAAGTTTATGTACATTTCTCTTAAATTCTAATGCAGTGTAATTGGGGGGGGGATGACAAAGGAGTAGTAAATTTGCAGAATGTCCTAGAAAAGTCGGTGGAAAATTGAAGAGGGGACCAACCTAACAGATACTAAAGTACATTTTAATACCTTTTCATGCAGAAATAACCAGGAGCACACCATAAAATTTTGGAGCAAGAAGAGACAGGTCTGTGGAGTAAATTCATTAGATTTTAGGCAGAGGGCTGATATGGGAGAATTTCTTGATTTGTTGAAGAGAGCCTTATTAATATGAATATTGACTTAGAAGGCAGGAGAGGTAGATTCTAGGGATTTATGCCACTAATTTGTAATTGTAGGTATTCCCAGAGAAGTTAAGAAATATAAAAGATGAGAAATGTTTGGATTTAGTGACTAGGACTTTTCTAAATGGGAAGGTGGATCCTACTTCGTTAGTTTGGTGAATAGTGGGAATAAAGAATTTGCAAACATAGAGGTTGTACTCAAAATGCATGTTAGATAACTATTTATTTTTATAACTTTGTTTTTAAGTAAAAAGATAGTATGCTTTCCCGTAAGAAATAGCAAAATCTTATTATATTTGTATCAAATCTCTGAAGTTAACATTTTGATTTTTCTTAAAATGGACTAAATGATTCTGTGCTATAACCTTTCGCTATATTTTCTATCTAGACTCCTAAATTGAATGTATCAATGTTTTGTTGCTTTGTGTTCAGTGATGTTGGATGTAAATGAGAAATGCCTAATATTTACTACTTCAGAACCCAAACTTAAAATCAGGGAAGTAGCCATTGTGACTCCCATCTTGGTCAGACAGCCTGCTGTTTGAAGTATGATTCCTGATGTGTATTGTAGTCTTACCCTTAGGATTCAGTAATGAGATTGAGCGGGGTTTCCTGTGAGCAGTCTGGGATGATTGACAGTAAGGTGAGGGGAATCATCACTTAGCATGCCTACCCTTGATAATATTTCCCTGCTGTCTGGGGAGGTACTAAGGACAAATAGGACTTCGTGATGTCTATGTAATTAGTGTACGTTGGTTCCAGCTGAACAAACTGGAGGGTAATGATCAGGTAAATGAAGAAGGAATACATTAATGTAGGCTAAGGTATAAAAGACCTTAGGGAAAACGTTATAAAAATTTTACGGGGTTGTTAGAATATATGTTTTATTTTTATGTATATCTTTATATATTTATTATTTTTGTTAGAATATCTTTAGTTTTAGCTGTATGAAAAGCAGTTTAAAGGTAAAAACCTCATGCATTAACTTTTTCTCACATGGTTTAGTTTTAAGGATATTTTCAACCTTTTATTATTTGGAAAGGAGTTATGAGTTCTTGAGTTAAAATACATTTCACAATCCGTTAAGGATTTCTTTACAATCAATGTAGTCATTGATCCTCAAATTGGAATAAAGAAGTAAAGGGCAGGTTTGTAAAACTTTTGGGTGATAACTTAATTCAGGTGACCATTTATTGTATGTGTGTGTAGTTGAGATGGTATATTTATTTATTTTTATTTTTTTATTTTTTATATTTTGAGATGGAATATTTAAATAACATTTTCTTAAATAGCTTTTACTAGTACAGAATACTTTAAGATGATGTTCGTGAGGATCCATGTTTCCCATTTGGTCTTATTTCATTCAGAAACATGGCCAGTTATTTAGATTGCATTTAGAAAATGCAAGATTTAGAAAATCTATAGGATTCTTCAATCATTTTTTTGAAAAAATACTGTCATTGTTCATCACGAAGTATTCTTATCAGCAGGATAAAGTTGCACAGTAAAGCCTCTGATAGTGATTGCAATACTGTATTTAATGGGAAGGGAGGAATTGGCTTCATTAATGTAATTTTTGGACCTTGGGGTTCTGGTGATTAGGTTTTTAAAGAGTTTTTAAATGGCATACCTGCTTTAAAACTTGTTATTGCTCACTTTTCTTTTTTTTTTTAATTTTTTTTATTTTTTTTTAATTTTTTTAATTTTTTTTTGGGACAGAGAGAGACAGAGCATGAACGGGGGAGGGGCAGAGAGAGAGGGAGACACAGAATCGGAAACAGGCTCCAGGCTCCGAGCCATCAGCCCAGAGCCTGATGCGGGGCTCGAACTCACGGACCGCGAGATCGTGACCTGGCTGAAGTCGGACGCTTAACCGACTGCGCCACCCAGGCGCCCCTCACTTTTCTCGTAAAACATAGTGCTTTCAGTAACCTTTTTGGATTTAGAATACAATGTATCAACCTTTGCAAATTTAAAACACTAGACTTGACCGTGAGAAACTAATCCGGAGAAGAAAGTATATGAGATGTTCAGACGTTTCTTCTCTTTGCTTTTATTGTCCTTGGAAAAACATATTTTGCAGAAACATTATACTATATCAATTTAAAATGTTTTGATTATCTTTGGCTTGGCTAAATTACTTTCTCTATATTTTTGGGTAAAATGGAATAGGTTAGGATTCCTGGTAGGGATTTGTTCACATTAATATGGCTCATCAGGGACATTATATTTAATTGGAGGTCCTGCAGAATAGTAGCAGGAGGCTGAAGAGAATGATTTAGCATTAGCAATGGCTCGTCTGGGAGTTGTGCACTAATCAAGGAGCTTGAGTGCTAGCAGTGGGGATGATGGGAATTATGACGATTATGACATGTAAGCATGTCTGTGTGCGAACTGGACGGGCAATGAGTTAATCAAGAAGTATATTAAATGGCTCCCATGCTGATTCATTATCATTTACCATAGTGCCTGTCAGGTTGTGTATTTAAAAAATACAATTATTGCTGAACTCAATATGTATAAATTCAGCCACTATTCTTCGCTTTTCAATAAAATACCCTCAAATTACCTAATACATATAAAAATGGAAAAATGAACCAACCCTGCTGACTGTGTGATTTGGGTATTATAGTATCTTTTTTTTTTTTTTAAACACTTTAGAGTTAACCCTTAATTTCAGATTCATTTAAAACCTTGTTTACTTTGGCCTTTCATATATTCGTTTAAATACCCTGGCTTATTTCTGCTGCATACAAAGTTTGGGTTCAAAAAAAATAATCTTTTCAAGATGAAAAATAATTCCAATATTTGAGAAATATATTAATATTTAAGGCATGAAGCTGCAGACAAATCAAGGCATTAATCTTTTCTACCATCAAAATGCTCCAAAATCAGGGGGGTGGGCGTGGTGGTGGTAGAAATTTCCTTTGCTCTAGTGGGTGGTCTCTTTGTGCCAGGTAGACCCATTCTGTGCCCAGCATGGTTAGAGCCATCTGTCATGAAACTATCAGTTAGAAATGCTAGAAATGTACATATTTTGGGGGAAATGGAACCAATAAATTGAATTCCTTTTAGAAAATAAATTGAAATACAGCATAAATCCATGAGCAAACTGGATTATATCTATGGGCAAATTTATAGAGTTACTGTACAGATGAACACACACAGTTTCTTTCTTTTACTGTAAGCACTGCCAAATGTAATAAAAGTTTCTACCAAACTGTGACCTTCATGTATTAACTTAATTAAAGCAATATTATGGGTACTACTCAAAGTGTTAACCTGTGGGTGGTTGTTACTGAAATCCATTATCTATGGAGTCAGTGTTAGTGGTCAGCTGCATCAAAAATAAAACTTGCAACCAAGACAGTCCCTTGGGTGCTGTGAGCTCAGCAGGTTAAATTGTCAAAATCTGTCAAAGCTGCTTAAAAGACTATTTTAAACCCCCTGGAGTTCAAGGTACACCAGCCATTACAGTCAAGAAGGACTATGACTTTATTTAGCAGCAATGTGAAAATTACATTTGGACAGGAAAAAAGGATTTATATCCATATCTTCATGTATGAATTACTTTATTGACATGTGTTTGGGTACTTGCTATTTAACTTAAACATTAAAAAAAAGTTGGACTTTGAAAATTTATTTTGAGAGAGAGCACACATGCAAGTGTGCAGGTAAATGCATGTGTGTTTGGCAGAGGGACAGAGGGGTGGGAGGGGGGGAGAGAGAATCCCAAGCAGGCTCCATGCTTGTCAGTGCAGAGCCCCAAGTGGGGCTCAATCTCCTGAACCATGAGGTCATTTTCTGAGCTGAAATTAAGAGTATGGCGCTTAACCAACTGAGTCACTCAGGTGCGCCTCCCAACTTTTAATCTATGGAAAGTAAGTTGTGAAGATTTTCCTTTGTAAATTGGAAAAGAGTATCCCAAGACCTTCTCAATTTTGTTAACAAGAACTTTGACCTTTCAATGATATTAAAATTTTTTTTTTAATTTTTTTTTTCAACGTTTATTTATTTTTGGGACAGAGAGAGACAGAGCATGAACGGGGGAGGGGCAGAGAGAGAGGGAGACACAGAATCGGAAACAGGCTCCAGGCTCTGAGCCATCAGCCCAGAGCCTGACGCGGGGCTCGAACTCACGGACCGCGAGATCGTGACCTGGCTGAAGTCGGACGCCCAACCGACTGCGCCACCCAGGCGCCCCTCAATAATATTAAAAATTTTAATTTAAGACCAAAACACACTGAAATATTGAGTATATATATATATTTGTATATTTTAATAATTCTGACAAATTTAAACAGCATAATTTGAAAAAGAACATTGTTTCAGTATAGTTAATGCCTGATGGTGGGAAAAAGTACTTAATTGTGGATTTTTCTTCAAGCATCTATTTATTTTTTTTATTTTTTTTTTCAACGTTTTTTATTTATTTTTGGGACAGAGAGAGACAGAGCATGAACAGGGGAGGGGCAGAGAGAGAGGGAGACACAGAATCGGAAACAGGCTCCAGGCTCGGAGCCATCAGCCCAGAGCCTGACGCGGGGCTTGAACTCACGGACCGCGAGATCGTGACCTGGCTGAAGTCGGACGCCCAACTGACTGCGCCACCCAGGCGCCCCTCAAGCATCTATTTAAATAGGCTTAGAAGTTCTGTAGTCTTACTGGAAAACATACATAAAAATATTTGAAAACCTAGCTTACCTTCATAAATGTAGTATTTATTATTTTTAAAGATTCCAGTATAATTAACATAGAGTTTATGTTTCAGGTGCATAATGTAGTGATTCAACAATTATATACACTACTCCGTGCTCACCAAGTTAAGCGTACTCTTAATTCCCTTGACCTGTTTCACCCATTGTCTCACCCACCTCCCCTCTAATAGCCATCAGTTCATTCTCTATATTTAAGATTAAGGCTGTTTGTGTGTGTGTGTACACATAACCACATCATCTTTACCCATGCATCTATCAATAGATACTTTGGCTGCTTCCATGATTTGGTTATCATAAATAATGCCGCAGTAAACATAGCTGTGAATATATCCTTTCAAATTAATGTTTTTGTATTTTGGGGGTAAATACCCAGTAGTGGAATTACTGTATCATATAGTAATTCTATTTTTAATATTTTGAGGAACCTCCATAATGTTCCACAGTGGCCGCACCAGTTTGCATTTCTATCAGCAGTGGGTGAGGGTTCCTTTTTCTCTATATCCTCCCTAAAACTTACTTCTTATCTTTTTTCTTCTTAAGATCTTATTTTAAGATTTATTTATTTATTAGAGAGAGAGAGAGAATGAGAGGGGGGAGGAAGAGAGAGAATCCCAAGTAGGTTCCACACTGGCAGCACAGAGCCCAACGTGGAGCCCAAACCCATGAACCGTGAGGTCATGACCTGAGCCGAAATCAAGAGCTGGATGATCAACTGGCTGAGCCACCCATGTGCCCCTCTTGAGATCTTATTTGTAAGTATTTTCTACACCTAATGTGGGGCTCAAACATATAACCCTGAGATCAAGAGTAGTGTGCTCTACTGGCTGAGCCAGCCACGCACCCCGTGACAACTTAATACTAGTCATTCTGACAGGAGGGAGGTAATTCTCATTGTTTTCATTTGCATATCCCTGCTGATGAGTGATGTTGAGCATCTTTCTTTTCATGTGTCTGTTGGCCATCTCTTTGTCGTCTTTAGAGAAAGTCTGTTCATGTCTTCAGCCCATTTTAATTGATTATGTGGGTTTTTTTTTGATAAATCTTAAGATCTTTATATATCTTTGGATACTAACCCTTTATTGGATATGTTATTTGCAAATATCTTCTCCCATTCAGTAGGGTTTTTGTTGTTGTCATTTGTTTCCTCTGCTGTGCAAAGCATTTTATTTTGATGTACTCTTGACAGTTTATTTTTGCATTTGTTTCCTTTGCCTCAGGGACCTATCTAGAAAAATGTTGCTACAGCTGATGTTAGAAAAATTACTCCCTGTGCTATCTCCTAGAATTTTTGTGTATGGTGTAAGAAAGTGGTCTAGTTTCATTCTTTTGCATGTAGCTGTTCAAGTGTTCCTAGCATAATTTATTGAAGAGACTGTCTTTTTCCCATGGCATATTCTTGTCTCCTTTGTTGAATATTAATTGGCCATATAATTATGGGTGTATTTCGGGATGGTTTGTTCCATTGATTTATGTATCTGTTTTTGTGCCAGTACCATACTGTTTGGATTACTACAGCTTTGTAGTATATATTGAAATCTGGGATTGTGATACCTCCAGTTTTGTACTTCTCTTTCAACATTACTTTGGCTATTCAGAATTTCTTGTGGCTCCGTACAAATTTTAGGATTATTTGTTCTGTTTCTGTGAAAGATGCTATTGGTATTTTGATAGAGATTGCTTTAAATCTGTAGATTGCTTTGAGTTGTATGGACATTAGTATTTGTTCTTCTAATCCTTGAGCAGGCATATATTTCCATTTGTTTGTGTCCTCTTCAGTTTCTTTCATCAGTGTTTTATTGTTTTCAGAGTATAGGTCTTTCACCTCCTTGGTTAAATTTATTCTTAGGTGTTTTATTATTTTTGCTGCAATTGTAAATAAGAGTATTTCCTTAATTTATCTCTTTCTGCTACTTCATTATTAGTGTATAGAAATGTAACGGATTTCTGTATACTGATTTTATGTCCTACGACCTTACTGAATTCATTTATCAGTTTTAGTAGTTTTTTGGTGGAGTTTTAGGGTTTCCTATCTTCTGCAAATAATGAAAGTTTTACTTCTTCCTTATCAATTTGGATGCCTTTTATTTCTTTTCCTTATTTGATTGAGGTGGCTAGGCCTTCCAGTACTATGTTGAATAAAAGTGGTGAGAAAGGATATCTTTGTATTGTTCCTGATCTTAAGGGAAAAGTTCTTAGTTTTCCATCATTAAATATGATTTTAGCTGTAAGCTTTTCCTATATGGCCTTCATTGTGTTCCCTCTAAACCTACTTTAAATGGATGTTGTATTTTGTCAAATACTTTTTCTGTATTTATTGAGCTGATCATCCAGTTTTTATCTTTTGTTGATGTATCATATTGGTTGATTTGTGAGTATTGAACCACCCTTGCATCTCAGGAATAAGTCCCATTTGAACGTGGTGAATGAGTTTTTAAAAATGTATTGTTCAATTCAATTTGCTAATGTTTTATTATTATATCTTAATTTTTTTAAATACTTTTAAGAGAGAGACAGAGATGAAGAATGAGCAGGGAGGGGCACAGAGAGAGGGAGACACAGAATGTGAAGCAGGGTCCAGGCTCTGAGCTGTCAGCACAGAGTTCAACATGGGGCTCTAATTCACGAACTGTGAGATCATGACCTGAGCTGAAGTTGGACGCTTAACCCACTGAGCCACTCAGGCACCCCTGATTTGCTAATATTTTATTGAGGCTGTTTTTATCCATGTTTCATGTTTTATCATGTTTCATGTTTTATCCATGTTTCATAATCTTTTGTATTTCTATGGTGTTGGTTGTTATTTCTCCTCTTGCACTGCTTATTTGAGTCATTGCTCTCTCTCTCTCTTTTTTAATGATTCTGGCTAAAGGTTTATTAATTTTGTTGGTCCTTTCAAAGAAACCAGCTCCTGGTTGGATTGATTTTTGTTCTTTTTCTTTTTTTTTAGTTTCTATTTTGTTTATTTCTGTCTAATCTTCATTATTTCCTTCCTTCTGTTTTGGGGTATTGTGTGTTCTTTTTCTAGCTCCTTTAGGTGCTTAGGATGTTTATATGAGATTTTTCTTGGGGCGTCTGGGTGGCTCAGTCGATTAAGCATCTGATTTTTGATTTCAGCTCAGGTCATGATCTCATGGTTTGTGGGATGGAGCCCCATATAGGGCTCTGTGCTGGCAGAGGGATTCTTTCTGTCTCTGTCCCTTCCCTGTTTGCTCGTGTGCTCTGTCTCTCTGTCTCTCAAAATAAACATTTAAAAATTTTTTTAAAAAATGAGATTTTTCTAGCTTCTTTTCTAGCTTCTTATAACAACTGTATTGTTATAAACTTCTGTCTTAGAGCAGCTTTTGCTGCATCCTGATGAATTTGGACCGTTAGGTTTTCATTTTCATTTGTCTCCATGTATTTTTTAATTTCTTGGTTGACCTGTTAGTGTTTAGTAGCATGTTATTTAACCTCCGTGTATTTGTGTTCTTAACAGAGTTTTTCTTGTGGTTGATTTCTAGTTTAATTGGAAAAGATGCATGGAATGACTTTGATCTTTTTGAATTTTTTGAGACTTGTTTTGTAGCCTAATATGTGATCTGTTGGAGAATGTTACATGTGCACTTGAAAAGAATGTGTTTCCTGTTGTTTTAGGATGGAATGTTCTGAATATATTGGTTGGATCTATCTGGTCCAGTGTATTATTCAAAGCCCCTGTTTCCTTTTTGATTTTCTGTTTGGATGATCTATCCATTGATGTTAGTGGGGTGTTGAAGTCCCCCACTATTACTGTATTACTATCTATTACTTCCTTTATGTTTATTACCTGCTTTATATATTTGAATGCTGCCATGTTGGGTGCATAAATATTTACAATTGTGTATCGTTTGTTGAATTGTTCCCTTTATGATTATATAGTGTCCTTCCTGTCTCTTGTTACAGTCTTTGTTTTAAGATCCTATTTTGTCCAATGTAATTATCACTGCCCCAGCTTTCTTTTTACTTCCATTTGTATTATAAATGCTTTTCCATCCCTTCTCTTTTAATCTGCATGTGCTTCTGGGCCTGAAATGAGTCTAATGTAAGAAGCACATAGATGGGTCTTAGTATTTTTTATCCATTCTGTCACCCTATGTCTTTTGGTTGGAGCATTTAGTCCATTTACATTCAGAGTAATTATTGATAGGTGTGTACCTACTTGCATTTTGTTACTTGTTTTATGGTTTTGTAGTTCTTCTCTGTTCCTTTCTTCTTTTGCTCTTCTCTTTCACAGTTTGCTAGCTTTCTTTCTCTAGGATTTCTTTCTCTTATTTTTTGCATTCTATTACCAGTTTTTGATTTGTAGTTACCATTCAGTTTATATATAACATTTTATGCATATAGCAGTATATATTAAGTTATTGGTGGCTTAAGTTTTTATCCATTCCCAAATCACTTAGTCCTTTCAGCCACATTTTAGGTATATGGTGTCATACTTGACATCCCTTTGTTTTGTGAATCCCTTGACAGATTTTTAAAAATCTACTTAATTTTCCTGCTTTTGTACTTCCTTTTCTTACTCCTATCTTTGGTTTTTCCTTTCTACTCAAAAAGTTCCCTGTAACATTTCTTCTAGGGCTGGTTTAGTGCTCATGAATTCCTTCAACTTTTGTTTTTGGGAAACTTTGTCTCTCCTTCTATTCTGAATGACAGCCTTGCGGATAGAGTGTTCTTGATTGTAGGGTGTATTGTTTTGTTTTGTTTTTTGTTAACGCTTGTGTTTATCATGCCATTTCCTTCTGGCCTGTAAAGTTTCTGCTGGTCAGTCAGCTGATAGCCTTATTGGGTTTTCTTTGTATGTAACTGTTTTCTTTTCTCTTGCTGCTTTTAAAATTCTTTATCACTACTTTTTGTTACATTAATTACTACACGTCCTGATGTGGACTTTCTTGAGTTGATTTTGTTGGGGGCTTTTTGTGCCTCCTAGATCTGGATGTCTCCTTCCTTCTCCAGATTCAGGAAGTTTTCAGTTATTATTTCTTCAAATAATTTTTTTGCCCCTGTTTCTCTCTCTCTTTCTTCTGGGATCCCTGTTATGCAAATGTTATTATGCTTAATGGTGTTGCTGAATTCTCTTAGTCTGTTTTCATTTTTAGTTATTTTTTTGATTTTCCTGTTAAGCCTGTTTGATTTCCATTACTCTTTCTCCAGGTTGCTGATCGATTCTTCTGCTTCCTCTAGTCTAGTATTTATTCCTTCTAGTGTAGTTTCAATTTCATTTACCGAGTTCTTCATCTCTGATTGGTTGTTTTTCTTTGTGTTTGTTGAGGGTCTGACTGAAGTCCTCTACTCAAGTCCAGTGAGTATCTTTATGACCATTACTTTAAGTCCTCTTTCAGGCATATTATTTCTATCTGTTCCATTTTGCTCTTTAGCTGTGATTTTTTTGTGTGTGTCCTGTTTTTCATTTGCCATACATTCCTCTGTTTCCTCATTTTGTCTAACTCTCTGTGTCTGTTTCTTTGTGTTAGGAAAATGAGCTATGTCTCCTGCTCTTGAAAGTAGTGGCCTTATGGAGAAGAGGTCCTATAGTACCCTGCAGGGCAATGTTCTCTGTTCACCAGAATCTGGCATTTCAGGAGTGTCTCCTGTGTGTGTTGTGTGCGCCTATTAGGACTGAACCACATTTGCCTTCAGTCCAGTCATCTTCAATGACTCTTTGCCTGTTGTACTTAGCATTTGGTCCTTGTGTTACCAGGACAGTCTGGGGTCAACTTGGGTTTGAGTTAAGGCAGAGTAGGCATTTGTCAGAACTGCAGTAACACTGAAGTGTAGGATGCTTTCTGTGCTGTCCCCTGAGGTACTTTTGTTAGTGGGAATGGCCTGCAGTCAGACCACATGTCTGCCCCTGTTCCACTGCTGGGGCCACAGCATGTGTCATTCTCTTCCCCTCTCTCTGGGTCTGGAATTACTTTGGAGTGGTGCTGGCACACTAGGGGCTGCTTGCACACTGCCACCTTTGTAGCACCACTTTGGATGGACTCCTGCCAAGGGTGTGTTAGATGGGTTGGTTCCTAAGAGAATTTGGGGCATGGTGTGGGGTGCCAGCAAGGTCTGTGCTGGTCTGCTGTAGGAGAGCCCCTTCAGTTGTCTGGGAAACTCCTTCCCAGGCTGATTGCATTGGAAGGGGTAGATCTGCAGAAGCTCGTGTGTCCGGGCATGGCATTAGCAAACTAGGTTTAGAGTGTTTACCCTGTGCTTCCTGCAGATGTCTGTGTATTGTTGCTGGGGAGCAGGGGAGGGAAATGGCACATGCCACCTCTTTTGTTCTTGGAGAAGGTTTCCAAAGATCCCTGCCCCTCCTGCACACACTGAGATTAGTCAGCAAATCTCCCTTGCATATCCCCTAACAGCTTTTCAAACTGCTGCTTCTATGTTGTATCTCATTGTGACTCTTTATTGTGCTGTGTCTTTAAGGGCAGGGACTTAGTTTCCTACTGCCCTCCCACCTTGCCCAGAGCCAGGCCCACTGATGTTTAAAGTTTCATTTCTGGTGGCTGTTGGTTACTGTCTGACTCTTGGTTTCTGCTCAGGTCATGATCCCAGGATCATGGGATTATTGAGCCTTGTGTCAGGCTCTGCACTGAGTATGGAGTCTGCTTGAGTTTTCTCTCTCTCCCTTTGCTCCTCTTGCCTGCTTGTATTCTCTTGGTCTAAAAAAATATTAAAATATTTAAATTAAAAATAAAAAGTTTCAGTTGTTAAGCCCCATTTACTGTAAGAATTAGCGAACGTTAGGTTCTTATGGCTCTCAAAGCCAAATGTTACAAGATTTGTCTTACCAGTGTGGGTCCCCTGTGTCTGGGGGTGCCTGGTGTGAGGTCTGTTCCTCTCCCCTCTCTGTGTCTGCAGCATCCTTGCCTCCTGCCGATAGTCCCTCAGGTCACAGGTCAGGTCACTGACCATGTCTCTGCCTTTCTTACCTTCTTTGTTGTGGCCTGTTCTCTACATTTAGCTGTGGAGAGTCTGTTTTGCCAGGCTTCTGGTTGTTTTCTGGTTACTTTCTAGTGATGTGGATGTTACCTATATGTGTGTATACATGGGATGAGGTGAACCTTGGATTCTCCTACTCCACCATCTTCACTGGAAATAAATACATTATTTTTGATATTGCAGTGTTTATTAGACCATGACTTAACCTTGTATCTGTTGCAGCCTCCCTCATTTAAGACTTCTTAGTGGAGGGAAAGATACAATCACTCCAGGTAATAACTATCACTTATTAAATATCTACAATATACGAATGAATTAGAATAACTATGTAAGGGAAGAATTATTGTCATTATTTTAAGTTGGGGAAAATGAGGGCTTTAAGATATAGTTTGCCTAGGAGTGTCTAGGTGGCTCAGTCGGTTAACCTCTGACTTTTGATTTTGGCTCAGGTCACAATCTCATTGTTTCCTGAGTTCAAGCCCTGCATCTGTAGTGCACTATAGTGCAGAGCCTGCTTGGGATTGTCTCATTCTGTCTTTCTCTGCCCCTCCCCTGCTTTCTCTTTCCTTCTCTTTCAAAATAAATAAGTAAACTTAAAAAAGAAAAAAGAAATTTATATATATATATATATATATACACACACACACATATATAAAGATATAGTTTATATATATATAAATATATATATATTTATATATATATATAAAGATATAGTTTGCCTAAGTTCATTTTGCTAGTTATGCATTGGAGCTGAACGTGGAGTTGTGTGACTCCCCAGTTGTGCTTTTTCCATTGTACCCTATTGCTTCCCACACCAACTTTGTGGAAAACTCCCCTTTCTCCCCCAGAGAAGTTAGTTTATTAATTTGAAGGCTGGGTATTTATTAGGGCCTGTTGTAGGCCAGATGCTATACTAGTTGCTTGAATTAGAATGGTGACCAGGAGCAACATGATTTCTGCTGTCATGGCACTTACAGTCCAATGGTAAAGCTAGATATAAAATAAGAAAACATATAAATAAGTATCTACAAATTGTGGTGTTATGAACCAACCAACCAGTTGTTGAAAGAGAATAATGGGGAACTCTTCATTAATAGTATGGTCATAGAATTTCTCTCTAAAGGGGTAAGATCTAGTGTGAGACCTGATGGGTGAGAGTCAGCTTTCAGTTGGGCAGTCAGCTAGTCTGCTAGGTAGATGGGACAGCATGTGCGAAGTCCCTTCGCCCATCCAGTAGATTGAAACGTAATCTGTGAATCAGCTCAGGTTTTCTAGGCACTCATTTACTGGGTCTTGAGCTCTAGCTATAGCCAATGCATTGACACTACTTGGAACAGCTGCTTTTGCTAATTGCTGCTGCTACTTCTCTGTGGTTACAATGGCAACTGCCAAGTGAGAGTAGCAAAGGGATGAGACCAGGAGGTATCTTTAGGAATATACAAAATTGTGTGATTAAGGAACATGGCACCAGTGGACTTATACCTGATGTGTTTATCTGAACTGGCACCTCTCTTCCTTAGGAGAGGCTTTAACTCCAGTGAATACATCAGACGTAAAGCTGCTGTTGCTGTCTCCAGTCACTTACGTATTCAATATGTTTACAGCAAAGGTCTGTCCAGATACTGGGAATGAGGAGTGGTCCATCCGATAGAGATTTTGTAGACTTGGGACAAAGCCACCAGGTGTCCATCATTTTTAAAAAATGATGTCTGTAGTTTTTTGAATAATTGTTCCCCTGTAGTTAATGTGTTGTTTTCCCTCTTTCTGCTTTCAGGATTTGTTTTCTTTGTCTTTAATTTTCACAGGTTTGATTAGATGTGTTTGATCCATGATTTCTTTTTGTTACCCTTTTTGGGATTTATTAAGATTCTTGAATCTAGTTTTATGTCTTTCACAAACTTGAGGCGTTTTCAGCATTTTTTCCCAAATATTTTCAAATGTTTTCCTTCTTGTTCTCTGATAACCTGTATATTGTACCTATTGTTTTTATTCCATAGTTACCTGAGGTTTTGTTTTTTTTTTATTTTTTTCTTTCTGAATAAGATTGTATAGTAGATTTTTGTTGATTTATCTTTAAGTTTATCGACTCTTTCCTTAGCTATTGAGCCCAACCATTAAGTTTTTAAAACTTATGGTTGTTATATATTTCATTAAAGTTTCCATGTGTTCTTTTTTTATAAATTCTGTGTCTTATACTTTATAGTTTTTCATTTGTTTCATGCGTGTATACTCTTCCTTGTTGGAGTATTTTTGTAATCCCTTACAGTCTTTGTCAGATAATTGTCACCAGTTTTGTCATCTTGGCTTTGGTGTCTATTGATTGTCTTTCTCTATAAGGGTTGGCATTTACCTGGTTCTTGGTGTGCTAAACAATTTTGGATTGTGCAGTGGACCCTTGAACAACATAGGGGTTAGGTGTACCAAACACCTGTGCATTCAAAAATGCACATAAAACTTTTGACTTCCCAAAATACAATAGACTACTCTTGACTGGAAGCTTTACCAGTAACAGTCGATTAACTCTCTCTCTCTCTCTCTCTCACTCTCTCATTGTCTCACTCTCTCACTCACACACACACACACACACTTATATGTGTATTACATATATATACGTATTATATGTATCTATTATATATATGTAATACACATATATATGCATTTTTTAAACTTTTATTAAAAAAAAGATTTTTATTTTTAATTAATTTCTATACCCAGTGTGGGGCTCCAACTCCCAACCCTGAGATCAAGAGTTGAATGCTTTACCGACTGAACCAGCCGGGCACCACTTTTTCAACTTTAAGAAACTTTCTTTTCTATCAACTTTATTTCCGTATTGTTTGGTTTTGTGGAAGAGCATCTTAAGACTGCTCAGTGGTTGTTCCTATCCATTTAGTGGCCTGAATAGTGGGAGCTGTAGACCAGTCTTCAGTGACAGGCTGAGCTTTCTTTTGTAGGGAACTGCTGAATAGACATAGACCCTCTGTAGGTCTTTAGACCAGAAGTCTGTGACTTCAGGTTGAGTTATCAGTGACCCAGGAGCTAGAGGAGTCCATGCACCCTGAAATTCCTCTGTGGTCACAGCTTTTTCCAGCAGCGGCCTGCTCTTCCTTTTCAACCTCCTGAGGATCTCTGTAGAAGTAGAGATCAGTCATGACCTCCCAGATTAACACATATTTTGTATCTTATAAGTGTTATATGCTGTATTCTTAAAATGGGCTAGAGAAAAGAAAATGACAAGGAAGAGAAAATACATTTACAGTACTGTAAAAAAGTCTATGTATAAGTGGACCTGTGCAGTTCAAACCTGGGTTGTTCAAGGATCCAACTGTATTTTGGATATTTTATGTATTATGAGATTGAATCTTAAAATCTTTGGAGAATCTTATTTTTGTTTTAGCGGCACTCAACATGGTTGACTTCAGAATGAATGTTCTCATCTTTTTTCTGTGCTCCGTAGGCCTTTGTAATGCTGTTTGTGTGTGTCACAGGTATATTACCATCTGGTCAGTCTGAGAAGTGTCTTCTCTCTGTTCAGTGTTTAAATTTTTTTGGTGTGCTTAATAGGGTCATATCTACATATGCCCAGCCTAGGGATGGACCTAGAAGTTGATAAACAATTTTATTGGGTCGCTTCTCTATGCTATCTTTTCAACTTTGTTATCTGTGCTTTCTTGTTCCTGAGGCCTTCCCTTTTCATTCCTCTTGTTGAGAAAGCTGGGATTTTGGTGACCTTGCATTGCTGCAGACTTCCATGTGTATGGCCAGCCACTGAGAGTGCAGGGGGAGACTAAGGAAAACTGTTACTTTACTCACAATACTTCTGATGCTATATGTGTGGGGTTTTTCCCTCCTACCAAAACCCAGTTCTTCAAGTCTGGAGACCAGAGGGATGTCCTACAATTTAATTCAGTTCTACCTGGAGTTAGCTCAGATTCCATGGTTAAGTCCTGTGGGACTTGCCCCCACTTCAGATGCTGGTCTCAAGTCCTGGGTTATCAGTTGTCCTTTTTACCAAGTGGCTATAAATCAGGGGTTTCCACGACCCTGTCTTCAGGTTTGAATATCTGCTATAATGACTCAGAGTTCAGGCAAACACTTTATTTAACATTTACTAGCTTATCACAAATGATATCATGAAAGATACAAATGGGTATGTAGGTGAAGAGGTACATAGTGCAAGGTCTGGAAGGGTCTTGAGCACAGGAGCTTCTGTTCATGGAATTAGGCTGTGCCACCTTTTCTAGCTTTGGGTGGGTTCACAAACTCAGAATCTCTCTGAATCCCATTGGTTAAGGGTTTTATGGAGGTTCCATTATGTAGGCATGATTGATCAAATTGTTGGCTATTTCTGATTAACTCGATCCCTAGTCCCTCTCTCCTCCCCTGGGGTTGGGGGATGGGGTTGAAAATTCCATCCCTCTGATTGTTAATCTGGTGACCAGCCCCCATCCTGGAGCTATCCCCCCCCCCCCCCCCCCCCCCCAGTCTCATCTTATTAGCATACAAAAAGACACTCTTATCACTCCGGAGATTCCAAGGATCTTAGAAGCTCTTGTGTCAGGAACTGGGGTCAAAGACCAAATATTAGAACAAAAGATGCTCTTAGCACCCCTATTTATCAGGAAATAACAAGAGTTTTAGAAGTTCTGTGTCAGGAACTGGGGGCAGAGACCAAATATCTATTTCTTATGTCAAAAGAAAAAAAGCAGTGGGGATTTACCCATCCTCATGGGACTGCAGTTTCATTGATGGGAGAAGAATGTTCCTTCTCTGTTTTGGCTCCTGTAGGCTCCCATTTTGCCACTCCTGTTGAAGCCATAACATTTCTTGGTGGCTGGGACACACACACACACACACACACACACACACACACACAAATCAAGTTTTAAACAAAAAACCCTGGGGCATTTCTGTAGCGTTCTAATCTTAGGAGCTCCTTTTTCTGTTTTTTGAGTCAGAAGTACAGGGCTTCTTCTGGAGCTCTCTGTTAGCACCCCAGTGCCTACTTCAGGCATCACATTTTGTTGATCAGGCAGGGGGATCTTGGAGGAAAAGAAAATGGGAAAACCCAGCACTGATTTATGGTAGTTTGAATTTTGTTCTTCCTCGATCTGTCTGCTACTATTTACTTTTCAGGGTTCACATATAGTTGATTCATATATGCAGACTTTTGAGCTGCATTCAGTGGGAGAGACAGAATGGACTACGTTTACTCCATTTAATCGGTAATTAGAATGGCCAGTGGCATTTCTTAGAAGTCTCCTAAAAACAAATGTGGGAAGGAATTCAGTGTAGCTGAATAGGTGTTTGTGTCCAATATTATTATGCTGTATATCCCAGATTATGGGAAAAGTATGGTTAGATAACGTTAGAGGAAAAGGGAAGAGGTTTTCGTTGTTAACAGCACTGCCTGTTAAGCTTTGTCTGAGGTTTGTGGGAGAGAAAGGAGTACATCTATAGCTAATTGCTGGGAACGTTCCAGCTGCAGCAACTTATAGTAGGCTGCTGTTAGTGATGGAGTAGAACATTTCCTTTTTGTAGGAGATCAACAGTGAGAGCCATCAACTTCCTCCTTAAAGCCTGAACCCTTGACTATGACATTAAAGATTGCTTTCAAGGAGGTTTCCCTTCTAGTCTTTCTCTTCCCCCCCTCCTCTCCCATAAGTACCTCCTTATATACCTTGCTTTCAAGCCATTTTGGGGATGTCTGGATAGGCTGGGGCCTTTCACATTTCCACGACTTGGAGCGCAGAACTTGCCCATTAGTCGTTCTCTTCACTTTTTTTCCATTTATTAGAAGTTCACCGTTTCACTTAAAGAAAGGATTCTTCATGAAATCATTTTCTGTATTAGCAACATGTACGTGCTGGTTAATTATTATTTTTTTTAGTGTTTATTTTTGAGAGAGAGAGGGAGAGAGAGACAGAGTGTGAGCGGAGGAGGGGCAGGGAGAGAGGGAGACACAGAAGTGAAGCAGGCTCCAGGCTATGAGCCATCAGCAAAGAGCCGGAGTCTGGGCTAGAACTCAGAGACCTCAAGATCATGACCTGAGCTGAAGTTGGACGCTTACCCGACTGAGCTACCCAGGCTCCCCTGATTAATTACTTCTGATTGTGTAGAAGTCTCTTTTGTATTAGACAGAACTCCTGGAAGGAAGGGGACTGATGTCCCATCTCCTTATACCCTGTCGTAGCAGAGTACCGATGAGAAATGTTGAGTGAGTCAGGGAAGGGAGAGGAGATGCATTCAGGGTCTATTTAATGGTAAAAAGATATGGTGAGTGGAGCATAAAATAGTTGAATTACAAGAGAGACTGAAAAGCAGAGACCGGTACTGTATAAGTGGAATTATGAGCTTATGTTTTTGGGGAAAATACTTTGTTACTTTGAGTTCTGGAAACAATAGTCCTTTTCCTTGTCTTTTTATTACATATGGTTTTTCTTTTGGAGGGGTGGCCCTTTCTCTTGTTCTTTCTGTCCATAGAGCCAGCTGCCACAGATTTTTCTACCTTGTGTTGTCCAGATGTTCACCTTAATTTGAATATGTTTATTTATTCTTTCATACAAAAGAGGCATGTGGACAGCTGCACAAGGTATTCTTTCCTAAACCAGCCAGACATTTGGATTGGAAAAAAGTAGGATTTTGAAATGAAAGACCAGTAGCTTGTGCCTGTTAAACCATTGATCTTTCCCTTGCCCATTGCTGCTGCCAAGTCAGGTACCACTTTACTTCCATCTCTCTAATGGATCCTGTCACAAATCTGTTTCCAAAATTAAAGAACTAATTCATCCTGAAATCTGAGATGCAGTACGCCTTTCTATGGACTAGAGTCTATACCCTGGGACTTTGGTTGCATTTGGGAAGCTTACTGAAGTTATTAAGCACACTTGGGCTTTTGTGTGGTGACATTCAGCCGTGACCTCGCAGAGTGGACTGTGCAACCTGTGAGAGGCAGTACCGTGGGAGGTGGGTCATGCTTCAGCCTAGCAGGTAGCTTGATCTCCTCTGACACACTTATGTGTTCTTCCTCCTTTTTGACTTGTAGTCTCTATCTTCTCTGGTGCTTCAATTCCAAGGAAGGTAGAAGATGGGAGCCCCAGATTTGCCTCAGTCCTGATTCCTGGGCTCTTTATCTGATTGTGTTTCTTGTGGTCTCCAGACTAAATCCCCAAAGAGGGACTTCTCAGCTTTTCTTCCATTCCTGGTAGCAAGGCCCAGTCACAGAGCCACAGGTAGATTCTGTGACTAGCAAAAATTGCTTTAGTTCTAACAAATTATTGAGGTTAATTACTAGGCTTAGAGCTCATTCAGAGTACCCATCCTATCCTATGGAGAAGAATTTTCTTGTTTGGGAGATGGAGAGAAAAAAAGATTATTTATTTTTAGAGAGAGAATAAAAACATTTCCCAGATGTTTTTGATGGTTTCACGTATCCTCTCTGCTCACTGAGAATGAGTGTGTTGACAAAACTTTTTGAGCTGCTTAGCTGCTTTTGATGATTGCTGCTTCAAGTAAGGGAGCTAACTGTAGAATGCCAAGAATTTTATGGAGAGGACCATTTACGTGGTCGATTTTTTGTTATTGTTAATAATCATCTAAAGCTCTTGGTGAGAAAGCAAGCAGTCACAGGCTATATAGAAGTCAAGGGCTTTCATATCCTTTGTGAACCCAGCAGCAGTTTTGGACGATTTAGGGAGTGGAATCTGAGGTTGGAAAGCCAGCTTTTGGAGCTCCTAGGAATGCCTTTTTATCTGGTAGAGGGGCTGCTCTGGAAAAGACACCTACCATCGAGCTGCACCAAGGGAGAAACGGTAACATGTGTTACCTAAAGCTAGGTTGCATTTGTGGCTGTGGTAATTTAGGAACTACATGATGATTTTCATATACCTATTTTAATGCCAGATTAGATTGGCAGTAAGGGTTTGTTGATATTTTTCATGGCCATCTTAAAAAGTTTTAGCTGTTTCATTTAGAGAATAATATTCACAATTTTTGCTTTTTAGCTTAAAATAAAAATACACATGCTCTATTTCCTGTGGTAAGAAATACAAAATTTTAAAGAGTCCTGACCTCTAATTTAGGCTGGTGGGATAAATCAGACTTCATCTTCCTGTCCCCAAATTCCCAGGAAAGAGAAACACTTAAAAAAAAAAAACTGAAAGAAAAATAACCAGAATTTTGGCGCAAAATGGTGGGAAGTATGGTCCTGAAATGATGAGGAATTTCTGTAAGATAGATGGTGGATGTGTTCATTTGATAGGACACCCCGGTCTAACACGGGAGAAAATGGCTCCAAAAGGTGGACCAGCTTCCGAGGAGAAAGGTCCAGAGCAGGAAGGAGGACCTGGGACAATTGACAGGAGGTCTGGCTTGGAAATCTCATGGTCATCCAGCTGGGTGATTCCTCCATGCTCAGTTTCTATCCGGGGAGTGGTTGGTAAACTGGTAGCACCGTATCTTAGAATTCTTTAGGAGTTAAGAAAGAATAAAGTAGATGTCTGCCTATGGAGAGAACATCTCTAAGACACATTAGAGATTGAAAAAGAACTTAGAAAATGGCACTGGAATAATACTGTTGATGATAAAACATTTTATAGTTTTATAGTTAGATACATTACATAAAAAGCATAGACCAGGGGTGCTCAGCAGTGTCACTTTCGACATTTTGGCTGTCGTGTGTTGTAGGGTATTTTGAATCCTTGGCCTTTACCCTCTAGACACCAGTAGCATCCTTCCATCCCACGGTTTTTTGTTGTTGTGTTGTTTGTTTTCATTTTTTTTTAGTTGATTTATTTTGAGAGAGCAGGGGAGGGGCAGAGAGAGAGAGAGACAGAGAGGGAGAGAATCCCAATCTGTCAGTGCAGAGCCTGATGCAGGGCTTGAACCCACGAACTGTGAGATCATGACCTGAGCCAAAACCGAGAGTCGGACACTCAACCAACTGAGCCACCTAGGCGCCCTCCTCCAACCCACAGTTTTGACAAGACTGCCTCTAGACATTGCCGACTGTGTCTTGTAAGACAAAATTGTTTCATTTCCCCTGGCATAGACAAAGGTCTAAGAATACATACTCACCTGAGAAGTGACTTTTGGAGAGAAAACATTATAATGGGGACAGAGGTATGGTTAGTGGAGTGGTTAGCTTTATTTTAAAAAGAATAACATTTAAGCATTATGTGTAATTAAAAAAAATAATGGGACGCCTGGGTGGCTAAGTGTTCTCTCAATTTTGGCTCAGGTCATGATCTCACAGTTGGTGAGATGGAGCCCCACTTCAGGTCTGTGCTGACAGTGGAGTCTGCTTGGGATTCTCTTTCTCTCCTTCTCTCCCTCTCCCCCTCTCAAAATAAATGAACTTAAAAATGTTTAAAAAGAAACCAAAATATACTTTTTCTTCTTTACAGGATCTCTCTCCTATTAAATTTAAAAATGGTTAATGGTCAAAAGGAGAAATACAGATAGCTCATGAGTGTGGAAAATATACCAAAAGTCATTGATAATTAGGGAATGCAGACTTAAAAAATTGAAGAATCATTATTTTTCTCCATTAGTTAATTAAAATCAGAAAGATCAGTTATTTAGTGGTGGTACAGGGAAATTCATCTCCAGTAGACATGTTAATTGATGTAAGCTTTTAAGTGTGTAGTTTGTAGCATTTAAACTTTCAAATATTTTGCTTACAGAAATACATACATGGCTACAGATTGGCTTGTTAAGGGAAAGCCTATTACAGTTTATAATCCCTGCAAATTGGTAACAGTATCCATTATTGGAAGAATGGTTAGATAAATTGTGGTTTACCCAGGTTCCTAGGACATCTGCAACAGTTAAGCTAGTTGCAAGAATAACCTATAGTGTGATACAATTTATGGGAGGCAAATATTAAGCACACGATAAAACCATGCATTTTCATGCCTATATGTGCATGTGAACATGTTTAGGTAAGACTAGAAGGACACACGTAAAACTGTTGGCAATTGCTTTTAAGGTAGGAAGTAGGAGTCCTTTAAGGCGGTGGTGAGCAGTGGTTATCTTTATTGCTTGAACTCTGTGTTTTCAAAATCATAGTAGTTAGAGGGCCTGGGTGGCTCAGTCAGTTAAACCTCCAATTCTTGATTTCAGCTCAGATCATGTTCTCTGTGTTCATGATATCAAGCCCCGTGTTAGACTGTGCACTGACAGTGTTGAACCTACTTGGGATTCTCTCCCTCCCTCTCGCCCCTCTCCTGCTTGTGCTCTGTCTCTCTCAAAATAAAGAAATAAACATTAAAAAAAATCAAAATACTGTATATTCATACATTCCTTGGGTGATTAAAAGAAAACAAACATTTGGGATGCCTGGGTGGCTCAGTCAGTTGAGTGTTTGACTTTAGCTCAGGTCATAATCTCATGGTTTGTGGGTTCAGGCCCTGCGTTGAGTCCTGTGCTGACAGTTCAGAGCCTGGAGCCTGCTTCAGATTTTTTGCTCCCTCTCTCTTGGCCCCTTCCTCTCTCTCTCTCTCTCTCTCCCTCAAAAATAAACATTAAAAAAATAAAACCCCCAAATTTAGGAACCTCTAGATGGTTCATTTTTTATGCATAGTGTCATCAATTTGTGGCACATACTGAGCAATGGTAAGTGATGGTTCCAGTAGTTTTTTGAGATCTCATGACTTTGTTGGCTATCTGTATTTTAAATTATTAGAATTGACATGTAGCTATTCATATGCTTTGGAAATACTTTTTAAAAACACCCTAATTACAATTGGAAGTAACTCCTTAAACGTATCTCTCAAATTTCACTCTGCCATTGTTTCAGAAATTTGTATTCAGAACTATGATATATGTAGGTTTGTCTTCATCATTAGAGTCCTGAATGCATGTGGGATAGCTTTTGTTTAGCAGGTAGAAAATGATTACAGTCTGGAGCTGAGCCCATACTCTTATTATTAATATTTTTCTTAACTCTTCCTTTGTTTTCCTCCCTTGGTGCAGTTTTTCTTAGGTGATAATATTTACATTGTCTATATAGCTAAGCTCTACAAATGTATTCTTTCATCATTGCTGTCAGTGATAGGCTGCAAATTGTGATTGAATCTTTATTTTGTGTGTGTGTGTATATATACATATATGTATATACGTGTGTGTGTGTGTGTGTGTATGTGTGTGTATTATATTCAGGTAATCTCTACACCCAGTATGGGGCTTAAACCCACAACCCTGAGATCAAGAGCCACATGCTCCACTGACTGAGCCAGCCAGGTGGCTCTGTGTAGTTTGTTTTTGTTTTTGTTTTTTTTTAATTGTAATATATATAGAATGTACAATTTAACACTTTATTAACTTTTAATTGTGTAATTCAGTACATTCACAGTGTTGTGCCACCATCACAACCATCTGTTTCCAGAACTTTGTGATTGAATCTGTAGATTTTATAAGATCTCTTTCTGGGTTGTCTTTTGTCTTTATGGCCATATGTTTGGCTACTGATAGTGGTTTTGTTCCCATCTTGGGGACTTCTAGTTAGGTTTGTGAGGTACACATGCACATATCTGTTAGCTGTTTCTCTGTGGTGGGATCTCTTTGAAAAGTAGTATTAGTCTGCAGTCAGAGAGTTGTTGTACATTGTGTGTGTACCGAGCTTTCCCAAATAGTTACAGGGAGAATAAAGTAAAATATCCTTGTGTGCTCAACCATTACATTAAAAAACTGACATGAAAGACTAGTCTCCTGTTTTTCTTTCTTTCTTTTTTTTTAAATATGAAATTTATTGTCAAATCGGTTCCCATACAACACCCAGTGCTCATCCCCACAGGTGCCCTCCTCAATACCCATCACCCACCCTCCTTCCCTCCCACCCCCCCATCAACCCTCAGTTTGTTCTCAGTTTTTAAGAGTCTCTTATGTTTTATTTCTTTTTTTAAAAAACATATTTAAGTTTATTTATTTATTTTGAGAGAGACAGAGACAGTGGGAGAGGGGCAGAGTGAGAGAGGGAGAGAGATAATCCCAAGCAAGGTCCCTGCTCTCAGTGCACAGCCCAATGCGGGGCTCGAACTCAAGAAACTGGGAGATCATGACTTGAGCCAAAACCAAGACTTGGTTGCTTTAACCAACTGAGCAACCCAGGTGCCTCACCTGTTTTTCTTTCTTGTTTTGCGTTTGTTGTTCAACCCAGAGAAGGCTGGCTTCTATTTGCTATTCTAGTGAGTTGGTCCCCACAATTGCCAGACATGTAATTTGTTAGATCCAGTAGCTACTACTCTGAATCCCCATCTTAGTCACTGTGTCTGTGGCATGCAGCCCTGATGACTGTCCCTGTGTTTCCATGGCTTTCTTCTCCCTTTACATCCTCTGGTATCTCAGGGCTCTGTGCATCTGATGCTCTCCACCCGCTGCTGGAGTGCCTCCTCGAGTGCCTTCTGTCTCCAGAGTCGTCTTTGTCAGGTTAATTCTAACTTTCTCTTCATTGGCTGCAGTTATTAATCAAACATTTATAGTCTAGGTCACTGCGCTATGGGCCAGAAGTTTCTCGCACAGCAGAGCTCACAGCATAGTGGATTAAAAAAATGAACATGAAACTTCCCAATTTTTGTGTAACAGCATTATTGAGGTACAATTTGCATATCATAAAATTTACCATTTTTAAGTGTACAGTTTAAAGAGTTACAGTAAATTAAAATTTTTTTTAATGTTTATTTTTGAGAGAGAGAGAGACAGACACAGTGTGAGTGGGGGAGGTGCAGAGAGAGAGGGAGACACAGAATCCGAAGCAGGCTCCAGGCTCTGAGCCATCAGCCCAGAGCCGACGCGGGGCTCGAACTCACGGACTGTGAGATCGTGACCTGAGCTGAAGTCGGAGGCTCAACCGACTGAGCCACCCAGGCACCCCCCCAAAATTTTTTTAATGTTTATTTTTGAGAGAGACACCGCATGAGTAGGGGAGGGACAGAGAGAAAGGGAGACACAGAATTTAAAGCAGGCTCTAGGCTCTCAGCTGTCGCACAGAGCCTGAAGCAGGGCTTGAACTTATGGACCGTGAGATCATGACCCGAGCTGAAGTCTGATGCTTAACTGACTGAGCCACCCAGGCGCTCACCACTGTCCAGTTTTTAGCATGTTGCCATCACCCAAATGGATCCCTCATGTCCATTTATAGTCCTTCCTTGCTCCACTTCCATCGAGGTAGCCACTCATCTGCTTTCTGTCTATAGTTTTGCATTCTCTAGAAACTTCAGCTAAATGGAATTTTATAATTGTTGGGGGTTTTTTTGTGTCTGTGTGCTTTTCACTTAGCATAATGCTTTTAAGATTCATTTGTGGTTGCATTGATCAGTTCCTCCTCCCTCTGCCTTTGGCTGAGTACTGTTCTATTGTATGAATATAACACATTTTATTCATTTACCAGTTGCTGTGCATTTGGATTGCTTCCAATTTTTAATTACTATGAATAATGCTGTTACGAACATGTGTATACACGTCTGTATGAACATATATTATCATTTCTCTTGTGTATATACTTAGGATTGGAATTGCTGGACCATTTGGTGACTATACTTACACTTTAGGTATTGCCAGACTGTTTTCCAAAGCAGCTGCACCAGTTTACATTCCCACTAGTAGCGTATGAGGGTTCAAATTACTTCTCTTTCTTGCCAGAGCTTGATATTATCTTTTTTATTATAGTCATTCTGGTCAGTGAGAATTGGTATTGCATTGTGAATAATGGTGTCTTGAGAAGAGCAAAAGTTTTAAATTTTGATGAATTCCAGTTTCTCAAATTTCTTCTTTTTTGGATCAATTGCAGGACACTGACATCTATGGAGCATATCACTTGAGCTTCCTTGTGCTTTGTTTCTGTTCAGCTATTTAAGATATCAAGCAGATCCCTTTATCCCCCTCCACATCCTTGCATTGTCTGTGTTTGGACAGTACTCGCGTTCTTTTAGGGTCGTAGTGACTGTTGAGCCCTCTGTTCCCCAGCTCTGCTTATGTTCTTCCTGCTCTGAGCCCCTTCAGGACTGGGGTGATCATGGTTTCCCACTCTTGCTAGTCCCTGGAAACCTCACCAACCTCGGGTGGTTTTTCTAACCCTGTTCACACATCTGTGTTATTTTCAGGTAAACATGTTTGATGGTGTCACTTTATTCCTAGAGAATCCTGACTGAACTAATGTAGACTGAAAAGCATTTCTGAGAGAGGGAGTGGAAAACAGTGGCCTATGAGCTAATTCTGGCCCATCACATGGTTTTGTAAATAAAGCTTTATTGAAACACAGCCATGAGCATTTGGTTTTGTACCGTGTGTGGCTGTTTTTGTGCTACAAAGGCAGAGTTGAGAGGTTTGATGGAGTCTGTGCTCTGCAAAACCTAAAATATTTATGGCCCTTTACAGAAAAAGTTTGCTGACCCTAGCTCTGTTGTATTTAAGGTAGCTCACAGAATCTCCAGGAGGGCCACAAGTCATAGATAGCCCCGTCAGGTGAAATGAATCTGTTCAAGAACAGTCCCCACTTCCACTCTTGACCATTCTTGGCAATTGTGATGTTCTGGGATAGACCCAAAAGTTCTTCTAGAGCTGTTCTGTGAGATCTGCCTGCAGGAGTACCACTTCACATTACTCTGACTTCTTGGGGTGTGCCTGATTGGTGGAACTGAGATCACACATATGCACGCTAATTACAAGGGAGTCTGGGAAGTATTCTTTGCTTTTTGTCCTTGATAGTAGAGGAAAGTAATTTAGAAAGGAATGTTGGAATGGTCATTTTGGTGAGTCTTCCTACAGCATGGGAAGTTAGTAACCACTATTAATTGTTTTTGTTTTTAACATCCCTTGTTATGAAATTTATTCTTATTCTCCCTCTCCTGCCCATAAATCAACCCAAAGAAAAAAACCCCTAAAATAGTTAAATGTTAAGGAAGTAACCCATGTCCTAGAAGATGGTAAGGATACATCTGCCACAGTGCCATCAGTGCCAAAAGGAGACAACAATCCATCAGAGCAAGAGAATTTACTCCTGTGAACACAGCAAATAGTAGGAGCGTCAGTGTGGTAGTGTTGGTCGTCAGCTCACAAGCCCCACGGCAGGGTGTGATCCTTCTGTGCTGTTGTGGCAAATGAAGTGGGTTGTGTCACAGCTAAGGGACACGGGCCTGTCAAGAACTGTGTGTTACTCTAGTCTTCACTGTGAGATTTTACTCTCCTTGCAAGCTGACGAGTTAGCTCTCATGGTTTCATGGTGCTCATAGTAGATAAAAGGCTGCTGGGTGACAGATGAATGGCTGTTTACTGCTCACAACCATGGCAATGGCCGCAGTATCAGCATTTTTGGTCTTGTTCCCCAAGTCCCAGTTCCCAGAAGGTGATATGAAGAGGAGGATACCTGCACCTGAATGGTTTGAGCTAGAGTTTTTCTCACATTAATGGACCATTAGCGTCTCTGCCCATCGCTCCCCAGTTCTTCTCTTCCAGGGCTGTTGGCTATTCAAACACTTGTGCAAACATAGTTTGAGACAAAGGCAGTTGGTGCCTTACTCATGTGATGCACAGAAATACAAAATACTGATGGAAAATTTTGCCAACGAGGGTCAAGGATTGCTACCTTTTGTAGCAAGCAGCAAACAAGTGTCCCTCCATCAGGAGGCAAGTAGTTCTGTGATAGTAAAACATGCACCCATAGTGACTTAGATGCCTGGCATATGTGACTGGTTACAGAAACTGCTCAGGATGAAGAGCTGGTTTAGACTTCCAGCGATTTGGAATACTGAGCAAACATGTTGGGGGTGCTCAGACCCATGGTGAACTCCGGGTGCCAGAAGTGTATCACCACCAGTTATTTTCCTCTTGGAGAACCTCTTAGACTGATCTGGCCATATTCTAATGAAATCACTACTTCCAGCTCACTAATCTGGTTCTTCTCATTAAGAAGAATTAAGTTGGGGACCCGTTGGTGACTCAGTTGATTAAGTGTCTGACTTCAGCTCAGGTCATGATCTCATAGTTTGTGGGTTTGAGCCTCATGTTGGGCTCTGTGCTGACAGTTCAGAGCCTAGAGCCTGCTTCTGAGTCTGTGTCTCTCTGTCTCTGTCTGCCCCCCGCCCCTCTGTCTCTTTCTCTCAAAAAGAAATATAAGAAAAAAAAAAAAAGAATGAAGTTGGTGCTTATGGCAGTGATTATACTTGAGATGTTATTACAAGTAATAGATATTGGTATTACAGAATACGGTAGTTTAAATAGGATGACATTCAAATATTCCCTCACATCTAACAATTTTAGGTTAGGGAGGTCAGTGTATTTCTGTGGATGTACAGGGGCTTTGGTTCTTGTACAAGAAGGGGCTGCCTTCTTGCTCTGTTATCCCTGAGGGCATGGATGGGTAAACTTTGCCTGGACAGACTCAGAGTAAATATTTCATGTCTCTGTCCCAAGTACTCAAATTTATAGTTCTAGCACAAAAGATGCCCTTAATAGGTATAGCTGTGCTCCTATAACACTTTTACCAAAGCAAGCATTGGGCTGATTTTGGCCCCCACTATAATTTGCTGTCCCTTGTCCTATGAAGTTGCCTTAGTTTGCATAGTTGAACTTGGTTCCCACAACATCTGTGTTCCAGGATAAAGGAAAGAACATGGCCAGAATTCAGAGAAATAAGATTGTGTTTAAGTTGTAGATAATTTGGAAGTTGTATGTTTCACATTCTGATCCCAGTGACTCAAACTTATTTTATTCACTGATGTGAGACTCTTAGTCTGAGAAATCTTATCTCTAGCTGAATAGTCATGTGCCATGAGAGTAGGGGAATGAAGGTTTTTGGGCACAATAGCGATCTGCCATAGTGGTATGATGTCTGTAATTTATTTTTAGTGTTTATTTTCAGAGAGAGAACATGAGCAGGGAGGGACAGAAAGAGTGGGAGAGAGAGAATCCCAAGTAGGCTCTACACAGAAATAGTCCTCAACTTTTTCCGAATGCCTCAATCTCTACGGTGTTGGCACTCATCCAATTTGCTGGGGTTGTAGATTTCATCTTCTGCATCTCTGCAGCCTTTTCTTTCAGCACAATATTTTACAAATTTTTTTTTTAAGTTTTTATTTTGAGAGAGAGGGACAGAGTGCAAGTGGGGGAAGGGCAGAGAGAGAGGGAGACACAGAATCTAAGAGAGAGGCAGGCTCCAGGCTCTGAGCTGTCCGCACAGAGTGGGACACAGGGCTCATACCCATGAGCTGTGAAATCATTACCTGAGCCGACGTCAGATGCTTAACTGACTGAGCCACCCAGGCACCCCCCACAAAATCTTTCTGAAAATTCTTTCTGATGTTGACAAAAGCACGTCCTCTCTTGTTCCAATGACAAACATCTGTTTCATACACTGCAGTTCAGGCCCCTTCTGCCTTGGAGTTGGCCAGTTCTTTACACATGGATGCGAGAGCAGATGTGAGGAATGTCACCGCCATCCTGCTTTCTGAGGACTCAGTGCAGAGCCTGACACAAGGCTAGATGTCCAGAATCCTGAGATCATGATCTGAGCCAAAATCAAGTGTCAGGTGCTTAGCCAACGGAGCCACCCAGACACCCCTATCTTATTTTATTTTTGGCAGTCCCTCTATTCAGTCAGATCATGAACTAAGCCAAAGTCAGGCCCTTAACTGACAGAGCCACCCAGGTGCCCCTTATTTTATTTATTTTTAAATGCTTATTTTTGAGCGAGAGAGCAGGGGAAAGGCAGAGAGAGAGAATGAATAAATGAATGAATGAATGAATGAATGATGAATCCTAAGCAGGCTCCTTGTTGTCAGTACAGAGCCAAACTTGGGGCTCGAACTCATGAACTGTGAGATCATGACCTGACTCAAAACCCAGAGTCGGTGCATAACCGGCTGAGCTACCCAGGCACTCCCAGGGATGGCTTTTTTTTTTTTTTTTTTTTAATTTTTTTTTTTTCAACGTTTATTTATTTTTGGGACAGAGAGAGACAGAGCATGAACGGGGGAGGGGCAGAGAGAGAGGGAGACACAGAATCGGAAACAGGCTCCAGGCTCTGAGCCATCAGCCCAGAGCCCGACGCGGGGCTCGAACTCACGGACCGCGAGATCGTGACCTGGCTGAAGTCGGACGCTTAACCGACTGCGCCACCCAGGCGCCCCTCAGGGATGGCTTTTAAAAGCATTTACAACTTGCCGTATCTCAGTCAAGACTAAATCTTTTTTTTTTTTTACTTCATTATTATTATTATTATTATTATTTTAGAGCATGTGGGGAGAGTGGAGCAGAGAGAGAATGTTGGGCTCCTTGCTGGGCATGGAGCCTGCTTGACTCGGAGCTTGATCTCATGACCATGAGATCATGACCTGAGTCAAAATCAAGAGTTGGACCTTAAACCACTAATGTCACCTCAAGACTAAATTTTTAAGTAAATGGATTTTTGTTGATGACATTAGTGGTTTAATATATAGCAGTATGGATATTAGAAATGGATGCTTCTTACTGAAATTAGTGCTATTCAGGATATTTGGATTGGCTGAAATATTTCAGAGACCTTTCACCCTGGCATGAACAAGATATAAAAATCTAGTAGGGCATTTACCTTTAGGGATTCTGCTCTGTTCTTGAATTCCATATTTTTGGTGTCCCACCATCAGAGAGGAGGATTTCTGGTAGTCTTATAGCAACTGTAAAGATAGGAAAATCTTGCCTTTGGAGTTTAATTATGCATCCCTTGGTGACCCTTTCATGCAAGATGGTAATCAGATAAGAATTAGGATTTTATTCAGCATGTGGAACAGGTTATATGCTGTCTTGCTGAGAAATGTTTGCTTAATAAATGTATCTGTTGCAGACTTTGGACTGAGAGTTGCTTTTATTATAAACTTTAGCAAGATGGGTTAAAGGAGTAGCTGATCCTCACCCAGCTCTTTCTGTTCAACTTTTTGGTGTTTACCATCCTCTCCAGTAAGAACCTAAGAGTTGTATATGACCGAATTGGCTGAAATTTGTTCGTTCATTTTTTTCTTTTAATTTTGTGCTAAGAATACTCAACATGAAATCTGGCCTCTTAACAGACTGTAAGTGTAAAATACATTTTTGTTGAATGTAATTACAATGTTGTACGTGGATCTCTAATGCTCATTCATCTGTATAGCTGGAACTATGCCTGTTGATAACTCCCCATTTCTTCCTCCTTTTGCAGCTGGTAACCACCATTCAGCAGTCTTTGATCTTATGAATTTGACTGTTTTAAATGTCTTCTGCAAGTGGAATCATGCAGTATTTTGTCTGTGTCTGGCTTATTTCATTTAGTATAATGTCCTCAAGTTCATTCATGTGGTCACACATTGCAGAATTTCCATTTTTAAAGAGACTTAATAGTATTCAATTGTGAGTGTATATCATACTTTCTTTATCCATTTAGTTGTAAATGGATATTCAGAATGTCTCTAAACACATTTTAGCTATTGTGGATAGTGCTGCAGTGAACCTGGAAGAATAGCTCTTTGAGATCCTGATGTCACTTTTTTTTTTTTTTTTTTTTGGATACATATCCAGAAGAGGAATTGCTAGATCATATGGTAGTTCTTTCTTTCCTTTTTAAAAAACATTTTTTTAACCTTTATTTATTATTGAGAGACAGACACAGAGCGTAAGCAGAGAGGGGGAGACAGAATCTGAAGTAGGCTCCAGGCTCTGAGCTGTCAGCACAGAGCTGACGCAGGGCTCAAACTCACAAACTGTGAGGTCATGACCTGAGCCAAAGTCGGTTGCCCAACCAACTGAGCCACCCAGGCGCCCCTCCTTTTTTTTTTTTTTTTTTTTTTTTTTAAATGTAAAGTCCCAACGTGGAGCTCAAACTCATGACCCTATGGTCAAGGGTCACATGCTTCGCCAGTTGAGCCAGTGATGTGCTCCATGGTAGTTCTTCTTCTTCTTTTTTTTTAATGTTTATTTTTGAAAGAGCGAGAGAGTGCTCATGCAAGCAGGGAGGAGCAGAAAGAGGCAGGGAGAGAGGATCTGAAGCGGGCTCTGCACTAACAGCAGAGAACCTGATGCGGGGCTTGAAGTCACGAGCCATGAGACTGTGACCTGAGCTTAACTGGACGCTTAACCAGAGCCACCCAGGCTCCCTCTTTTATGTTCTTCTTACACCACCAGTGACTCCTCCTTTGCTGCTTTTGTCAGAAGGTGATCTTGTCTCTTGCTTCACACACTACATAGGAACTGCCAAAGGTCAGAGCCTTTAATTTCTGCAACAAGTCTGTAAATTTACCTGTATTTATACCCATTCTTGGCATTTTCCTGCTATTTAGAAGGAAAGAAACATTCCTGATCTTATCCCTGCTGCATTCTCTGTACTGGTGGCTCGAGAATGTCTGTGGAGAGGAGCTTCTAGGCAGCACAGTGCCTGGGGAATGGGTGCTTGGGGGGCTTGTCTTGGACTGCACAACAAGCTGTTTGTTCTTCTGCCCCTCCTGCTTGTCTTTCCTGTCTTCTTTTCTTTTCCTTCATCTGTTTTTCTTTTTAAATCCTGGCATGCGTGTGTGTGTGTATGTGTGTGTGTGAGATGATCTCTATCCTCTATTTCCCCTTAACCTCCTAGCTCTGACACTCACTTGTCAAAAACCATTTACTGTGAATTTTTCATCTCTCAAGTGTTTTTTAGCTTCTTACTTTCTAGAAGAGTCCTTCTTTTTTTTTTTTTTAAATTTTTTTTTTCAACGTTTATTTATTTTTGGGACAGAGAGAGACAGAGCATGAACGGGGGAGGGGCAGAGAGAGAGGGAGACACAGAATCAGAAACAGGCTCCGGGCTCTGAGCCATCATCCCAGAGCCCGACGCGGGGCTCGAACTCACGGACCGTGAGATCGTGACCTGGCTGAAGTCGGACGCTTAACCGACTGCGCCACCCAGGCGCCCCTAGAAGAGTCCTTCTTAAGGGCATTTGTTCAAGCATTTCCTAAGCTAAAAAAAATGGACAAAACACTTCAAACCTTTTCTCGGCGATCACTCTGCTTCTCCCACCCTTTACAACCAACCATACTTAACTCTGCACTCCCGCCATTCCACAGTCCTTTTCACCTTTTCATTGTGGTCTTAGCACATTGATAATTGCTTTTGCTAAGCGTTTGTTTTCATACTTGGTGTCTCCTTCCCCCTCTTCCATCCTTCCCATCGCTCCTTGCTGCTTCTCCCAGGGGCCAAAGTAAGAAAATATGGTTCTAGTCCTTCTAGTTTCTTTTCATTCCTTTGTTTTTGACTGTATTCTCAGAAATGCAAATAAAGACTCAGCAAACCCTTTGATTCCGTGATTGATTCTGGGACAGTTCCCTTTACTGATAGGAAAATAGGATTTTAGGAAATTGAGAGTTTTGCAACTAGCAAAAACCTATTCTCTTTTCCCTGTAATTTTTAATTTTTGGCTTTGTCACTTTGCAAATTGTATAAGTTATGACAGAAGAAAAATAGTAAAGTCACTAATTCTACCATCCCCAAATAATCATGAATAAATGTGTCATGGTGTTACACATGTAGTTTTACAAAATGGAATCAAAGCAAATGTAATATTTACTGACTTAAATTCTCATGTTTTGTTTTCTGGGGATGAAGTGATGTGCAAGAATGCTAGTCTCTTGACATTTGTATGTCTTTTTGGACACATTGTATAGAATAGAAAGAAAGGTTCTTCTTCACGGCCCCCCCCCCCCCCATCGTTAGAGATAGGATTTTATCTAGTTTTTAAAAATGTTTTTTTCTGGGGCACCTGGCTGGCTCAGTCAGTGGAGTTTGAGCCCCATGTTGGGTGTAGAGATTACTTAAATAAAATCTTTTAAAAAAATGTTTTTCCCCCCTGGTTTTTCAAATTAAGATTGTTGCAGTTGGCATTCTTTTCATTGCCTTTTCAGTGTTTTTTTTTTTTCCCTAGAGTTTATTTACTTATTTTGAGAGAGAGAGAGTGTGAACAGGGGAAGGGCAGAGAGTGAAGAAGAGAACCCCAAGCAGGCTCCACACTGTGCGTGCAGAGCCCGATGTGGGGCTCGAACTCAAAACCTGTGAGATCATGACCTGAGCTGAAATCAAGTGTTGGATGCTTAAGTGACTGAGCCACCCAGGTGCCCCTGCCTTTTCAGTCTTTAAGGGTGACATTTGCTTGTTGGTAACGTTAAAGAATTGGGTTCGATTTGGGTGGGTACTGAAGTGTGGATAGATCGTATGAGGCATTGCCATTCTTCTCAAGGAGCACATCTAATGTACAGTCTGTCATCCTGGCAGTGTCCCACCTCATGTTGCGGTCACATTGGATGATATCCCAGGGAAAACTCAAGTATTCATGGACGTGGTGGGGAGTGCCCACCTGACTGCAAATCTTCTTGAGTGATAGGTTTCACAGACTCTCCCGGCATGACAAAACGTCTTCACACCTGCTTGTCTTCCCTATCTTTCTTAGTCTGTAGTAGTTGAGAATGTATTTAAAAGCTTTCATTCAGATCTGGTCTAGCGTACTGCTTAACACTAAGATGCAGTGTTTTTCAACGTTTATTTATTTTTGGGACAGAGAGAGACAGAGCATGAATGGGGGAGGGGCAGAGAGAGAGGGAGACACAGAATCGGAAACAGGCTCCAGGCTCTGAGCCATCAGCCCAGAGCCCGACGCGGGGCTCGAACTCACGGACCGCGAGATCGTGACCTGGCTGAAGTCGGACGCTTAACCGACTGCGCCACCCAGGCGCCCCTAAGATGCAGTGTTTTTAACCAAGGAGAGTATCTGGCATCTAATGGACTAACATGAAAATGTCCATTAACTCAGTTTTAAAATTCAGGCACAATTTCTAACCTATCTGGATCTAAGTGTTTAAAGTCATTAAAAAAAGTCAATGAGGAAGACGATTTTTTTCAGTTCTGTAATATGAAAAACACACTTTGTTCTGTTATATTATTATTTGGAAAATAAAAGGCCAGTTCATGTACTTTTCTCCTATTTAAATAAAAAAATTGAAAATATAAAACTAAATGTTGAGGAAATTAATAATTAAAAACCTGTTGGAAAAGTTTCTGAAGATTACTTTGTACTTAAAATCTTTTATTTTTGCCTTTGAAACTTGTAGCCAGCAGTAATCCTAGTTAATTGATTAACTTTTCCACAATTGTTACATGTTACTGAAGTATATAAAAAGGGATTTATATTTTTCAAGATACTGAAGTTCTTGAAACATAAATCCATCTAGTCATTGATAGGCAGTAATAAGTTGCTCTTATTACATGGCTTGAATGTACTTGGTTTTGTATTAGCAACCCAGTGAAATCACATCAGGCATTTAGTACAACAATGATGACAAAATTGAAATTGAGTTTCAGAACTTTTTTTTTAAAGCTTATTTTGACAGAGAGCACAAGTGGGGGAGGGGCAGAGAGAGAGGAAGAGAGAGAATCCCAAACAGGCTCTGTCTGCCAGCACAGAGCCTGCTGGCGGGGCTCGAACCCATGAACTGTGAGATCATGACCTGAGCCAAAGTCGGGTACCTAATAGACTGAGCCAGCCAGCTGCCCCGAATTTCAAAAGTTTTTAAAATTGAGGTGCCTGGGTAGCTTATTCGGTTAAAGGTCTGGCTCTTGATTTTGGCTCAGGTCATGATCTTGTGGTTCAGGCGATTAAGCCCTGTGTCAGGCTCTGTGCTGAGCATGGAGCCTGCTTAAGATTCTCTCTCTCTCTGTCTCTCTCTCTCTCACTCACTCACTCACTCACTCACTCCCCCCCACCCCATGCCCCACTGCTCAGGCGTGCTTGCTTGTTCTCTTAAAAAAAAAAAAAATGCTTCTTAAAAATTACTTCACGGCGAAGAATATAACTTAGCAGTATTGAAAAGTACTTTCTATCTTAGACTTTTGGGGGGGTGGGCTCATAAATGTCCAGGTAGATGCAAGTGCTCTAGTTTTTATGTCTGCTTTGTAAAATAAAGTTAAACTGATCGGAAATTCCTTAAACTGGAAGACCGTTAGGGAAATCCATTTCAAAGATACATGAATCCCATTATCATTTTAGAATAGGTTCTTTTTAGAAGTAAATAAGTTATTGTTTTCAGGAGTGAATGCCTACACTTAAAAATAGATTTAAAATGTTTTAAAATAAGTAGTCTTAAAAATGGACTATATATTCTGAAGTTTTGAGTAGACTGATGCACACATCTGCTCTTCTAGGAGAAAGGTAAAATGGATGAGGATCAAATGTGAGGGTATTTAAATGATCGTCAAGATTCTGTGGCTCATGTGTAGTGATAGTGAACTCTTTAGTGGTGAACTTTAATTTATGCTTAGTGCTGACCTGCTGCTGTGTAGGGACACTCACTATGTCCCTTCATTCAGTCCCTTTAATTATCCCCACTTCCTTGGGGAGCTTGCTTAGAACTGAGCATGAGTGCTTCTCGGGAAAATACGGGGCTACTCTGGCTACATGTAACAGGGTAGTTTTTGATACGGTATTTATGTATTGATGAACCAAGTAAGGGGCTAAAGTTGTTTGCAGGGGGTTTATTTAATCAAATTGGTAGGGAATATTCTGGAAGTTACCTGGTTAGAGAGTGATTAGGCTTCTAATAAATGACAGTCATGGTTAATATACCTCTTGAGCTTCTTTGTTCCACTCTTCTTTTTTAGTGCACTTTTTAAAAGAGATCTGACTACCTAAATGATATGTGAGACAATCAGATTTGGAATTTTGTGTATATTTGCAGGGGATGGGAGTTCTTTGTGCTGGGAGCATCTGTTAATGCAGAGATTTGTCTCTTCAGGTTCATGTGAAAATGGCGGACGAGGCTGTCTGTGTTGGCCCAGCTCCCACCAGTAAAAGCTACCTCAACATGGATGCCATCATGGAAGCCATTAAGAAAACCAGGGCCCAAGCTGTGAGTCTGAATGAATCTATCTACTGCAGCTGTTTCATATATAGTGAGCAGAAAGCTAGAGTTGGTATTCAGGAAAAAAAAAAAATAAGAAAGAATGATTGAAAATGCTGTTGCAGTTAGTTCATGTCATACGAGTTAAATGTGTCCGAATTCGCTACTGGAAATCAAAGGCTTTGTAGCATCTGGCAGTGTTGGTCGCTGATCCTGCAGGTGGCTGTTGGATTCAGCTTTCACACCAGGGAGCAGTTTCAGTTCATTTCCAAATTTGCTAGGGAAAAAAAAAATCCCAATTAGTTTTGAGTATTAACCCTTTCAGTGTAATAAGAAGATAAAGAAAAAAATCTGTATTACCAGTAGGATCCAAAAGATTCTTCTTTAAGTTCTCTTTTAATCATGTTAACCTTAGGACACCTGGTTACACTTCCAGAAATAAAAACTATGCAATTGGTAATTATTTCAGTTTGATAATGTCAGTGGAATACACTTGACTTGCACGGAGAAATAAATAATGCTTTCCATGTCTAATTCTGTTTGAATGGGTGGAATCCAGGGAAGGAACTGGTTTCTGACATCAGGAATAGTGTTTTGTTGTTGGGGGGCATATATGTTTCATATCAGAGAACTAATTATATATAATGTTGTAACTACTGGGAGTCATCTCTGAAATGGGATGGAAACAGCCAACACCAGCAATTAGCCTGGAGTGCTTCAGTTAGCGCTCACGTGTCTTTGAAAGAAATGTTTTAGTAAGATACAGGTTTAGATAAAAACTGAATTCATGAACCCATATTATAGATGTTTACAGTTTATTATCAGAGTTAATGAAGGTAAAGCTCTTAACCTTTTGACGACAGCTTGTCAGAGTGCAATCTTTCATGAAATGTTTCTGTGAAATGCAGTTGATGGAGTGAAACTTTTCCTGTGATGCAGTCATTTCAATTCTGTACCATGTTCCTAAAGCGTTTAAAAATCTCAGATGTGTAGCTACTTCTAGATTATGATATTGGCTCCTTCCAAAATTTGACTTTCCTTCTAGCAGACTTGTTTTCTTGGAAATACATTCAATGCTGATCAGTGATAGAGTGGCTACATTTGTTTGGCTGGTGTGGTAGAACAGGACGGTAGAACTTCAATTGTAGCAACGTGGCTTGTGAGAGAGGATTACATAAAGTGGTTGTGAGTGGCTAAATGGGTTGGGCCAGGGGAGAAAGAGTAGACGTCTAGTTAGCATAAAAAATTTCAGAATACAAAGAAAAAGTAAAACCAGACTTTGATTTTACCTAGATTTGATAGAAACTGCTCACTGGATAGTGGTTGAGTATATTCATGTTATTAGGAATAAAATGCACTTGTTGGCTTACCCAGGGTTTTAGAAAGCAGTAGTTCCTGAGACTGTAAAGGAAGGGGAATTAGGAGTTTTTCATCTATCCGTAAATGGTTTTGTTTAACCTTGTACTTCGACCCACCAGCCATTAGAAATTTCTCCACTCTTGTGGCCAAAGGCAGCCTCAGAAGAAGTAGGGAGAGTTTGGGTCGTGTTGAATAGCATAGTCAGATGTAGGTGGATAGGCAGAATTATGGTCCCGATTGTGGCTAGGAAAAAGGTAGTGTGCTGCAAGTGAATGCTGCATAGTCAGTCTCTTGGAATTTGGGTCTGTACTCAGGAATGTGAGTTGCGGCTGCCAGTATTGAGGAGAAGTAACCTTACTCAAGGCCCTTAAACTATAAGTACAATAATGCACTCTCTGTGTTGCTTACAAAAGGTTTTGTGAAATTTTTTGTAAAATTGAATGTGTGTTTTGTTTTCATTTCTAAGGTACATCCAGGTTATGGATTCCTTTCAGAAAACAAAGAATTTGCCAAATGTCTGGTAAGTTTGTAATGGATCAGAATCTGTTGACTTCTATCTCAGAAAGCAGCGTAATGGTATTGCTTTTGTAAATGTGGGTCATGATGCATTAAAGAATTTTAATTGACCCATCACTTCTTTGAAAATTACTTGTAAAAAGTGAAGAGTTTTTGTTCTGAAACCCAGGTCTTGGTTTAAAGAATAAAAGTGGAAGAGTTATGAGATCACCTTTATACCTAGCTAATGACACTGAGTTTGTCATATACTATATGGACTTTTTAAAAATTCGACTCTTCAGATTTGTAGCTAACTATGTCAAAGAGTCCAGTGATTTATTATTATAACACAAGCATGGACTGTGAAGCCAGAAGTAAGATTCTATCTATTTCCCTTTTCATTGCATATTGTCATATTTAAGATCAAATTTCTGTTTGGGGAAAAGACTTTTGTATTACCGAAGTCTTTTCCAGATATTACCACCTTGGTTAAATGAATTGAACTACATTCAAGATGGTACTGAAAACTTAGTGTTCAGGTGCTAAACTAGGATTTTGAATGTTTCAAAAAGCTCATTGGATCAGTAATCCCAGGAGGTATCTTAATTTACTATTCTAATATGTTATACTTTATTTCTGTGAAATGTTTATATTTTGTTGTTTCATGGATTCAGAATTACTTATGAATATAATTTTCTAGATGAAATTTTGACTTAAGATCCATAAATTTAATTTGGACAATTTTTGAGATCCTAGAGTTCTAGTTTAGAATGATTTATTTTAACCAATTGATAGGTTAAAAACTAGGGCCTAAAGATTAAAGTGAGGCCTGATGGAGTTGTGATGTAAGGTGACACAGATAGCTAATGGTAACAGGTGCCTGGAGAGGGCAGATGAGGTGGAAGCAACCAAAGGGCCACATTTACCACATTTACCATTTGTGCAGCATGTGCACACTTTCCCATTTCTATTCTTTTTTGCTAGCCTCTTGCCTGAAATTTTGACTGAGTTGTATCGTTATGTCAAAAGTGATTTGAATATAATACAGGTGAATGTGCTTGTACAATATAATGTATTAGACTTAAGTTTGTGTAGATGAGTCTCTAAACCATGGTCCATTGGCCAAATGCAGACTGCCGCCTGTTTTTGTAAATTAAATTTTATTGGCACACATCCATGCTCATTCATGTACATGATGTCTGTGGCTGCTTTGGCTTTATAACAGCAGAGTTGTGAAGCTATAGCAGAGACCAAATAACCTGCAATGCCTAAAATATTTACTGTATGGCCCTTTGTAGTAGAAATTTGCCAACCCTTGGTATAGAGTATCTGGGTCTCAGAGAAGTTAAATGACACAGCCTGTTGTGTGTTCATCCATGCATTCAATCGTTAAAAAAATGGTTGTTTGCTATGTTTATATTTGAGAAGGATATAAAAAGGCATCAGAAGTGTGTCCTGCTCATGAGGGGCTCACAGTCATGTTGTAGAAAATAAGTCAAGTCCACAAGTGACTTCAGTTCAGGGGAAAAATACTATGAGGAAGTTCACATTCTCCTTAAATGAAGGATATTTCCATCAGGGGCTTTGCATTAGAGAGAAGAGTATAGAATAGGTGAATGACCACCTTCCTTTCTGACTAATTTTCTTTCTAATTTCTCCTCCATTTCCCATTGTCAGTGCTATGTCTCAGCCAAGACAACAGTGCCATTCTCAAACATGGCTAGTTCTTTCCTGTTCCATCCTTTTCAGCACTCTTTACCCTGTGGGCACACCGGTCCTCTCCCACATTTCCAACTTCTGCCTGTCCTGAAAGGCATGGTTCACATGTTACTACTATCAGCATAGTTTCCATGCCCTTCAGGTGAGAAGTAATCTCTTTCTTCTATTTGCTAGAGCATTTTTTTTTGAGATTTCTTATTTGATATACCACTTTCCATATTAAAATTTTTCCTGTACTGTATTTTAATCTCCTCTTGAGATGAGAGACTTGGTCTCATTGGTCTTTGTTTCCCTTTTGTTTTATATTTTGATGATTTCTGCATAGTAGGCTCAATGAATGTTATGGAAAGATTAAATAATTACTAGATTAAAAATAATAAAACAATAACCTGCAAGAAAACTTTTTGTCTATCACAAAAGGGACTGCTTTATAGTTAGAAGGCAATGTTGCTGTGTTTTGGTTCACAACGAAAATATGCAGCTAGTGATAACTAACCCTGTCTTTTTTTGTGTGTATCGTGGCAAGATTCTTTTTGGGATATAGCTTTCCTAGCATTAAAATATTTTCCCATTGGAGTGTGCCATTTAAAATGCTCCTTTTGGGATATCTAGGTATAGTTGGTAAGTTCCATAAAAAATAATACAGCATTGAAATGAAATTGCCTACTGATTATGTTAGGCCATATAAACATTGTGTGATTGGTGACCAGCCATTGGATTCAGTAGTTACTCTCTCAAACTGAATATATTCTTAGAGATATGCTTTACGTTGTAGTGGTGATAGATTACCATGTTGGTGGTGGTGACTTTGGCAAGGAGAAGCTGAAAATTTTTTTTTAATGTTTATTCATTTTTGAGAGAGCATGAGTGGAGGGAGGGCAGAGGGAGAAGGGGACAGAGGATTCAAAGCAGGCTCTGTGCTGACAGCAGCGAGTCCAATGTGGGGCTTGAACTCATGAACTGTGAGATCATGACCTAAGCTGAAGTCAGATGCTCAACCAACTGAACCACCCAGGCACCCCTGGAATTTTCTTTTTTTTTGAAGTTGGATACTGTGGAGTTCCTTTTATTATAATACCATATCTTATGTTTGAGATTTAATCAAATATGGAGGTTCCCCCCCTTCTTTTTTTTTCTAGTTCTGTTTTTTTTACTGTCTTTTTAAAAAAATATTTGAGAGAGAAAGAGAAAATCCCACGGAGGCTCCACACTGTCAGTGCAGAACCCAGTGTGAGTCTAGATCTCACAAACCGTGAGATCACGACCTGAGTGGAAATCAAGAGTCAGATGCTCAACCAACTGAACCACCCAGGCACCCCTGGAATTTTCTTTTTTTTTGAAGTTGGATACTGTGGAGTTCCTTTTATTATAATACCATATCTTATGTTTGAGATTTAATCAAATATGGAGGTTTTTCCCCCCATTTTTTTCTAGTTCTGTTTTTTTACTGTCTTTTAAAAAAAATATTTATTTTGAGAGAGAAAGAGAAAATCCCATGGAGGCTCCACACTGTTAGTGCAGAGCCCAGTGTCAGGCTAGATCTCACAAACTGTGAGATCACGACCTGAGTGGAAATCAACAGTCAGATGCTCAACCGACTGAGCTCCCCAGGCACCCTTGATTCTGTTT
This sequence comes from Lynx canadensis, assembly GCF_007474595.2. Taxonomy (NCBI): domain Eukaryota; kingdom Metazoa; phylum Chordata; class Mammalia; order Carnivora; family Felidae; genus Lynx; species Lynx canadensis. The sequence continues at coordinate 71,403,216 of NC_044303.2, forward strand.
TTTAAAATTGCTGTTCAAAGACCAGCATATTTATTTTGCTTATGGAAAAACGAGTTGTGCTTTATGTGATACATTGTTGTTTTTAGAAACATTAGAAAATATACAGTAAACCAAGTATAAAAGTATACTGAACATTATGGTTTTTTTTCCCCAAGACTAATTCTTTTTTTTTTTTTTTTGTAATAACAGCCTTCATTTGGGCCTCTGTGTGGGAGTATGTTTGTGGGTACCTGTGACCTTTACTCTTTATGCTTAATTTATATGCAGTGGGATCAGATTACCCAGAATCCCTACTGTACCTGATTTAAACCAAATCATACTTTGTTTTTGCTTAAATCATGGAAAAAAACAAAGCTACAAATCACCCTCATGAAGAAATTTCAGTATTTTTCAGTAATCTTAATGTGCCGAGCCAACAGATTTTATTTCCAAACTGTGTTTCATTCTGTATTTCCCTTCTGGGCTCCTTGTATTCTGAGTGGTAAAAACACAGTGATAGGAGGCTATGAGGAGAATTAAGAAAATAAATTCTTTAATTTATGAAAGAGCTTTGAGGGGCGCCTGGGTGGCTCAGTCAGTTAAGCGTCTGACTTCGGCTCAAGTCATGATCTCACAGTTCATGGGTTTGAACCCCACGTCGGGCTCTGTGCTGACAGCTAAGAGCCTGGAGCCTGCTTCGGTTTCTGTCTCCCTCTTTCTCTGTCCCTCCGCTGCTCATGCTCTTTCTCTCTAAAATAAACATTAAATTAAAAAAAAAAAAAAGTAGAACTACCTGCTCTTGAAAAAAGGAGGTATTGGTTTAAAGAGATTTTAGCGGCTTATGGGTGGCTCAGTTGGTTAAGTGTCCAACTTTGGCTCAGGTCATGATCTCTCGGTTTGTGGGATTGAGCCCTGCATCGAGCTTTGTGCTGACAGCTCAAAGCCTGGATCATGATTCTGATTCTGTGTCTCCCTCTCTCTCTCTGCCCCTCCCCTGCTCACACTCTGTGTCTCTGTCTGTCTCTGTCTCAAAAATAAGTAAACATTAAATAAATATTAAAAGAGATTTCATAGTGTTCCTAGTTAGTTTGCTAACATATGTATGCGTATAGATATAGTAAGTATATATATAAGTATAGTAAATATATATATATATATATTTATTTAGTAATTTATTTTACTAAAGCACAGCATTACAAATTATAGGGATTAGCTTTATGAGAAATTTGTACGTTAGATTTAATAGTTCGTGTTTCACGTTTGGGTCTTGCCCACGTATTTAAAAGATATGTGTGTACATGCATATCGACGGTGAGTTTTATCCACAGTGCTCAGCATGGAAGCTTATAGAAAACTGTAGCAAGCACTTCAGATTTGATGATCATATTCTTTTATCTCCTTCTGTTGGACAGCTTTTAACAGGATAAGGAATATAACTGTTCAAAAACAGTGATGAGATGTCATTTTTCTCTCCATTGGATTTACCAAAAATTTAAAAACTGGCTGTAATATCCAGTGTAGGCAAGTGGACAGGAAAATTGTTCTTGGGAATATAAAGTATTTTAGGCTTTTTTTTTTTTTTGCTAGAAATTTACTAGTATTTATTACAATTTAGTGTATATATTCTTTGACTTGACAAGGAACTTCACCTACAAAGACAAACCTTAAGAAATGTTCATTGTAAGGTTGTTTGTAACAGCAAAACTTGGAAATAAGTTAACATTGTTTCATCTGTAAAATGAAGAGAATGACCTCTACCTGCAAGGTTGTTGTAAAGATGGGAAACAACTTATATAAAGAACTTAGCACAGAGTCTGGCATTGCCAGGCAAATCATCTTAATCTTTATAATTGTTAATAATTACTTTAGTAGAGGAGAGAGCTGTTGAAGAGCATTTAGCGACAAGGATATAGTTGAAGTTAGTGCTTTTGGGAAATTAGTCTGATAGTTTTCATGTCTATTTTGTGAGTTTAGATTTTTTTTTTCCTGTTGAGGTTAATAGTTTGATAGAATTATACTGCTGTATATCTGTGCGTAATAATGTAGTTTACAAATTATTATGACCCATGATTTCTTTCATTCATGCAACCACCGAAGCTGGATATTATGAACTCTGTATAATGAAAGGAAAACAATGACTCAGGTACAGTGACCTCTAATAGTTACACTATGCTAGTAGTAACAGAGTCAGGACTTGGCCTACGTTGGTTGACTTTCAGGTACAGAGCACTTGAAATAAAAACCACTGTGCCCTCGTTGGCTAAGTTGGAAATAGAGCATTCACAGAGAACCCAAATAGTGAAGACCAAATAACTGTGGTCATCTTACCCAAAGCTCATAGAAGAAACCTTTCTCTCCATTTAACAGTAATACAGGTAGCGCATGGTCAGATTGTAGGAAAATGACTGTTGTGTAGGCAGAAACTTGGAAGACAGCATCTTGCTGGGTCCCTTGTCTCACTTGGGAGATTGTAATCCATAGTGCGTTATTAGAGTTAAGAAGTGTGTTTTAAGTGGTTTGTAACTGATACTAAAATTCTGAAGTTAGCAAGTTAGCCAATAGTTTCATTTAGCACTATTTTTGTTCTTAAAATAGTAGAGTAAATTTAAAGTGATTCATATGATACTCTATTCACTCATAGTTGTAAAAACTTTTTTTTTTAGATAGGAGGATAAAGGAGAGGCTTAAACCTTGCAAGTCCAGAATTGTATATAACTCTGATTTTATCTATATGTAGGCTGTGATCTGGGTAACTCACAGAAGTATGTTTTGTGCATGACTGTTGAAATTTATTTATATCATGGCTTAAGAAAGTTGAATAATGTTACTGCAGTGTATTTTGTAGATACCTAGTTTTAACTATATACGTTTTCTTAACATTAGTAGAAATTCCATATTGGACATAGATCTTTGATTTTTATTATGTTAAAATGAAACATTTTTGAGAATGTAAAATCTTAAATTTAAGTCACATGCATATTCTGGAAAAGAAGGTTTTCTCCATCTGTGAACCTCTGACCCTAGCCCCCAGTTTGGAAGCTACCACTGCAACTATACTTATATTCTTCTGGAGTGAGTGTGTGTGTTAGAATTTTGCTATAGATTTGTCTTATTTGCCAAAGTAGATTTTGTTTATGAGAAAAGAAGTGACACAGAATATTTCTTGCCTTCCCCCAGGCTTTTAAAAATAGGTATGGAATACAACCTACAGATACACTAGCACCATTCTTATTTAATCTTCCCGACAAGCTGTGTTGTATTATCATCATCCCTTGGTGTTAAGAAGAGAATAATCTCAGAAGTAAATGCCTTGCCCAGTGTCACATAGCTAATCAATGAGAGTATAGTTTGTAACAAAAGTTACAAATTCTATACTCAGTAAATGTTCCAAACTGCTTTGAAGATGGATTGAAACTAGACTGGGTTGTTAGTGTTTTGTTTGTTTCTTTTGTTTTTTTGTTTTATAAAAGATAGCTTTGGCTGGTGCCTATTTTTGCTGTTGATGGAGGCTCTTTCTTCTCCATTCTTCCTCCCCTCCGCTTGGTATGCCATTTTTAAGGTCTGAAAACAGCTATTTCTTTTGTTTTTCTGATCTTGTGATCTTGGATCCTAGTGAAAGTAACTGTCTTCACTTGGATTTGCTCACTTTTTGAAAGAGCTGGTGGAAATGTAAAATAGTCATTGATACCTTTTACCACTCTGTGATTTTATGTATATACATAAATGCTTTTTATTTATTTGAGAGAGAGAGCACAAGTGGGGGAGGGGTAGAGGGAGAAGGGGACGGATGATCTGAAGTGGGCTCCAGAATGACAGCAGTGAGCCTGATGTGGGGCTTGAACTGAAAAATTGTGAGATCATGACCCAAGCCGAAGTTGGACACTCAACCGACTGAGCCATCCAGTAGCCCCCCACTCCTTGATATTCTTAAATTGAATCAATCTGGTCTCCATGGATTTGGAGGGGAAAGTTTGGCAACTCTTCTGACAATTTAAAAAACAATTTTTTTTAATATTTATTTTTGACAGAGAGACAGAGCATGAGCGGGGGAGGGGCAGAGAGAGGGGGAGACACAGAATCTGAAGCAGGCTTCAGGCTCTAAACTGTCAGCACAGAGCCTGACGCGGGGCTCGAACTCACAGACCGCGAGATCATGACCTGAGCCAAAGTCGGACGCTCAACCGACTGAGCCATCCGGGCGCTCCCCTTCTGACAATTTTATAGTATATTTGTAATTGTGACTCTTGAATGTTATGTTCAGAATTTATGAAATAACTTCATAAAACCATTAGCATAACAGAATGTCTTCAGAAATGTTTGAGAAGTTTATTTTCCTGTGTGTTGGATTAGAGTTCAGCTTCTAGAGTATTTGTTGAAGAATTTGAAGATTTGAATAGAAATGCTCTGACATGGATAAATCCTCCTTTATTTTTAGGGAGATTTTTTAAGGGTGTAGACAAGGCAAATTCATATAGGTTTGTGGGGTTTGGGGATGCCTTCAATAGGAAGGTTAAGAATGTAGGATTTGAGGGGCACCTGGGTGGCTCAGTCGTTTGTAAGTGTCCAACTTTGGCACAGGTCATGATCTCACAGTTAGTGGGCTCAAGCCCCTTGTCAGGCTGTGTGCTGACCCCAGTTTGGATTGTCTCTCTCTCTCTCTCTCTCTCTTTCTCTCTCTTTGCCCCTTCCCCACTTGCACTCTGTCTCTCTCAAAAATAAACATAAAAAAAAAATGAATCTAGGATTTGATGAAGTTGGGATTTCCTGCTCTTGGCTTGGTTAAAATAGCTTGAATTTTATCCTATGAACTTTCCTTCTCCCCTAATTCCTTACTGTCCCCTTCAGTTATTAGCACAGTCTGGAATTAGTTAAAATTCTTCTTCTGCCACATTGTAGCTATGTGATCTCAGATAGGGTGCTTAATGTTTGAAGACTCAAGTGTCTTATGCTCACAGTTCACACAATATATATTTCCACATCTGACTCTTTATGTTGAAAACATGTCTCTTGTAGCAGTGTGTAGGTGGGTCATGCTTTTTAAATCATTCTAATAATCCATATCTTTTTCAAGTTGTGTTTAGACAATTAAGGTTTTTTGGTTTGCCTAATTCATTCTTTCTTCTTTCTTTCTTTCTTTCTTTCTTTCTTTCTTTCTTTCTCTCTCTCTCTCTCTCTCTCCCCCCCCCTTCTCTCTTTCTCTCTTTTTCTCTCTTTCTTTCTGGCATGAGTGGGTGATAGGGGTTGGGGGGGGGGGGAGTGGAGAGAGAGCCAGACAGAGCCAGACACGGGGCTCAACATGTGGCTCGATCTCACGAACTGTGAGATTGTGACCTGAGCCAAAAATCAAGAGTCAGATGCTTAACTGACTGAGCCACCCAGGCACTTTGCCTTATTTTCTTTACTAACAGCTTTACTGAGGTATAATTCTCATGTCCTAACATTCACCCTTTTGTCATAAACAATTCAGTGCTTTTTAGTATTGTCATGGAATTGTGTAACCATCTTCAATATGCAATTCCAGTAAAATTTACTAACATCTAATAAATTACTAGTGTGACTGCATTTATGGCTACCATTTTGTTTGCTTTCTGGTTGTCTCACTTTTTTTTTCCTTCTGTTTTCTTGTTTCTCTGGATTATATTAAATTTTGGAATTCCATTTAAAGTTACCTATTAGACCTTTTACATTTTTTAGTGGTTTTTCTAGGGATTACAATATACATCCTTAACTTTATATGGTCTACTTAGAGGTAATATTACACTATTTCATGTAAAATGTAGACATGTTACAGTTGTATAGGCACCTGGGTGGCTTAGTTGGTTGAGCATTCAGCTCTTGATTTTGTCTCAGGTCATGATCTCATGGTTTGTGGGATGGAGCCCCGTGTTGGGCTCCACGGTGAGCATGGAGCCTGCTTGGGATTCTCTGTCTCTGTCCTGCTCATGCGCTCTCTCTCTCTCTCTTTCTCAAAAAAGAATTTGCAATTGTACAGTCCCCCCCTCCCCCCCATTTTTCCATCAACATTCTCTGTGTTAATAGTTGTCATGAGTATTTCATGTGCATAGATTACAAATTCCATAGGAAAATGTCTATTTTTGCTGTAAACATGTTTGAGGTAAGTTAGGACATTTCCTTCATTAATGACACAAGTATAAGTTGAAATTAAGACTTATTTTCACTTTGGTCCATTTTTAGGAGAAATTCTTAGTTTTTTAGAAAATTTTTAATCACATATTTAATTATACATAATTATATAACATAGGATTACCCTTTTCACTATTTAAAAAATATACGTAATTCTTCATGAATTTGCATGTCATTTTTGCTTAGGGGCCATGCTAATAATCCTCTCTATCTTTCTAATTTTAGTACACGTGGGGCCCCTTTTCTCTATTTTTTGTAAATGTTTTTTTTTTTTTTTTTTGAGAGAATTTCAAGCAGGCTCTGCACTGTCAGCACAGACCTCGATGTGGGGTTCAAACCCACAAATGGTGAGACGATGATCTGAGCTGAAATCAAGAGTTGGATGCTTAACTGACTGAGCCACCCAGGCGCCTCCCCACTTCACCATTTTTAAGTGTACAATTCAGTGGCATTAAGTACATTTACAGTGTGCAACTCTCACTACCGTTTTATTTTTCATCATCCAAAACTGAAACCCTGTACTCATCAAACAGTAACTCTCGTCAGTTGAGCGTTCGACTTCAACTTGGGTATTGATCTCACGGCTTGTGAGTTTGAACCCACACTGGGCTCTCTGTTGTCAGCACAGAGCCTGCTTCGGATCTTCAGTTCCTCTTTTTCTCTGCCCCTCCCCTGCTCGTTCTCTCTCTCTCTCTCTCTCTCTCTCTCTCTCTCAAAAAGCAAAAACAAAACAACAACGAAAACAGTAACTCTCTACTACTCCCACCCCTACCCAGGATAAGGTCTGTTTTACTTTCTGTCTTTATGAATTTGCCTATACTAGGTAACTCTTATGAGTGGACTCATATAACTTTTGACCTTTTATGTGTGGCTTATTTCACTGAGCATAATGTCCTTGAGGTTCATCCATGTTGTAGTGTGTGTCAAAATTTCATTGCTTTCTAAGTCTGATAAGTCCATGGTATGGCTATACCACATTTTTTAAATGTTTATTTGTTTATTTTGAGAGAGAATGCATCAGCATGTGTGGGAGTGGGGCCAAGAGAGAAGGAGAGTGAGAATCCCAATCAGACTCTGAGATGTTAGTGCAGAGCCTGACGTGGGGCTCAATCCCAGGAACTGTGAGGGCATGACCTGAGCTGAAATCAAGAGTCAGGTGCTTAACTGACTGAGCCACCCAGGCGCCCTGGCTGTACACATTTTTATCTGTCATCTATTGATTGTCACTCAACTTGTAAATGAGTAGAAAGTTGAAATCATGCTTTTAATTCTGTTGTATTACCGAAACTTTCAGTAGGTGCTTGCTCACTATTTGATAGGTGAGAAAAGTTGCTGAATTAAAATTTGGAATTCTGGAAATATAGAAAGGGCACTTTGAGAAACCTCCCTGTATTTTTAGGTTGTGATGCTACTTTTAATTTATAGTAACTTTGTGATCTCTTAAAATTGAGTTTCATCTATTTATTTGTATATAATCCCTAAATTTAGAAGGAACTCAGTAGGAAACACTTTTTGTTGTTCTAGTGAAAGTAGTAGATTGAAGATTTTGTCAGATTAAATGAAGTAACATTAATTATCACTGTTATGTATAGTTAATGATTCTTATTGCCTCAAATACATTCTAAAATTAAACTTTTAAGTGCATGCTTTCCAACATGGGCAAAGAGGCAGAAATAATGAGGTGATTGCTGGGGTTTTGTTTTTGGACTGGACCTTATCTAAAGATACTGTTACAAAGTTCCTGAGACACCATATTGAATGAAGCACAGTGTGTGATAGGCTAATTTACTAGGAGTATTCTGTTCTTGTGTGTGCACACTTCCCAACATATGGCATATTTGTTTACATCCCTGTGTGGGCACATGTGTGTATTTTCTTAGCTTTTTATTCAGTTCTTCACATGCTCATTGGTTGTTGAATATAGGTGTTAAGAGAAATAAGAATCTGTTTGAGGGGTGCCTGGGTGGCTCAGTTGGTCAAGTGTCTGAGCTCAGGTCATGATCTCACAGCTCCTGGGTTTGAGTCCTGTGTCCGGCTCTGGGCTGACAGCTTGGAGCCTGGAGCCTGCTTCAGATTCTCAATCTCTCTCTCTCTCTCTCTCCCTCTTTCTCTCTCTCTCTCTCTCTGCCCCTCCCCTATTCATGCTCTGTCTCTCTCAAAAATAAATAAACATTAAAAAAAATTTAAAAAGAAACTATTTGAAAAAATGTGTTACATTTGTTAACCATTATATTTTACTTAAAAGGAAATGTTTTGATTAGTAATGATAGCCTTACGAATGCCATTGTTGATTAGAATGCTATAATTTCTATAAAATGTATTGAATGTATAAACAGAATTGGTTGTATATTAATATACATAAAATGCCATTTCACTAGGGTAGCATCCATTAGTTCAGTGTCTGATATTATTAATGGTATAAGGGCATACATAATATTGAGAAGGCTAACTTGGTTACACCATTGCTGAAATACAAATTTAAAATGAGTTTTAAAATAATTGTTGAATCTGGGTAATCAATAACTGGGGTTTTATGATACCGTTCTGTCTAATCTTCATTATGTTTGAAACTTTTCATTAAAATCAATAAAAGGAAGTACATGAGGCTCCAAGGAAGTATTTTTTTTTTAATGTTTATTTTTGAGAAAGAGTGAGAGAGCATGTGTGCACACGCCAGCAGGGGAGAGGCAGAGAAAAAGGGGTACAGAGGATATGAAGTGGGCTCTGTGCTGATAGCAGAGAGGCTGATGTGGGGCTTGAATACAAAAACTGGGAGATCATGACCTCATCTCAAGTCAGACATTCAACCAACTGACTGAGCCACCCAGGTGCTGCCCCCCAAAGAAGTATGTTTTTATATCCCATGTTGTTCTAGTAGGCTGGATTATCATAGAGTAAATAATAGGTTCAGTGTTAGTTGATTGTCTTGGAGAATTTACTAAACTTGGGAGAAATTAAAGCTCTCCTGTACATCCTGTGAGAGGATTTTAGCCTTGTCTTTGAAATGTTATCCTGTCATTAAAATGAAATGTGCCTTTACTCTTTAATACTTGCACTTGCACTTGATAGTTTCATCACAAGGGGAAAGAGAATGTTTTGTCCTTACCCTTTAGTTTGGTGTCTGTCGTTGATGTTAAAGTCAAAGTATGCTCTCTAAAAACTTAGCTTTTTCCAGCCCATCTTGACCTCTTGATTATAGCATGGCACCATAAATGGTAAAGAAGTGCCCTTCTCGTGTGTAAACTGTCTCGTGTGTAAACTGTTCATTAGACCAGAGGTAAGATGTAAAAGGAAGCTCCCTTCTATGTCAGGTTGGTCACTAAATAAATAAATAAATAAATAAATAAATAAATAAATAAAATTGTTAAAAGAGCTTAATCTAGGGTAGTAAGGAGGTGCCTATCTTTATTCCAGATATCACATTTAAGTATCTCTTTTTAATTAAAAAAACGAGGCTTGGGGGGCACCTGGATAGCTCAGTCAGTTAAGCGTCCGACTTTGGCTCAGGTCATGATCTCATGGTTCTGGAGTTCAAGCCCCGCACTGGGCTCTGTGCTGACAGCTCAGAGCCTGGAGACTGCTTCAGATTCTGTGTTTCCCTCTCTCTCTCTCTTTCTCTCTGCCCCTTCCCTGCTTTCACGCTGTGTGTGTCTCTCTCAAAAATAAATAAACTTTTTTTTTTGTTGTTTAATGTTAATTTTGAGAGAGAGAACGGGAGTGGGAAAGGGGCAGAGAGGGAGAGAGACAATCCCAAGCAGGCTCCATGTTGTCAGTTTGTCTGCAGAGCCTGATGCAGAGCTCAATTCTAGGAACCCTGAGATCATGACCTGAGCCGAAAGCAGGAGTTGGACGCTTAACCGATTGAGCCATTCAGGTACCCCTGAAGTATTTTTTATGTCTCATAAGCAACTTCTGCTAAGGTGATCTTTTACATAGGACTGCATTTCTCAAAGAGTTTTTACCGTGCTATGTTATTATGATGTGTGTTTAGATTAAAGTAGACATGATTGTCTCAAGGACACATTAATTGCCAAAAGAAATAATCATGTTTTGATTGTGTTTTTGTACTAGAATAAGAATTTGAGAATTCAAGTCTTTAGTTTGTCTTATTATTTTATTAGATCATTACTTACCTGCCCTCACAAGATATCCATTAACACTTGATACAGTTTGGAAAAATGACCTAGTATAATAGGATGAGCACCTTCCACTCTTGGTGTAGGTTTTTGTTTTGTTTTTGGTATAGGGGGGTTTTAGTCACAAGGAACCCACAGGATAAGCAAAGGGTAAGCATATATGTGGATTACTATCAGAAGGATGATGCAAATGGAAAACCATAGTTTTATTTTCATAAGAGATTTATCTCCTATCTTGTGGCAAGAGTGGGAAGGTGCCAGATAGTCTTTTAGATAACAGATATAGTCAAGATGAACAGGATAAAAATCTGAGTGTTCATGAGATTATATTCAAGTACAGAGAGGTAGGTGGTTAGAAGTGAATTCACAAAGTCAGATCATTTGAATGCTGTAAAGAGGAAGAAAAAGTGGGTGAGTGGCAGAGTATTGGCTGCCAGCATGTTCTGGGGGCACCTGGGGATCCTTGGGACCTTTTCAGAGACTCTGCCAAGTAAAAAATGTTTGAGTAATAGTTTTTCCCCACTCATTTCCTCACGACTCTGCAGTAGAGTTTTCGTGTGGCCACACGATGTATGTTGTAACAGATTAAGTCCAGAACAGATAGGATATTCCAGCTGTATTAAGCTTGATGTTAGAAGTCTGTGCAAATGTAAAACATTTACTAACTTATTTGTTATGAAAATGTTCATTCTAATTGTTAATTCTAAATGGGTTCATTCTTGGAGCGCCTGGGTGACTCGATCAGTTAAGCGTCTGACCTCGGCTCAGGTCATGGTCTCATGGTCTGTGGGTTTGAGCCCTGCATCGGTCTCTGTGCTGACAGCTCAGAGCCTGGAGCCTGCTTCAGATTCTGTGTCTCCTCTCTCCCTTCTCCTACCCACTCACCTTGTGTCCTCTCTATCAAAAATAAATCAACATTAAAAACAATTTAAAAAATGAATAAACGTTAAAAAAAGGGTTAATTCTCTTAAAATTCATAAATATTTTATTGTTTATTTTTTGATTTTATTTTTAAGTAATCTCTACAACCAGTGTGGGGCTTGAACTCACAACCCTTGAGATCAAGAGTCACACAAATAAATATTTAAAAAATTTGTTAATTTTAGCACTGTAAATATTGATTTAACATGAATAAGCAGAAGCTCTTTGAGGTCAATAGAGTTTTAAAATGAAAGAGGTTCTGAGGTCCCCAAATTGAGAAATGCTGTGCCATAAGTTAACTGGATGGCCTCTTTAGAGAAGGTGGGACCAAAGAATCTCTCAGAGAGGGTGACCATTAAGCTGAGATGTCATGGGAAAAGAACATTCTAGTCAGAGAGAGCAAGACTTCTCTGACTACTCCTTCCCTCTGCACTCTGGCATTCTTTTCTGGCCTTACAATTAATTATGTGTGAAATCAAGGACCTTTACTTACTCATCTTTGAATTCCTGTTATTTACGACTTTACTTACTAATCATAAATACTTCTTTGCCAATTTTAGTGGAATTGTTTATATATACTTCCAAACATGAGACAAACTTTGGGAAGTGGCCTAATCTCCTTGCTATTCACGCTATGCTCATTTGAAGTACATTTTTATTTTTAAAAGTAATTAACAAACATTTATTAGGATCTATTTCCTATTACTTTCTTTTACATGACAGAATCTTAATATTGGATGTCTGTGACTGTTAGTATAATATGGCTTTGTTTTCCATACCTATTTGTTAATGGTAAATTTGTTTTGCAATCTTTATGCTTTGGAGTTAAATTTGAGCCTATGTTTATTAGTGAAATATATAAAGGCTGTGGTTTTTATTGTCATTCCTGCCATTACCATCCTTCATCACACCATTTATTTTATTTTATTTTTTTAAAAAAAAATTTTTTTTTTTCAACGTTTATTTATTTTTGGGACAGAGAGAGACAGAGCATGAACGGGGGAGGGGCAGAGAGAGAGGGAGACACAGAATCAGAAACAGGCTCCAGGCTCTGAGCCATCAGCCCAGAGCCCGACGCGGGGCTCGAACTCACGCACCGCGAGATCGTGACCTGGCTGAAGTCGGACGCTTGACCGACTGCGCCACCCAGGCGCCCCTCATCACACCATTTATAAACAAAAGCAGTTTTTTTTTTGTTTATTTATTTTGAGAGAGAGAGAGAGCGCGTGCACGTGGGGGAGGGGCAGAGAGAGAGGATGAACTATGAGATCATGACCTGAGCTGAGACCGAGGTGCTCAACGGAATGAGCCACTCAGGCACCCCAAAAGTAAAAGAAGTTTTTAAAAAATGTTTATTTGTTTCTGACAGAGAGCAGGGTAGAAGGGCAGAGAGAGGGAGACAGAGAATCCCAAGCAGTCTCTGCATTGTCAGTGCAGAGCCTGACTCAGGGCTTGAACTCACAAACTGTGAGATCATGATCTGAGCTGAAATCAAGTGTTGGACGCTTAACCAACTGCACCACTCAGGCGCCCCACAAAAGCACTTTTAAAAGTGAGTAGTAATAGACGAGAAGGAAATAAGGAATCTAGATGAAGAGTATGAGTAATAAGGTTTATTGGACCATGATAACGAATGGATGAGATTTCTATCTTTAGCAGATTGTTAACTTGTTCTGAGTGATAATTATGTGCCGGACACGATTACACTCGACATTTAGTAACTCCATTTGCATTTCGCAACAACCCTACAGGTGGATACTAGGTTTTCAGTACTGTTTATAGATGGAAGAAGTAAAAAGAAGGAGAGTGTCAACAAGTTAGTTGCTCAAGGCCACACAGCTGTTAGTGCCAGGGCGATCAGAACGCAGGCCTATCTACAGCTTCTGTCGTGCTCTGACTCCTACTGGGCCATGCTCCCTCTGACGTGACGGAGAGATTCTACAACATGTTACAGAGCAAAACAAAATAAAGCCTTAAAATGTTTTCAACTTTTTTCCCTCCCCCATCATTATTTTTTTCTTTTTCTGTAAGACTATAATTTTATAGTTTGTTGTAAGCCTCTTGTTATCTTTAGCTGGTAGGACATTTCCAGACCTAAAGGGGCTCCATAAAGAGTGGGAGAGAGACAAAGCATAAGAGACTCTTAAAAACTGAGAACAAACTGAGGGTTGATGGGGGGTGGGAGGGAGGGGAGAGTAGGTGATGGGTATTGAAGAGGGCATCTTTTGGGATGAACACTGGGTGTTGTATGGAAACCAATTTGACAATAAATTTCATATGATAAAAAAAAAATAACACCAAAAAAAAAAAGACAAAAAAAAAAAGAGTTGCCTGTAGAAGTTGAGGTTTCCCCACTAAAAGCTAGAAGTGGGAAAGAGAAGCAGACGAAACAAGGAGAAGAGCATAGAGAAGAAAGAGAAGAGAGGAAAGTGGTGATGGTGGTCTGGAGGGGAGTCTATAGGGTGGTAGCTATCCTTGCAAGTGTGGGGCAGTCACAGCAGCACCAACAACACGCATGGTGAGGGCTTGCTTTCCAGGTGCCTTGGCTAGTATGGTTTTGGTGAGTGTGGCGAAGGGGTAGCAGTAGCCTTCACAGGATTTGGTAGAGGTGAAAAACAGCAATGGGGATGATTGACTACAGGTCTTAAAAGATACTGAGTTAGAAGAGCTGGAAGATAAAACAGTTTTCTCTGAGGTGCCACAAAAGTGACCAGTAATGCAGAAATACATCTCTTTTAGGAAGTAGACAGATGTTTTTATACTTGGAGCAAATTACCTGGATCACTGTACATTTTCTTTAAGATAAAAGACAAAGCTGCCGGACTCCCAACGCATAAGCAGGCGTACTCCTGAGTAAGAGAAGACCTTGCCAATCACCTTCTAGTCAGTGATCAGTTCTTTTGACTGAGGTCTATTCTTTCAAGCCCTGAGGGTTCTAAAAAACTGGGGTTTAACTGCGCACAATATATGGAAAACTTCAATTTTTTACTCAGAATTCATAAAGAGCAAGTAACCAGATTTTTAATGTGTTGTTTTGTGGTATTTAGTTATTGTGATTAATTTTTTGGTAGTGTGAAGCTTTAAGAATCTGGCAGGCTTGGAGCACCTGCGTGGTTCAGTTGGTTAGGCGTCCGACTTCAGCTCAGGTCATGATCTTGTAGTCCATGAGTTTGAGCCCTGTGTGGGGCTCTGTGTTGACAGCTCAGAGCCTGGAGCCTGCTTCAGATTCTGTGTCTCCCTCTTTCTGCCCCTCCCTCACTCGTGCTGTCTGTCTCTCTCTCTCACAAAGAAATAAAACATTAAAAAAAAAATCTGGCACGTTTTTAAGGTCATCAGAGAATGATAAATTAAAAAAAATTTTTTTAAATGTTTTTATTTATTTTTGAGACAGAGACAGAGCATGAGCAGGGGAGGGGCAGAGAGAGAGGGAGACACAGAATCCAAAGCAGGCTCCAGGCTCTGAGCTGTCAGCACAGAGCCTGATGCAAGGCTCGAACTCACGGACTGTGAGAACATGACCTGAGCTGAAGTAGGATGCTTAACTGATTGAGCCACCCAGGCGCCCCGAGAATGATAAAATTATATTCAAACATGTTAATAGTACAAGTGCTTACTTATATAATAGTATTCTTTAACAAATGTTACACAGTAAGTCAAAATAGCAAGTTAATATATTAATGGTATCTTCATTCTATTGCCACATTTATTTTGAAATTAAAAATGCTATTTTTAAATTACGAAAACCATAACTTATTTTTTTTAAAGCTGTACACCCAGCATGGGGCTTGAACTCATGACCCCAAAATCAAGAGCTGCATACTTTACCAACTGAGCCAGCCAGGAGTCCCTGAAAATCATAATTTATCTCAAAAGTTAGAAAGTAGATATCTGTTCACATTTCATTTTAGGTTTTTCTACTATAAATTGCAGATTATATATTATGGCAAATATTTTGTGGCCCAGCAAATGAGGCCCTGCTCATGTAAAGCAAATATTTTGTTTATCTTGAGATCTAAATCATTAGTTTATATGATAATTGTTTTCTTGACAAGCTTCTCAACTTTTCAGTCTTCCCGAGGCCCTGGTGAGCTTTAGATTGCCAAAGTCCAAATTTGTTGACTGACCAATGAAGAAACCAGTAGTTTAGTACATTGTGTTTTATTTCCTTTCTTTTCTTTTTAGACAACCAGAGATCTTATTTTCACTCCTAGGAAATTGTTTGAAGTCCTGATGGCTTTTAAACGGGTCTCACAAATCTTAACCAAAGCTGACCACGTTGACAATCCATGTTTTGCACAATATTTTTTGTCGAGGAAGTGTAGAAATTTCGTGTTTGTCTTAGCTTTTCAGTCTCTGAGGTATTACAAGTGGTGACAGGGGCTGCTCTGTTACTGTTTTGCAGCTAGCCCTTTTAATTGATGTTGAATTGTGGCTTTCTGTGCACACAGGGTTAAGTAAAAGGGCTGCAGTCATCCAGTGAGCATTTTCCTTTAATGTGCTCATTAGTGGTGGTAAGTCCACGTTTCAGCACATGTCAGTAATTTACATTTCCTTGCCGAGCGGCTGCCCTTGTTCAAGAGTTGTTCCTAAGCCTGATGAATATATATTGGGAATAAACAGAGTAGAAGAATTGAAAGCCAAATACCCTGCCAGGCCTTTCAGTTGGTTCTGAAGCTTCCAGTGGATCTCTGATTAGCAATGCATGAAGCAGGATGAAAATGCAAAGATGAGGCCTACAAAAGTGGTCCCAGGTAGGCCATCCCCTTAAATCCCCTTTTTGTGACCACCTTTCCATTTCATCTTCCCCAGATTCTTCTTTCAAGGCAGGCTTTCTGTTAAAGTGAAAATACTCTGTTAGACCTAGGAAGTGAACAAAAGAGGATCAACCTGGTTCCTTTACTCCTTCTAACTATTAAGCCAAGTTTGATTGTTAGGCAATGAGTCCACAGAAGCAAAGGGCTTGATCGGCTTTGCTGCTCCTAGGGACCCCATTATTGTGATTGGGATCTCTGTGGTGATTCCTTCTGGGATTCATTTTTCCCTCTTTGCCTGATTGGTACCAGCTTGTTCTGGCTTTTGATAGCTTGGGTAGATCATTAAAAGGTAATCTGTGGAAACTGTGGTCAGTGTTTCTGGACATAGGGACAGGACTCACGTTAATGTTGTCTTTGAAACTGGGTGTTGGGGAAAATCCAGAAGTTTTCTTTTTGTAGAAAAACTTCATAGATTATAATAAGCATTTTTAGAACTCAGAGTTTTATTCCAAGTTACTTTGTGCATAGATGGAATAGCATTAGGAAACACCAGCCTAGCTATCTTTAGAAGATTAAAAATGTCCTAATTCTTTTTACATTTTAAGTTTACTTTCGTGTGTTTGGAAATTTGCGTTGCAAGAATGTAGGTATTAATATTTCCTGTTGTCTGTGTATGTTTAATCTCTGGCATCTGTTTATTTTTGTGCTGCTTTCCAAAACATTGAATTTAAGAAGTTTTGTTCATACTTCATGGTTAGAACCAAAAGTGAATGAATTTGTGACTGATTATAGTATTAAAGGACATTGAAAAACATGAGAACTCAAGTCAGATTATTATTATTATTTTATGGTAAATTTCAGTTGGATGTGATTTAGCTTTTGGATCATTTAAGCATGAAGGTAGGTTAAATACAGTTTATTAAGTCTTTTAGCTTTTTTTTTATTAGCTAGAACTTTAGTAGAGGGGCAATATATTTTGGAATTTTTTTTTTATAGGTAAGAAGGTAAAGATAAGAATCTTGAGAATATTAATTTAGTAATGTTCTGATCAGCATGTGCAGCCTTTGCAAAAATGTAACAATAAATTTACCTTCTAGATGACTACTTGAAACTATTCTTTCTGGATGCTTGCCAGATAAAGCCCCATGGGATTAAGTTCTGGAAAATCACTTGCAAATTTGTGGGGGATATCAGTGACTTTGAATATTTAACTGTCTAAACTGTCATCTACATGCATTCTGTCTCTGAATTGGGTAAAAAAATTAGAAGTTTGTCAGCCAGTTAGAATTAAAGGTGACATCTGCTTTTAATTGGTGTTTTATTTTCTTCCAAGTCAGTAAAAATTCAGTAAGACATGAATTATCAAATTTTGCAATGCTAAGCAACTTGTCAAGTGACAGTAAGCACTACCTTGAGCACTTGTACAGATGGGAAGTGTTAAAATGTTGATTAATCGGCCCAGTTCTGATTATGGTTTTAGAAGGTGAAAGCTTGTACAACCATTGCCAGCTTTCTAGTGTCAGAATAGTATTCATTTGTTAATTTTGTAGGCTTTTTTCAATTATTGGCAAACTGCCTCTTCTGTAATGAGTGCATAAATAGTTTTAGAGATACTTTGTTAGTAGATTTAGGATCAGATAAGGAAATGTAGAATTCTTTGGTTTCTCAAGTCTATTATTTATTTAGTAAACACCTTAGTTCAATTGTTTTTTTTAGTAGAAAACAATTGAAAAAATCTAAAAGCGAGCTTAAGATGGTGTTCTTTTGTTCACACCCGTAATGTGTTGAGAAGGGTGTATCTGTTTGAAACCTTGCCTTGCTCCCCTGTTGAAAAAGAAAATTAGTTATTTCTGTTTTTACCATTTCCAAATGATATTAAGGTATATAACGTAAAGATAAATCCATTCCTTTAAGGTGAGCATGTAAAAATAGCTCAAGACTTCAGACATTCTCAGAGCTAAAAAAGACCAAAGAAAATATTCCCATCATGCTGATTACATTTTAATTTTCTTGTTGAGCATAGTACTAAGTGGTCTCCTTAAATAAAGTGTGTCTTTAAAAATTTCACTGTGAAGGAGATTTCTCCCCCCTACGTATTGTTAAATGGAGAGATTCTCTTCCCATTTGAATAGATTTATATGTTAGAGGTAGAATTCGGTCTTAAAAGTGATTAGGACTTGAAGTAACAGTTCTTAGATTAGTTTCTTAATATTACCAGACTTCAGTTGAATTCAGGTCTTCTATTTTGTTGTCTACTTCTGAATATCTGATAAATGTTTTATGTAGTACCATATTTTCCTATCAGGAAACCATCAGGTTATTTAATTTGATTCATAACATTTGTCCTGTTCAGTTACTTAGATCTTGGGTAGATTTTATTTCAACCTAAAAAGTAGACAAGATGCTTACATAAATTTACTTAATAGTTTTACATATAGTTGATAAGTAACATCTTAAACCCACGAGCCACGTTCAGCTGTTCTCACATGGTTTTAGAAAATAGTTGAAAAATAGGAAACATAGATTTTCTAGCTTAACTCTGCAAAACATTTTGATGCCTGGTAACTTCAGGATTCATTGCCTCTGTACATTTTTCAAGTTATTTGCCTCTCAATGCATAAGGCTTTAATTTACCACCTACTGACAACCACCAAATGGGTTTTTCAGAACTTTGCAAGTGGACTGCTAGAGTTGTGCTTCGGCCCTGGTTTTGATTGCTGGCACAGAATCTCCTAAGATGCCCCAAACCTAGCAGGACAGGAGGCTCTGGCAACATCTACTGGGAAAATGTTTTTACATTTTTTTCCAGATACAGAATTACTGTTTTCTACAAGATTTTTGCTTCTTTGAATCCTGTTTTAATGCCTGTTTATTTTAAGAAACAACTTAGACACAAGGTAAAACAGCATTTTTTTTTCAGTTTGTTAATTTTTGTTTATATGTTTTTTTACCTTGATCTTTACAGAATAAAGTTAAATATGTGTACTTTGAAGTAATAATTCTTCTGTAAATAACTGATTTATGAAGTATAATTGATAAGTTGATAAAAACTGCTGTTGAATAATAGCTCATGTGCATTCTCTTAGAGATACTCAAAGGGACTTTCATGTTCCTTCTTCTATGCTTGCTGTGTTTCTAAGGAATAAGAGAAATGTTGATAACTGTATTTTACTGAAAAGAAGGCTAAAACCTGAAGCTGGTATTTGAATTGGGTCAGTAATTTACTTTTTTGGCCCTAAATGCTCTCATGATCTTTTAGGAAACTGAGATCATGGTAGGTTTGGCTGGTTAATCATTTCTGTGTTTTCAGCTCAGTTTGGTCTCACTAATACTTTTTTTTTTTTTTTTTGAATTCTTGATTCTCTTTGCCTGTAGCATGTGGTTCCTGTTGCTTAAATTACCAAGCTTTCTTTATCATGTGATCCTGTCATTCTATTGATAATTGATTGGGTCAGGGATTAGTATCTGACCCAAAGGCAGTCATCTATAGAAGGGTCATAGCTTAGGGTGTGTGTGGGGTGAGGTGGGATAGGGGTGAGTGTGGATGTGGATATGTGTGTGGTGGGGTGCAGAGAAGGTTGTGACGTTTGAACTGAAATAGCTGAAAGATGAGAAGGAGTGGGCAGTGAGGGAAGCTCCACAGTAAGCCCTCTCCGGGCAGAGGGACTAGCAGGTGTAAATGTATTGAGGCAGGAATGAGATGAGCCTGCTGATGGAGAGAAAGAAGCTGGTGTGGTCAGAGAATAGTGCATGAGGAGGCACATGGTACAGTTTGGAAAGGTAGGCTCAGGGCAGATCAGTTGGACCTTTGTAATAAGCTGGGATTTTCACCTACATGGCACTGGGAAGCCACTAGGGGAATTAAAGCATGTGGTGACATAATGTGATGTACTTGTTTATTACTACAAGAAGAATGCACATCAGATTGAAGAATATGATGATATGAGTAGAAAGATTTAAGCTACACACTCCTTTAGAAGTAGGTAAAGTCTCATACCTGCCCACCTGCAGATGCCCTCCTTAATTCCGTCCTGTTCTCAGGACACAGCTCTCTGTGAAAACAAGGCTGTCTTCTAATTTATACTTGTCAGTAAGTCCCACCCTTACCTTCAAATGTGTATCTAATACCAGGAATCATTCCTCTTCCCATAATGGTTTATTTCCCCAAGACCGGATTATTTGGTCTTGACGCTCCAGTAAGAGAGCCCATAGGAACCTTTGGTCTTCAATCCCAAGAGCAGTTAAGAGGTAGGTGTGGATATAAAGGGAATACATGGCAGTCTAGGTCAAGGTGGCCACTTGAAGTTCTGTCTCCTTTGATAAATTCCCACCAGTGTTAATTACTGATATGCTTCTTTGACTTTTTGTCTGGCTAGCAGGTGATGGTTATACCACACATGCATGCTTAAATGACTGCTTGTATATGGCAGGTATGCACCTGCACACGTGTACACTCACGTTGTAGTGGACAACATCCCTTTTACTGTGGGTGAGTTATTTAAACCAGTTATGATCCCATTGTCTTCCCTGACAATTATTGATATAGGGATAGATCAATGAAGGCTTAAGCCAGTCTGGGTCAACGAAACATGATGAGAAGCTTTTCTGAGATTCCCAGGAGAGAATCTAGTGCTTAGGAGAGCATTGGTGTTAAAGCTTTTTGCCCCTCCCCTTTTCTCCTCCCACACCTTTTGTGAGTGAGAGGGCTTGGTGCTGCTCGCGGCCATATTGCAACTATGAGGATGTCCAGCTTAAGGACACAGTTGACTTACACAATGGTACAGATCCAAGAGAATGGCAGAGAGATCCAGAATTGTGTGATATGCTTTTAGAAAAATTTGTGTCTAAAAGTGTTGATGGAGTGTGTATTATTTTAAGACTAGTTTTGCATTGGATTTGGGGACTGATAAAACACTCATTTATTAATATTTAATGAAAATTATAGAAACCCAGAGGTTAAAGCATTAATCCTCACTTATTGGGGAACCTGTCTCAGGGCTGTGAGTTGCTTTAATGTTGTTGCTGCATATCATATGTGTGTGTGTTAAGGGATCCAAGAGGTGGAAGATAGGTAGGCTTGAGAAAAGTATTAGAAGCAGATTAGCAAGGTGTTAGCTCTTCTTTGTGGTTTTGCTTCTTCAAAATCTTTCTGCTTGCCTGTTTACTTTCACCTGCTGCTTCTCTGCTTTCGTGGCCCTGGTGGAACATGCAAATTCATAGCCCCTGAGCTTATGTATTTTAGGGCTGGCATCCTGAAAAGAGGAGAGCCCCTTTTTTCTTTCTGTCCTCATTCCTAGGAAAGGGACTATGCTAGATGTAGTTTGGGTTAGCTGCTTTTTGCTCTAATCATCTCTGTTCAGGGGGCAAGATCACATCATTCAAAAGGGCTGCAGTTGAGGGGTCTTTGGCTGTGGTTGGGAAAAGGGACAGTTCAGGAAAGTTGTGAGCTGGCTAACTCTGCCACAAAATGTCTGTTACACCCTCTTATCATAGGGCAGTGTGATCACTGCAGCAGAGTATATGTGGTGTAGGTATTGCATGAAAGTAGTGGTTAATTCTGGTAGGTTTGGGATTGGGTGTAGTTGGAGAGAAAATTGTCACACTTTATGTAAGAGGTAGGTGTGTGTGTGTTTGTGTGTTTGAAATGATTACTTAAGAGATTTTGTATTTGTGTAGTCAATTCCCTAGGAATTGATACCTATTCTAAAAGCTCTGTGCCCTTATAAAGCTGTGTTTCATCATTGTAGCTTTTTCAGAGTTATGAAGTACACATGGAGAAAAAAATCATGTACTTTTTGAGCCAGGAGAAATTTAGAGCTTAACTAATTTGATTCCTTGATGGGGCAGATGCTGGTGAATACAAAATTGAAGAAGGGGCGCCTGGGTGGCTCAGTCGGTTAAACGTCCTACTTCAGCTCAGGTCACGATCTTGCGGTCCGTGAGTTCGAGCCCCGCGTCGGGCTCTGGGCTGATGGCTCGGAGCCTGGAGCCTGCTTCCGATTCTGTGTCTCCCTCTCTCTCTGCCCCTCTCCCGTTCATGCTCTGTCTCTCTCTGTCTCAAAAATAAATAAAACGTTAAAAAAAAAATTAAAAAAAAAAAAGTTGAAAAAGGTTCACTGCCCTGAAGAGGTTGATTGGGGAGAGATGCGGCGGGGAGGAGAGTGTGGTAGATGGCCTCTTGGGAAAGTCAGATGATGCGATTACTTTTGATCGGGAATAGTGTCGTGGAAAGTCCCATGAAGAAGGTGGCTTTTGGACGAGGCCTTGGAGACAGGCAGTATTTAGATAAGATGGTAGAGGAGAAGCACAGACCTACAAAAGGGGGAAGGATGTTTCAGAAAGGGGGCTGGTTTTCCTGGCTCTCTCTTTGAAATAAGCTTGGAATCTGACCACTTCTCAGCACTCCCCACGCTGCCATCTAGTCTGGTCACCAGGGCCTCTCCTCTGCATCGTTGCTTTGGCTTCCTTCTTGCTCTCCAGGTTTCCATCCTTACCTCCCTCAAGAGTATTCACAAAACCCAGTCAGAGTGATCTGTCAACATGTAAGTCAGATATCAAAGCATTTCTTGGCTAAAAACCAAGCCACGAAATACCTTTAATAGCTTCCAGTTTCATTCAGAATCAGAGCCAAAGTCCTTTAAGACTCCCCCTGACCTCCCGGCACTGTTCTGACCTGATTATTTTACTCTTTCTTGCTTCCTTTGTTTTAGTTCTTCTTTGAGCTAACATATGCTTACAACCTCAGGGCATTTTCACTTGCTATTGTCTTTGCTTGGAACACTGTCCCTCCAGATAGATCTTTTTTTTTTTCTTTTTTAAGTTTTTATTTATATATTTTGAGAGAGAGAGAGAGAGAGTGAGTGAGCGAGCAAGTTTGGGAGAGGCAGAGAGAGAGGGAGAGAGAGAGAATCCCAAGCAGACTGCACTGTCAGCACAGAACCTGAGGCAGGGCTCAAATCACAAACCTTGAGATTGTAACCTGAGCTGAAATCAAGATTTGGATGCATAACCGACTGAGCCACCCAGGCACCCCCAAATAGATCTTCTTTAGGCCATTATCTAAAGTCATCTTCTCTAAGATGCCTACCCTAACTTTACTAATTAAAATTGTAGGTTACCATTCCCCACCTCACACTCTTAATTCCTGTTTCCCAATTTATTTTTCTCCAGAATATGTATTGGTGCCTGATAGATACTTAGTAACCTACACAACCACAGGAGTTTTGTTTTGATCATTACTATTCCCTCATGTACCTAGAACTGTATCTGGCTTATATATATTTGTTTGATGAGTAAGAGGTGGATTGTCTACCTTTGGGCCATTCATGGAAGAGATTTGATGCCCTAAATTCCCTTGTAAGTAGATAGATGTTTATAAATGCAGAAAGCACACGTAAGGCATCTCTGCAGGATGATTCAGCTGGTGCTCATAATTATAGTGACTGGACTTTTAAACCTTTTGTCATATAAGCTTGTGTTTGGTAAACTTCATCTGTAAAGGACTGATAACAAATGTTTTAGACTTTGCAGGCCATACTGTCACAGCTGATCAACTCGGTTGTCACCACACAACTCTGCAGTTGCAGTGTGAAAGTGGCCCTAGACCACAGGAAATGCATGGGTATGGTTGTATTCTAATAAAACTTTATTTATGGACACTACAATTAGAGTTTTATAGAATTTAACATGTCATGAAGTTTTTTGTCTCCAGTTACTTAAAAATTTCCCTTTTTAGTTGGACAGAAATGGACTACTCTGTGGTCTGTTTGAAACAGCTGTATATCTCTGCAAATATATTTAGTCTACTATGTACTTCACTCTCGTGCTGGTAAGCACTTATGTAGTTGTGGCCATTGGAAAGAGACTCTGGGCGGATCAAAAAGTATATGGTACAGTTATTTCTACTAAATGGATGCGGAGTGTAGAATAATAGGGAAAATAAAAAAGTAAGGATAATATAGAAGTAATCTTAGAATGTGTTGTTTAATTTGAATGTGTAGGGCCTAGTAATCATTTTCAGTAACATTCGATTTACATTCTCATCAGCTGAGAATGTGAACAATGAATTCAGAAATGCTGTGGAGGAATTATTTTCAGAACTAAAAATCTTCCGTGTATTGAGAATTAATTGCATTGATAAAATATATGTAAAATATAGTAGCTTATATAAATATTAATGTTAGATTTATAACACGTCTGGTCTTCCCAAAAGATTTGAATTATGCTCTCGAAGAGGCCAGGGATTTATGCTCCCAGCCCCAAATAGAGTTGTGCAGGATCTGGCTGCCTGATAGATGTGGAATTCGGACATCAGAAGCACCACTCTGTGGGTGCTTAATACATTCATACTGGTTGATTGTTAATGCTTAAATGTATGGATTAAGTATTTTCTGTGATGAAAAAATTGGAGAAAGTAGGTAAGCATGTAAGGAGGAACCAGAATTATGTCTTAGCACATTGCGGCTAATGTGGAGAAAAGGAATTCTTGGAAATAAAAGTCAAATGGTATGTGTGATAGAAATGAGGTTTTGGGGCAGATACAGGGATTAATGCTAATTTTAGTCTGTTTGTTTTCATGAAGCTGACCACAAGGTGGGGATATATTTTGTGTAGTCTCTGGCTGACCTGTGACATCATCCCAAGTTGTTACAATAGAAGACTTAACATTATTTTAAATAACTTCTTTCTATTTTATTTAGAAATTTACAGATGGGTCAGTTTGAAACAATTATTTTGAAGATATATCTTGAATATTTAGTAGTGTAAGCAATGATTATAATTTTTCCCTCCCAATAGTGTAAGTTCTTATTTTAAGCCCTTAAAGTTACACCTGTCCAACCTAAGGTAATTTCTGTGCTGTTTTCTCATTAAAAAAAAAAAAAAAAAAAAATCCTCCAAATCAATTTACACATGGTCAATTTGAAAATTCTTTAATTTCTTATGGATTGGATAGTCCTATTGGAAAAGGACTGGATTTCTTGAGGGCTCTATTAAAGGTAACCTAAAGAAGACAGGAGACTGTATTTAAAATTTTTTTGTTTTTTAACGTTTATTATTGAGAGACAGAGAGCGCGAGCAGGGGAGGGGCAGAGGGAGAGGGAGACACAGAATCTGAAGCAGGCTGCAGGCTCTGAGCTGTCAGCACAGAGCCTGATGTGGGGCTCGAACTCATGAACTGCGAGATCATGACCTGAGCTGAAGTCAGAGGTTTAACCGACTGAGCCACCCAGGTGCCCCAGGAGACTGTATTTTAAATTAGTTGCATTTCGTGAGCCGTTGGCCTTTATTTCTTGGTAGTTCTTAACTAGGGTCTAGCCTCTTATAATAGCTAAAAATTGCTGGTGGCTGATTACTCTTTTGTCTTCAGAGCACCATTTTCTGATTGGTGTGGTGGGTGGACTTTTAGGTTCTCTGGAAACGCCTCGGCATGCCATCCCACCTCGTGGATTTTATCTTTGATGGCAGTTTATATGTTCTGCTGACTTGTCTGTCACATTCTCTCTGTTCAGCTTCTTGTGCAGATATTGAAACCAAGAATTTAAAAGACTTTTGCAGTGTATTTATAATTACATAGTATTATTATTAAAAAAAAATTTTTAATGTTTGTTTATATTTGGAGAGAGGAGAGAGACCCAAGAGTGCAAGCAGCAGAGGGGCAGAGAGAGAGGGAGACAGGGTCCAAAACCGGCTCCAGGCTCTGAGCTGTCAGCACAAAGCCTGACGCAGGGCTTGAACTCCTGAACTGCAAGGTCGTAACCTGAGCCAAAGTCGAACGTTTCACCAACTGAGCCACCCAAGCACCCATAATTACATAGCATTATTAAACCAGAGTTGAAGTCTTTGGTCAAGTAGAGTAACTCCAGTGTCAAAATTGAGCTGCTAAAACAGAATAACTTCCTAAACCATATTGCTTTATAGCATGAACAGTAGTACTCCAAAAACACCTTTTCTGTTTTGGAAGTGAAATATTGAAGGTAATAATAACTGTTTAAGATCTGTCAGAAGTATTTCACAGTACATGACAGTAAAGATTATATAGGTAATGTGAGGTTTCAAATGCAGAGTAGTTTATCACAAGAAATTATATGATTGGTTTGGTATCTGATTTACTGAAGACATTTCCAGGCCCAGGTAAGAATATCCCCCCTGGAGTCTCCCCCTGGTTGTCCTACTAACAAGCCACTAATGGGCAGAATGAATCTCACTGTCCTTGTAACCAAACCTGCTTTTTGGTTCCGAATTTCAATTGAGTTTTATGATCTGAAAAGCCTTATAGTCATCTTTGGCTCTTCCCCTCCCTTACCCTTCTTAATGTATTCATTCCCCCTAAATCTGTGACCAGGCCTCCTGTTAGTATCACTGCAGCTTTTCTGACCTCTTTCCTCCTGCCAGATGCCACTGCTGTTCCAGTACCTCCTCACTTCCTCCTTTTCATCTGGGCCACTGATCTCTTCACCTCAGTCTTTCCTCCTTGGAGCCGTCTCAATACCGCTGCCATGCTCATCTTCCTGAAGTGTTTCAGAACTCTCCAGTGGCTCACCGTTGTCTGGAAGGCAACTACTGTTCCTCAAGCAGTAGTTCGCGATTCTTTTCTTTTAGTCTTCCAGCACCGTTTGTGCTTCCCTTCTCTGGCATTTCCGTTACCAAAGGCTACCTTACTGCTGTATTGTGACAGTCATTTCAAAGAAATTTTGTCTGTGTAACATCTTTTCCTCCTTGAGAATAGGGTCTTGCTCTTTTTTTGGAAGATTGCTTGCCTCTACTTGAGTCACATGTTGGGAGGGCAAGCAAGTACTCAAGCAAGCAGTGTTTTTGGCCAAGGGGAAGGAGCCAGTTGAGAGGAAGCAATGAAAGGTGTGGAGAAGAGGTAGGTTAGCCTCTTCAGGAAGGGTCTGAGTTAGTCAGGGCTAAGGGGCTAACAGCAGTATTCCTGTCTCAGGAACAAGGCTCCATGAATGCGTCAGACATGGGCACACAGGAAGGCAGGCGGAGTGTCCTCACCAGCCAACTGACTTCAGTCTTTCTTGCTTACATAGCAGCTTACTGTGGGTCCCCTCTGCTCTGTGTGCCTTACATATATCAATCCATTGAATCCTTACAGGTTCAGAAATAGGCACAGAGTGATTAAGTAACTTGTCAGTGGCCAACCAGGTAGTTTATGGTAGAATTGGAGTTGGGGCAGGCACCACAGTCCCTGCTTTTAACTATTATACTTTGCTGCTCCTAATTACTGCCTTTCTTTCAAGAAAATTATTTAAAACCCTGCTTGACCATTGTTTTGTCTGATCAAAGTGGCATGGGAGCTGAGGGGTGTACGGGTGGTGTCAGTTGTAACTTCAGAACTCCAAAAGCCTATGTCAGGGTGGTGATCACGTGTTTGAAGGGAGTCACGCTGGCTGGTAAAACATTTTAAGGATATCATTTTGCTGGGATTTATGCTTACTGGATGTTGATGTAAAATGAAGCTTAGCCTATTACATATGATGTCCGTTTTCTCCCTCAGTCAATTTACAGGCTTGACTTAAATGAGGGGAGAAGATTGCATTCTGAAATCTCATTTATCAGAAGTTAGGAAGGCCCTGATTGGATTTCTGAGAAAGACAGAAATATCAGGTGATCTGAGCGCATTAAAATTGTCACATATTTACTACAACTGGAGGTAGAAATTTTCTGAAGCAGAAGTCGGAATTTTTGAAATACTGCACTCATGTTTAATAAACTTCATTTGGCTCACAGTTTCCACCCATGTTTGCTTTATTCCAATTACCATTATTGGTTTCGCAGAGTATTCTAGACTCACACTATCACAGGACTCATGCTGTATTGTGATTTTAATTGCTTGGCATATTGCATCCTCTTAGTTGGTATGTCAACTAAGGGAGCAGTGATAACATCTCTGTCTTGTCTGTCATGGTATCCCTAGATTTAGCACAGTGCCCGACACAGCATGGCTCCTTGACAGGTACTTGTAGAATGAATGCATGACTAGCTGTTGAGTTGTATACCAAAGAAGTCTGTAATTGAGATCTGGTTGTTGTTGGACTTCAGAGAAAGAGGAGACGTGTCTGGATGAACACTGGTTGTGTATAACCTCATCATCATCCTCTGATGACCATATAACCCTTTACAGACTAGTGAGAGGTGTTTTTCTGTATACTTAAATGTTTGATTGCCCATGCTGCTTTTCCAAATCCTAGTTGTCTTTTTCCCTCAAATGCTTCCCTTTTTGTGTGAAGCCTTTGATTTCCCCATTGGACTCCTATTTATTTACTTTTAGCTTTTTTAGTGCATTTACTGTCTACCATGTATTATTTCTGTCGTTTGGTACGTATTGTTTGTTCTCCCAGACTGTAAACTCCTTGTGTGCAGAAATCAGATCTGTCCAAGCCAGCATGCTTCTAAGAGTAGAAAGGGATGCTAGTCAGGTGGATGCTAGGGTTGTAGTTATGTCCTAGGACTGTGCCAGGCATACCTGATGTATGCTCACTGTCAGTAGTCAGTGCATCGTCTTTGACTTGTTGAATAAGCACTGGCCACCTGAACCTGTTCACAAGCATGTGAGATGGCATGAGAAGGTGACAGGGTCTTAGTCTTGTCTTATTTCCATTACTTTACCCATTTAGTGACAGTGGGCAGTTGATTCCATCCCTTGGATCCTAATTTTACTGACCTGTCAGTAGGGATGATTATTTATGGCCAGCTGGTTTCTTAGCCTCTCCCTCTTTTTAAGCATAAGATACAAAAAACCTTTAAAAAATTTTTAAAAATGTTTATTTACCTTTGAGAGAGAGAGAGAGAGAACACGCATGCAACAGAGCGTGAGCAGGGGAGAGGCAGAGAGAGGGAGACACAGAATCCGAAGCAGGCTCCAGACTCTGAGCTGGCAGCACAGAGCCCACTGCGGGGCTTGAACTCATGAACTACAGGATCATGACCTGTGCCGAAGTCAGCTGCTTAACCAACTGAGCCACCCAGCCGCCCCCAAAAAACCTTTTAAAACTGAGATGTTCTACAACGTAAGACATTATTACTGTGGATTCTAGAATAAATTAAGGACTTTCTAACTTTGTGAACAAACTAGAAACCTGCGGACTGAAATGTTTATCTGTAAAGTGGTGTTTAGGATAAAGGAAGCCTGAAAATAGTGCCCTGTAGACAGTGTTAAATAAGTCAATAAAAAATATTAGTATTTATTTAACTTTAAAAAATTAAAAAAAATGTTTCCCACCTAGAGAAAAATTAACCTCTATTTGGGTCATTCCACTACATCTTCTTGTCACTTTCTCTTCATTGCATTCTAGTTAATAACTAAACCAAAGAGTGAAAGTTGCAGGTTGATGGGTTAGACTGTGCTGAATAGAGTGGGGAATTAGTCTATTGTTCTTGGCAATTAATTAAAAATCATGATCTCTGCTTTTTTAGCATTCCGTTCAGTATTTGAAATAAGCTTTATGCTGTTGGTTATCTTAGAGTATGGCAATTAAGTGTGCTAACAAAAAAGAATATCCCAACTTTCAGTAGAGTATGGTTTACTCACAAACCATGGTTCTTATTTCCATCTAGTAGTGGTATCGAAAACTTGATGTGTTCCAGAAAGCAGTAAATTAAGCAAGGAGTGTGGAAGGACTTCTGCTTGTAGTAAATTTTACAATAAATTCATAAATATTTTCAAAGGAAATAAGAAAAGTACGTAATTCAGATCATATCCCAGAGCAATTAAAAAATTTAAATTAAATTTAATATCTAATATTTGGACTAAACAAAAGTTCACTGGCCTTTCACCAGTTTACCACCTTACTATTCTTAGTCACTACTAGCAGTAAATATTAATGGACTGTGAGGAATGAACAGGAAGCTGAGTCTTGAGACATCTGTATTAACAGCCCCTCATGCTAATTCAAGTATTATTAAATCTTAAGTTATTTTTTTACTTACACTGTAAAATTGCTTATCTGATTTCATAGTTATTATATGGTATATTCCAAAGTTGTACTGGAAAAGTATTTGTTTTCAATCCAAAAGTACCAATTAATTTTAGTATTCATGAAACATTAAAAATAATTGGATCAGGGAGAAATGAAAGCACCTCATTTTTAATATCCAGAATGTGGGGATATAAAATATTTTATGTGAAGAGCATAGAAGGAAATTACAACTTCATAACTAATTTCTGTGTCCAGTTTACATAAGGAGAACCTTAGCACTACATAACAAATTTAAATGTGAAGCTTCTTACTTTGTCCTTTAAAAAACATACATTCTAAAAGAAAAACTTGAAAATTTGTACCTGCATCTTTAATGAAAGCATTATTGCCATTATAATATAAATTAACTTCTTGAAGATGCCAGGTCTCTGGGTGATAAATTTAGCAATTTCTTCTGAGAAAATTTAGTGTTACTGAACTCATTGCCAGTATTTTGCTAATGTATTTTTTTTAATGTTCTAAATATTAAAACTAGAGTTTCTTCACAGGAGGGGAGGCTAGGATTCATCCCAACATCTGACTTTTTACTTAACTCTAATTTTCTCAAAGCGATTGCTGAGGAAGTTATTGAATTTATTTTCTCTGGGTATCTTCTCTATTGCTTTTCTTTGATTCTTGTCATTGCAAGGAGTCTGAGAGTTTACATGATAAAGGAAATCTGTGGAACTAATCCTAGAAACCTCTTTCTGTTTTCTCACATAACACCTCCAGGCACAGAAAAGACAAAATACTTCATTTGCATTCTCAAACATTAGGAACTTAGAATGAGTCTTTCAGCTGGAAATGTTATTGCATCTACATTTCCCCTGAAGAAAAAAAAAAGGTTAACAGCCCACTCAGGTTTATGTGAACTCATCTCTTTTTAGTATCCTGATCTGCACAAAGAGTAGAGAACGGTGAAGCTTAAGTGCCCAGCGTCTTTCTTCTTTACAATCAGTTAGACTCTGGAAATAGATCTCAGTGCTGATTACAAGGAAATAAAAAGAAAAAACCAGATAGGCACAAAAGAGATGGCAAACACCGACAGACTTTAATCTTAATCTTCTGAAGTGGAAAGAACATTTCCAGTGTGAATATAGGATCTACTAACTAGAATTAAAAAAAAAACCAAAAACCAAAAACATTTTCCCTGTGAGCTTGAAAAGCTGACCCAGGAACTACAGAGATATTCAGCGATTTATAGTTTTTTAAAAAGGTTTTTATTAAATTAAAATGTACCAAATGTATCAAAAACCTCTTGTTTGCCCTAAGTACCTTTGTCAGAAACCCAACATTTAATAAAAGAAATTTAACCATTTTCTGACTTAGTAATAGTTGGAAAGTAGAAATGGAAATCCTTCCACTACCAAATATTAGAAGTAGAAAGTCTTCTTTTGCTGTAATGCTCACTTCCTGTGAATGAAAAACAAGGTTTTATGTGTAACTATATTCCTCACCTAGAAAACCTGACTTCTGCCAATTGTTACAGTGGGGAAAGTTACTACTAG
Source organism: Lynx canadensis (assembly GCF_007474595.2). Classification (NCBI taxonomy): domain Eukaryota; kingdom Metazoa; phylum Chordata; class Mammalia; order Carnivora; family Felidae; genus Lynx; species Lynx canadensis. The sequence goes on from NC_044303.2 coordinate 71,434,622, forward strand.
TCTGTTTCTCTAACTAAATATTGTACATGGCAATCATCTGGAAGTAATAATATTACTTGAGTGCACTATGCCAAGTAGACACTTAATACAAAATATACACTAGACTGAATGAAATCCAGATACTGGTAATATTGAAAGAGACAGAGACAGATTCCTTTGGTTAAACTAAGTCACAGCATATACAGTGTACCATAAGCTAAATACAGTTTATAAGTATGTCATTAAGTTTCAGTTGATCTTGTGATTAAGATCCCAAACAAATGAAAAAATTGTGTTAGTTTATGTTTACATTTAGAATTTTAAAATAGAACCTTTGTCTCTCCTCTGTCACCCATCTCCCATATCAGTCAAATTCATTAATGTTCTGGGGTGCCTGGGTGGCTCAGTCGGTTAAGCGGCCGACTTCGGCTCAGGTCATGATCTCGCGGTCCGTGGGTTCGAGCCCTGCGTCTGTGCTGACAGCTCAGAGCCTGGAGACTGTTTCGGATTCTGTGTCTCCCTCTCTCTGACCCTCCCCTGTTCATGCTCTGTCTCTCCCTGCCTCAAAAATAAATAAAACGTTAAAAAAAATTAAAAAACATTTATTAATGTTCTTAATCCTAATTTTTTTAGTCACATAAATTGGGTTCTTAATGCATGGTGAGCTGACTAGCACATTAAAGAAAATGACTCTTGTAAATGTAGGGCATTGGAGGCTGATGACACCCTTTTCTAGGGTTGTTCTGCACCTCTCTTTATTGATACCCCACAGTCCACGTGGAGGAAAATGAATTAGGATTTGGACTCCAGTCTTCTTTAATCACACACAGATACACTGCACAGCCTGAGGCCTCTGGTAGAATATTGGATGGTGAGGGTGGGAGTGTTCACCCACCTACTTGTCTGCTCCTGGTCCAGCCATTGGTTTCACTCCTATAAGCTGATGGCTACTGTGAAATTGTTTTTGAAATTTTTATCATAAAACAAAAGATACAGGAAAAACTATGCAAGACAAATGTGTGGCTTGCCTAGGGTAAATTAATCTCGGAATCACTACATAGGTCTAGACATGAGACGTTTGCCCTGATTCTTGTCCATGTGACCCATGTCCATCTTAGCCTCCAGTCTTTCCCTATATGTGCTCACTACTTGACTTTTGTAGTAATCATTTTCTTGCATTTAAAAATAATTCTGTGGTCCAAACGTGCATCCCTAGACACTATGGTTTGTCTTGCCCATTTATTTTAAGCTTTCATGTCTTTTAAATTTCTCTTAATCCATAGGTTCTCTTTTCATACCTTTTCCTTACAATTTTCTGTTGAAGAACCCTGGGTTATTGACTTGTAGAATTTTTGTCAGACTTGACTTAGTTTATTGCAGACTCGAGTTGCAGGTCAGTGTTTTTCTTCATTCTTGGCATTTTCTACAAATTGGATTCCTACACCTGGATTCAGAGATGGGATCAGATTCAGGTTTTGATGCATTTGGCCAAGACTGTAGGAGCACATTAGTGTCTTGTTAGCACTTTTTAAGATCTAAGCAACTGTCAGTGCTTACTGTCAATATTTAGTATTTCACTGGATTGCAAAATGGTGATACTTTAACATCTTTTTCATTAATTAATTAGAATATATTTATAAAGAGACTCTTTGCCACATTTATTGTTTGGTTACCTAGTGGTACGACTCCTATAGAAAGAGCAAGATAAATGCCTAATTCTTTACTTTTATGTTATGTTTTTGAGGTAATGAATCGGTTCCTTATCATTCACAATTGACCCAGTTCTTATAAAAAGTGTCACTATGAAATCGTAGATTAAAACATATTTTGTAGGCTTAAATCTGTTGGGATTATTAGTGAAGCTTAAGTTGTTTCTCTTAGGCCAGTGGGTCCTAAGTTGGTTCATGCTCTTTTTGACTTGACCTCGTAATCTTTTATAGCTTCCTTGTTCTCTGGTCTAACAAGACATTCTAGGCTTATGTTTTACATTTCCTGCTCCAGGCCTTTAATCAGCCATCTTATCAAGATGCATTGGTTTTTTAAAAAATGGTATCGGAGGCCACAGCATGCCAGACATGGTCATTGCTACTCATGGTCACCGTTTGTAGGCCTTTTCAGTTTAGAGGGCCAGGAAGATATGTGTGTTAACAAGTTTATTTTTTAACATGTTTTATATTATATATGTGTATTACATATGATGTATGTGTTAACAATGTTCCATTAATAGAATATATAACATTCTAATACATTTAATATGTGTATTTATTAAAAAAAATTTTTTTTAACGTTTATTTATTTTTGAGAGAGACAGAGACAGAATGTGAGTGGGTTAGGGGCAGAGAGAGAGGGAGACACAGAATCTGAAGCAGGCTTCAGGCTCTGTGCTGACGCGGGGCTCGAACTCATGAACTGTGAGATCATGACCTGAGCTGAAGTTGGATGCTCAACCGACTGAGCCACCCAGGTGCCCCTAATATGTGTATTTGGATATAATGCTATCCCCAAGCCCAAATAGGGTACATAAAATCTAAATATATAATATAGATGTTGCATAATATATATACTATATTATAAATATGCAACAATTTTCTTGTATATATAACATGAAATAAAAGTATATAGACTGTGCTTTATGTGAGATAAATACCTCCTGTGTTTATAGTGATACTTTTAATTAAAATTCAGGATTGCAGAACTTTTACTTACCCTCTTCTTTGTCATTCTTTCATATTTAGAGTTCTGACTCTCAGGGACAGGGGAGATGATGAAATTAGAAGCCTTCATAATTACTTGTCAGTAGTACACACACAGCAACCTCACGATAGCAGTGTCAACACCGATATGATTACTGAAAACATTAAAGAAGTTTTACACATCATCTTTCTATTCTTCCCTCACTTTAAAAGTAGTTGTACTGTATCTGTACTGTCAGAAAATACAGCTAGTATAAAGTATACTCTCTCAGGTAGCTATAGACCATTTATGTTGACCTCTTTTTAGTCATTTTGGTTTTCTGAAGCTCATTCTGTAGTAAAGGAGTGGGCAAACTTTTTTGTAAAGGTCCAGGTGGCACTTATTTTTGGCCTTGCAGGCCATCCAGTGTGTTGCAAATAGTCTTATTGTGGTCATGAGAAAGGAGCCATACAACATGTAAACTAATGCTTTCAGCTTCATGTAATTTACATATGTCATGATACAGTATTCTAATTTTTTTTCCATAAATGTTTCCCCCCTAAAATCCATTTTTAGAGTGTGGACTGGACAGAAACAGGTAGCAGGCCATATATGGCTCACAAGCCTGTAGTTTGCAAACCCCTATTTTACTCCTCAGAAAAAGGCCTGGAGTTGTTGCTTATCATTATGTTTACTCTGCAATACTTGGACATCAGTTTTGTTGGATTTAAAATCCTTGGCTCATACTTTTTCTTGACCACCTTATTCAGTTTTCTTTTGGCATGGATTATTGTTGTCAGAGTCTGGTGATAATTTACTTAAAAAAAAATTTTTTTTTTTAACATTTATTGAGAGACAGACACTGAACATGAGCAGGAAAGGGGCAGAGAGAGAGAGAGAGGGGGAGACACAGAATCTGAAGCAGGCTCCAGGCTCTGAACTGTCAGCACGGAGCCCGACACGGGGCTCGAACTCACAGACCACGAGATCATGACCTGAGTCAAAGCCAGACGCTCAACCGACTGAGCCACCCAGGCGCCCCAGAGTCTGGTGATAATTTAAACTTCTCTTTTATATAAATGACATATTCTTTTTTTTCCTTGCATTTTTTCTTTTTCTTTTAAGCAGTATTGCTAGAATGTGTCATTCTGGGTTGAATTTCTCGGGTTTACTGTAGTATTTTTTTTGCTATGTATTTTCAATTTTAAGACGGTTTTCTTGAAATAGAGTTTTTAGTATTTGCTTTAATTTTCTTCAAAGACTCCTCTTATCCATATGTTGGATGTTCTTTATTTTGTCATTTTCTCTTACGTCTTTTAAAAATAGTTTTTTTTCTTGATGTTTGAATTTAGAATAATGTCTTTCTTTCACTTTCTATTTTTTGTAAGGCATTAGCTGTTTTCTTTATTCACTCTTGAGTTTCCTCTGGGCTCGTCTTCATTTCTAGAAAGATATTTTAATTTCTGATTGCATCTTGAGGTCAGTCCTTTCATTTCTGAACATTTCTAATACTGACTTATGTTATTTAATGTGTTCTATTACTTTAACATGTTTTTCAGCTTGTTTTGAAACAGCAGGTAACAGTTTTAATCTATTATGTGTTGGTATGTTTTTCTCGTTTTTTTTCCTTTCCTTCATATACAGTATTCTCGTCCATATTTTTTTTCCTTACAAAAACATTGTATGGGATTTTATCTTGACCTTTTTATTTCCTTAGTTTTATGTGTGAAGTTAGTTTTCTTCTATATTGCTTTTTTAAAAGAGCTGCATATTTTTTTTTTAAATGAGTGATACATGTCCAAGAAGTTTAAGTACTTGAACAGAGATAGCAGGAAAAGGTTTATTCTGAGGACTTGAAAACATGAATTAACCTTGTAATCTCCCTATTACTAATTTTTGTAAGTTTATTTATTTGAGAGCATGTGTGTGCCAGCAAGGGGAGGGGCAGAGAGAGAGGAGAGAAGGAATTCCAAGCTGACCCCACGCTGTCAGCACAGAGCCCAACATAGGTCTCAAACCCATAAATGGTGAGATCATGACCTGAGCCAACCTTAAGAGCCAGACGCTTAACTGACTGAACTGCCCAGGCGCTCCAATTCTTTTTGATGTTCATACTGTTATCATATTCAAGAGTTAGCCTTTCTATCTGCTACTATATGCTTTTGACATAATCATACTATTTTTGGAAGCTTTTTCACTGGCTCGCTTTTTTATCTCATGTACTAAGTTCCCTGCACCAATCCTGAACTGACCTTTTCTAACTGAAGTGTATTTTGTATTATTCCTTTCTTTTAGCAAGGAATACATTAAGGTCTGGAATCTGAGTCCATTGGGCAGTTCCGCAATTTTTTCATGGCTATGTCTCTTGTCTGACCCTGGTTTTACAATTATCGAAGTAGTAATTCTTGGTGAGCCTAATGTGTATGCATTCAAAAGAAATCTGAATTCATAGTAAAGCAGTTTAGTAACTGTTGTATTTCTGAGAATTTATTATGCATCAGACATTTTTTACAAGTGATGATTATTTCTGTTCTTCATTTACAACATAAAGCCTATTGTAAGTTAAATCTCATTATTCCCCTAAGATGCTGTTCAAAACCAACCCTTTTTCTTATTCTTCTATCAAAATTTGACCAGAATCATAAAATCACAGAATTTAGCAAGGGGAAGGAATCTTAGAGCAGTGATTTTGGCTTTTTGGATTTTGATTTTCAGCTTTTTGGATATTCCTATATATCACTCTTAAAATGTTTTCCAATGCCATTTAAAAAACACCTACTTTTTGGGACGCCTGGGAAGCTTAGTCAGTTAAGCATCTGACTTCAGCTCAGATCATGATCTCACGGCTTGTGAGTTTGATCCCTGCATCGGTCTCTGTGCTGACAGCTCAGAGCCTGGATCCTGCTTCGGATTCTGTCTCCCTCTCTCTCTGCCCCTCCTCCACTTGTGCTCTGTCTCTATCTGTCTAAAAAATAAATAATGAACATTAAAAAATATTAAAAAAACACTTTTTTTCCATGACTGTAAGACATCTATCTGCCTTCAGGTATTATATGTATCATTCATGGTAAATTTACAAAGTCCCTAAAAAGCATATTTTCAGAAGTAAATTGTATTGCTGTGGAATGTCAAAAAGACTTACTGTGATTGAAGGAAATTGACAATTAGATGGATAACAATAAGATACAGGGTTAACAGAAGATTATCAAGAGGGTGGATAAATTCTTGCCTTACCTTCTAAATCATGCAATGACTTTGGTCAAAATCTCAGAACTTTTAAAACCTGTTCCATCACTTTGCGGTTATCATACTGTCTTACCCTAACTGCATCCTTGCTCTATTGGTCAAGGAGTTGTGGGAGTCAGGAGCCAGGATTCTGCATTCTCATTTTGCTTTAATTACATTTAAAGGCTAACCCAGGGAATACTACCAAAATGTAGATAAAAAGGAAATTGGTTCATTGGAACATCTGTTTGAGTAGTTAGTTACCCAGCTTACTACTGACTAATTTTCTTTTCTGTTGAATGGGACGAAAAGAATAGTTACTAAATACTTGATGTGAGCTTTTTTTCTTGGTAGTTTTTGCATTTTGGGGTGAGTAATTTTTCTCAAATCAGAATGCATGAGAAAAATCTAGTTGATGAGTGGTTCCTAGTTGTTGGGCCCTTGTTAATCAGAACTTTTACTGTACAATCGTAATGTATTTTGGATGTTCTCATTTATATTATTTCTCGAACTGTCTGCATGGGTATTCTGACTACTTGGTTACTCTGTCTAGCATAGTGGTATTTTAAAACAGCATTTATAATAAAAATTCCTCCATCTTAGCAAGTAAAATGAGAATATGGAAAGACAGTTGATAGTTGAAATATGATTGTTTTCTTTTGACTTAGCATTTGTTGAGTTGCAGGTTTGGGATAAAGAGAAATGAATATGGTAGTTGCTGTGGTAGTTTATTGAGCTGGAGACCAACAGCATGTGGAGATGTGGGCCTGCAGTCACATTCCCCTCTTATAGAGAAGCTCCACTTTTCACGTGTTCTATCTACATTTTGGGGTTCCACAAAAGATTTCTTTTTTAATTAAGAAAAGTTTGTCCTATTACAACTAAATACAAACATTTGATGGAGAGGTACTTTATGAGCATCTGTTTTGGCTGAAAAGGTTTCTTACCTAGCATTATGCCATTTGTAACTGGTAATTGTAGGTATTTGGGTTCCTGTGATGTATTTTAGGGTCCCTGTGGACCTTGCTGTCATACTATTCTCATGTTCTCTTTTTATCAGGACTTCTGGTTAACAGATAACTGATAGTTGTGATATTCAGCTTGATGTTTTACATTATTTTATTTAATCCTTCAACCAGACTTGCAAGGTGGTGGCTATTCCTATTATCACACAAAGAAAAGGAGGCTTTATTATTTTAGAATCTAAAAATTCCCTTCTGTCTTGTTTTTGGGCATGAGGGAAAGTATACATTCTGAGTTTAAAAGCATCAGCTTTTCTATGCATTTTATCTGAGTGATTTCATCTGCAACTTTCAATTCTTTCCTTCATTTAATGCCTTTGAAACTCCGTATCTCAGCCTGGACTCATCTTAGAGCCTCTAGACCTCTCTGTCAGCTTTCTGAACACTATCTCATTGCCCTCTCAGTTTAGCATGTGCAAAATTTAAGTCTTCGTATGTCCTAATTATTTATCTCTTTGTACATTCCTTTTGTTGATTCCCTGTTCTCCTTCCACCTTCTGCTGTGGGTGTGTGTAATCTTCTTGGTTCATAATGACCGAGAGGCCAATCCAAGCAACACACTGCAGTAACCACTCTGGATAATACAGGGAGAATGAAGCTCCCCCAAGCCAAGTCTTTTTAGGTGCCAAGGCCAATAGATAGAATGTGAGACATAAAATACACGGTTTCTTCTTCTTTTTTTTTTTTAATTTTTTTTTCAACGTTTTATTTATTTTTGAGACAGAGAGAGACAGAGCATGAACGGGGGAGGGGCAGAGAGAGAGGGAGACACAGAATCGGAAACAGGCTCCAGGCTCTGAGCCATCCGCCCAGAGCCTGACGCGGGGCTCAAACTCACGGACCGCGAGATCGTGACCTGGCTGAAGTTGGATGCTTAACCGACTGCGCCACCCAGGCGCCCCCATGGTTTATTCTTTATACCGACCCAACCAAAGATCACTGGAGAATTGATAGGCACCTTACCCAGATGGTGCCCAGCATACAATCTGGTTTTCCTTTTTTTCATGTTTAATCTTCATTCTTTACCCAATAACCTCATTCTTTACTTCAGCAAGGCTCACCTTTACTTCTATAAATCATGCTCTGTAGTGGCACTAATAACTACATCATATTTTGTTCTGTCCCTAATTAGTTCATTAGCAAAATTCACTAGCATTTTGTTCATTATAATACCACAAACACAGAGGGGGTAGATCTATTGCTGGGGAACTAAATATGAGTTATACAGAACAGTTTTTGTTGAAACTGTAACTCTACCTGGTAAATTCCCACTGTATTCTTGACTCATTTCTTATAGTCAGAAAGATGTAAACATTCTCTACTTTCTTTTGTCTATTTCCCTGAGGTGTCAGTGATCTCGTTCCCTTGAGTTAGCGGATATCCTGTGGTTTTCATCCATGTTGTCCCCTGTGTTTAGCTCTAAGCCTAGCACAGAGTTGGTATTTAATAAAAGTGGATATTTGTGTTGAACTGGGCAGTGTGCTGCAGGGTTTAGAGAATACAAAGGTTTATAAGGTGTTTTAAAGGTGAACCTACTGTTTAGGTTAGGTGGCAGCATACTGTATATAAAAAATAACACCACAGCCGTGGCTGTTCCAGAGAACACTGTTAACATCAAGCAGGAACTCTTCTTTGTTATTTTTCTTTGACCCGACTTTGTTTTCTATATCTTTGTGTACTTTAACTATATATGACATTATATATTTTAATATATTGGCTCAAATGCTTGCTTTTATGTTGTTTTGGGTGGGTAAAGGATTAGTAAATATATGTATGGGTTTTTCTTTTTATAAGGTTGTGACTCTGTATCAAGCACTGTATTGTTTTTCTTATAAAATTTGACTTGTATTTCTTCACAGGCAGCAGAAGATGTCATTTTCATTGGACCTGACACACACGCCATTCAAGCCATGGGTGACAAGATTGAAAGCAAATTATTAGCTAAGAAAGCAAAGGTTAACACAATCCCTGGCTTTGATGGAGTAGTCAAGGTGAGAAACTGTTTTACTGAAATATACATGTCCTTGAGTCAAATATTTTGTCAAAAGTGTAAGGTAAAATGCACTTACTGCTTTTATAGAATATATATGTGTAGGTTAAAATAAATCAGTATTGTTGACCCTGGTTTATTTTATTTTTTAAAAATGTTTTATTTTTAAGTAATCTCTACATCCACCATGGGGCCCGAACTTAGAACCCCAAGATCAAGAGTCACCTTGCTCTACCAACTGAGTCATCCAGGCACCGCTGGATTGTTTTAAATGGCATAAGTTCGGGGTGCCTGGGTGGCTCAATCAGTTCAGTGTCCGACTTCGGCTCAGGTCATGATCTCGCTGTCCGTGGGTTCGAGCCCCGCGTCGGGCTCTGTGCTGACAGCTCAGAGCCTGGAGCCTGTTTCGGATTCTGTGTCTCCCTCTTTCTCTGACCCTCCCCTGTTCATGCTCTCTCTCTCTCTCTCTGTCTCAAAAATAAATAAATGTTAAAAAAAATAATAAATGGCATAAGTTAAAAGGAGCAAGAAGCCACTTATGCTGCATAAATTGTATTTCACGATCAATGTTTTTTAAACTGAAGTATTGTTGACACACAGTGTTACATTAGTTTCAGGTGTACAACATAGTGATTCCCCAACTCTATACATTATGCTGTGCTCACTACAGTGTAGCTACCACCTGTCACCATACAGTGCTATTACAGTACCATTGACTATATCCCCTGTGCTGTACCTTTTATCTCTGTGACTTATTCTATATGTGGAGGCCTGTACTTCCCATACCCCTTCAACCACTTACCCATATCTTAACCCCTTTCCCTTTTGGCCGCTATCAGTTTCTTCTTTGTGTTTATGGGTATGAATTTATTTTTTGTTTTTTTTCAGATTCCACATATAAATGAAATCATATGGTATATCTTTTTCTCTGATTTATTTCACTTAGCATCATAGGTCTATCCATGTTGTTGCAAATGGCAGGATCTAATTTTTTTTTTAAAGCTGAGTAATACTCCAGTATGTGTATATATATGTGTATATGTGTGTGTATGTGCACGCACGTCACCTCTTCTTTATCCATTCGCCTATCTACGGACACTTGGGCTGCTTCTATATCTTGGCTATTGTAAATAATGCTACAGTAAACATAAGGGTGCATATATCTTTTTGAATTCATGATTTTGTTTTGTTTGGGTAAATACCCAGTAGTGGAATCACTGTATCATAGGATATTTCACTTCTTTAAATTTTTATTTATTTATTTTGAGAGAGAGAGTGAGCATGAGCAAGGGTGGGGCAGAGGGAGAGAGGGAGGGAGAGAGATTCCCAAGTAGGCTCTGCATTGTCAGTGGGGCTCGAACTCATGAACTGTGAGATCATGACCTGAGCTGAAATCAAGAGCTGGACACTTAACTGACTGAGCCACCCAGGCACCCCTCCATTTTTAATATTTTAAGGAACTTCCATATTGTTTTTTTGCAGTGACTACACCAATTTACATTCCCACCAACAGTGCATGAGGGTTCTTTTTCCTTGATGTCCTCTCCAACACCTGTTACTGCTTTTTGAAACTTTAAGTTTACTTATTTATTTTGAGAGAGAGTGCACGTGTGCGCATGAGCTGGGGAGGGGTAGAGAGAGAGTGGGAGAGAGAATCCCAAGCAGGCTCTCTGCTGTCAGCATAGAGCTCAACTTAGGGCTTGCAGTCACAAACTAGAAGATCATGACCTGAGCTGAAATCAAGAATCAGATGCTTTACTGACTAAGCCACTATTTTCTTGTCTTTTTGAGTCTAGCTGTGCTGACAGGTGTGAGGTGATATCTTATTGTGGTTTTGATTTGCATTTCCCTGATCATTAGTGATGTTGGCCATCTTTTCATGTGTCTGTTGGCCATCTGTATTGTTTTTTTTGTTTTTGTTTTTTTTGAAAAGTGCCTATTCAGGTCTTCTGCCCATTTTTAATCAGATTATTTGTTTTTTGGTGTTGAGTTGTATAAGTTCTTTATATATTTTGGATATTAACCCCTTATTGGTTATGTCATTTGCAGATATCTTCTCCTGTTTAGTCATGAGCAGTATTGGCTTATAATTTAATAGGAAAAATCTTGGTGATTTAAAAATGTTCTCTTAGATCTCTGGATTTCATTTAATGATGATATGTGTTTAATGTTTGAAGGATTATCATGTTCTCTGTGTTTCTTTATGTTGAGTTTCTGTCCATATGCATAACACATAAATTATAAATGTGTTTCTGGTAGAAAGTGATACAGCTATGGATGATCATAGATCCTAAACATAGTTCCTCAGTAAGCAGCTTCAACAGCTGAAGGTTTCTAAGAAATGCAGAAATTGAAGTGAGTGGGTTTGTGTGTGTGTGTATGCATGTGTTTCCCGGGGAAAAGTTACTCTCTGTCTATATATAGTTTTTTTTTTTTTTTTTCCTCCCTGATTAGAGGAGTGTCCCTATGTAGGCTTTAATCTGTGATTTGAGTTAATCTATAAAAACTTAAAATTTCAGTGTTAACTATGGTTAGTTTTTGGGCTGGACAATTCTTTATTGTGCAGGAACCTTTCATGTGTTACAGGACAGTTAACAAGCTTGGCCCTTATTAATATCCTCCACTTCTTGCCCATGTTTACCTTAATCTGTATTCATCCTTTATTTGTTTGTTTTGTTTTTTTGTTATAAGGAAGAGGTATTGTTATCCTCAGTAGAGCCGGTTCTTCCTGTCAGGCTCTAGATGTATCCCTTATAGACTTCATGGGCTATAGTTTTTACTGATTATCTTTTCCCTCTTCCATATCTTAAAACTTGTCTTTCAGCAACTTCCTATTGCCCTTGCTGTTAAAAATCCTCAGTCAACAAATGTACTGATCCCAGGCTAACCGGGAAGCAGGTGGTGATAAACACAATACCCATGATCCCTCACCACTGCTTCCAGTTTAGTGGAAAGAAATGTGTTCCTCTGCCTCCTGGAGCACAGTAACCCTCTGCCCCTTCACAGCTGTCACCTTAGTTATCTCTACCCTTTCACAGCCACACATCTTAGAAGAATTGTCCTCACTTGCTTTCATTTCTACACTTTTCATTCAGTCTTTAATCTGCCATAGTTTGACTTCTTTCCTCATTCCAATTGAACTTTCTCTTGCCAAGGCTACCAGCAACCTCTCCTTTTCACTAAATTCAGTTTATAATTTGTAATCCTGATCTTCTCTCTGTCTTTTTGAAGCATTTGAGTCTCTTGATCATTTTCTCCTCAAAATATTCCCTTTTGACACACTACTCATTCTGGTTTTGTTTTTGTATTTTTTAGTGTATTTTGAATGCTTATTCTTAGTTTTCATGCTGATTGTTCTTCCTATGTTTGTTCTGTAAATGTTGGTTTTATTTTGGGTTCTGAGAAGGAAATTTTTTATTACTGTACACACTTGCCCTGGGGCAGTCTTACATCTGGAACCTGTCTGTATCTGTGCTAGCTCTCTCTGGAACTTCAGAACTACATTTGCAGGTGCTTCTGAAACAGTTCTGCTCGATGCCTCTGAGGTACCTTGATAGTAACAGGTTGAAAGCTCAGCTCAGAATTTTCTCTCTAACCAGTGATTGGCGAGCTGTGGCTCTGGCACACCTGATTATAAATAAAGTGTTATTGGAACACAGCCGTGCTCATTCCTTTACATATTGCCAATGGCTGCTTTTTCACTATAATGACTGAGTTCAGTAATTGTGACAGACTATGTCACCCACCAAATCTGAAATATTTACTGCCTAGCCCATTACGAAAATGTTTGCAGACTCTTGCTGTAAACTTCTTAACCTGATTCTTTTATGCCTGGGAAAGTGGTGGTGGTTTCCACATCTTTCCTCAAGCTAGACATGTAGAGTCATTCTTGATAAATACCACTACAGAGAATTCATCTATTGATCTTTCTGATCCATTTACTTCTTTCTTTGCTCATGCTAACCCCAAGTTCCAGTTACCATCATCTAATCTGGATTACTTTGTCAACATTCTAATTCGTCTCTTTGTAGCCAGTCTTGGTCCCATCTAATAAATTTTCAACACTGGGGGCTTGAGAGAGCGTGCAGAAATCCAAATTCAGCTATATGACTGTGTTTAAAAACTTGTGAATGGCTTCTCATTTAAATCCTTTTAATAGCTGGCCTTGGTTTCTCTCTTCAGACTGATAGCGTGCCAGTTCACCCTTTACATTGTGTAGACTAGCCATGTAAGACACCTTTCTGGTTCTTGAAACTTCTGTGCTAAATTCTGTCGTGTGTGTTGATTCTGCTTCTGTCTTCATTCTTGATGGTCTCCACATTGTTTAGGTGTTGGCTTAAACATACATTCCTCACAAAGACATCCCTTGACTATCTAGATTAGATTAAGGCCCCTGCTATCTTTTCTTAGTACCCCACACTTCTCCCATCACATTTTATTTTATTTTATTTACTTAAAAACATTCATGTATTTATTGATTTTGTGAGAGAGCACACACGTATGTGTGCATAAGTAGGGGAAGGGAGGAGAGAGAGATAGAGAAGGAGGGAGAGAATCCCAAGCAGGCTCTACATTGTCAGTGGAATGCAGGGTTTGATGTCATGAACTGTGAGATCGCGACCTGAGCTGAAACCAAGAGTCGGATGCTTAACTGGCTGAGTCACCCAGGTGCCCCTGCCCGTCACATTTTAAATCATGCATTCATTCATCTACTAAGTATTTAAGTGCACGCTGTTTGTCTAGCATTATTTGAAGTGCTATGGATATTGTCATGAACAACAGCAATAAAAAACTTCTGCCCTCATGGAGGTTATACTATAGAAGAAGTAGACAGACAATAAACAAATAATAAACAGTACATGCTGTGGTGAAACATAAGACAGGGAATGAGAAGAGGAAATGCTGGGGAGTGGGTGAATCTATTGACAATTTTAAATCGCTTTAGCAAGCCATCTAAAGAGGTGACAGGGCAAGTCATGTGGCTAGCAGCAGGAAGAGCAGAGCATACTAGGCAGAAAGAAGAAAAAAGATATAGGTATTGAGGTTGAAAGGTACTTGATGTTGAACAAACAGCAAGGAGTCATGTGGCTTCTGTGATCAAGGGAGAGAGAAGTCAGAGACGAGGTAATTGAAGTAAGGTATAGTGGGGAGTGCAGATTTTATGGGCCTTTTTGCCCATTTTAATGATGGGCTAAATGCCTACAGCCTGCACTGGATTGTAAACTCTTTGCTGAAAGGGATTGTATTCTTTTTATTACTGCATCACTTATAAGTGGTACCTGGTACACAGTCGGTGCTCACTAAATACTTGTTGGATGAATACTTTTCTAAGAGATAGATTTTTACACGTATAATCACTGTATACATTTTATTTGTCCTTTAGTACATATTTATTAGACACACCATAAGAAAGGAAAATGTAATGAAAAACCAAGAGAAAAAGTAAAATAGACAATAGATATAGATCCACGTATGCTGCAGATACTGGAATTAGGGATAAGAACTATAAAATAAATGTGATTGGTATGTTAAAAAAATTTGAAGAAAATGTGGAGAAAAATAGATTAACATGTAAAGATTTTCACCAGGGAATTTGAATCTCTAATAGAATTAAATGGAAATTACATAACTACAAATATATGGAAATAAGGACTTTAGATAAGTTTAATAATAAACTAAGAATATAGGACCCATGTGTAGCATATATCTGTATTTCATTCCTTTTTATGGCTGAATAATATTTCATAGTAGGAGTAAATCACTTAAAAAAAAACCTATTCATTAATTGATGGATGTCTGAGTTGTTTCCATCTTTTGGTGACTGTGAATAATATTAGTACAAACATTTGTGTGCAAATATTTATTTGAATATTGTTTTGAGTTCTTTGAGGTATTTACCCAGAAGTGGAATTGCAGGATCATATGGTAATTCCATGTTTACCTTTTTGAGGAACTGCAGGGCATCCAAGCCTTTGTGTAACCCTTTCCTCTTCCATTTGGGTAAAACCTGTGATTTGCTTCTCTGTTAGAATATGGCAAAGGGTGATAGTATGTCACTCGCTGAATTAGGTTATGTTATAGGGCAAAAGGGATGGGATATCACCGCATTCAGTTGCATTATGGGGCAAAGTAGTTGGGTATTACTGCTGTGATTATGTTCCATCTTAGTGGACTAGCGAACAGATTGTAGTTTTTGGCTTGAAGAAGTAAGCTGCCATATTGAGGACGTGCATGTGGCAGTAAACTATGGGCAGCTTCTAAGGATCTGAGTGAGGGCAATCTCTATCTGAAAGCCAACAAAAAGGTGGGGTGCTGAGTCATACAGCCACAAGGAAATAAATTCTGCCAACCCCCTGAATGAGTTTGGATTTGTCCCCAGTTGAACCTCTAAATGAAAATACAATATAGCCACACCTTGACTGCAGACTTAAAAAACTCTGAGCAGAGTATTGACAAGTGTTTTCTTTACTAGGCTGTCTTGAGTAGGGTTTTAGTTTTTCATTAGTCCTTCTTTACATTCTTGTTTCAGTGAATTGTGCAAGTTCAGGTAGTGGTTTAGGTGGCTTATTACGCACTGTGATCTATTTAGACCCAGTACTTCTATTGGTATAATTGTAGTTTGTTTTCTAACAAGAAATCTGGCCTTCTTGAAATCTTCAATTTGGACTTAATGAGAGTCCAAACTAATTCTGTCTTGAGGGTGAGTAGCAGAGTCCTTAGGAGTTGACATATGTGGTCATTAGGAGAGCATATGATCTGGAAATTCTGCTTGTATTGTATATGCTTTCTTATGAAATTAGTGAATGTAGTGTCTTGTAGGGAGAAGGAATGTTCCTTGAACCAAGGTCCCACGGTGACCGCTATGGGCTGGGACATGGTAAATTGAAGGTTATTAGAGATAGTCTTGATCTGAGTACTTTGTTGACTCTGAGAACGAGCTTGTGTAACAGTGGCTGGGCTTAAAGTTATGGTGTATTACTTGTATCACTAATAACTAGTTAGTGAAATTTCTCATAAGTTGAGGGGTAAAATGGGAAATAGGTACTTGATTTGCTGTTCAACATTGTCTATTATATATTTTTTTTCTTCATTTTCTTGGCTAATATAGAAAAATGGTTTATTCATTGTCACTTCTGTTTACAATACTGCAGATGTCTTTATCAAAAGATTGCTTTAATTTCTGGAGTGGGAACATCTAGTTTTATCTGTAAGTCCATCAGTTTATTCTGGGTCTTATTCTGCTTTTGTTTTCAGGCTCTTTCAAAATGTATAGTATGTCATTAAAGATCAGACTATCTGACTATATACATCCAGTTTTTGCTTGTTTATAAAATTTTCAGTTTCTGGCTTAAGGCTACTCACAACAAATGAGGAGGGAAATGGATGATAACTGCTTCACGGTCTACTCCTGAATGCTATCTAAAGGTACTGAAGAGTTCTCTCTGAAGAGCCCAATAAACATATCCTTTCTTTGCTAGCACAACTGGATTAGAGTCCAGCCTGTTTCCATAGGAAAGATTTCGGTAGTGGCTTCCCAAGCACCTTTCCCAGAATTTCCAGTTCGAAACTCCAGTATCGAAACCTCTCTGGTTTCCTGTGCAATTAGGAGTCTGAAGTCACTCTCAGGTCTTTCCATTTTTCCCTTTCCTCTAATAGTTTTTAATCTGAGGTTCTTAGAAGCAATATGAACCAACTGATACAAATATGAGGGCCCTAGATTATTTATACATTCCTCAATTTCTTTGTAAATATCTGTCTAATCTGTGTAAGCTTTGGAAAGTCTTTAATACTACTTAGTTCAGGAGAGACCAAAGTTTTAATGTAGCCCTCAAGGCTGGCCCTGTTCTGGCAGTAGCTTAATTTTATTTATAAATTTTTTAATGTTTTTTTATTTTTGAAAAGGGGGGGAGAGGCAGAGAGAGTATGGAGAGAGAAGATCTGAAGCAGGCTCTGTGTTGACAGCAGGGAGCCTGATGTGGGGCTCAAACTCATGAATTGTGAGATCATGCCCTGAGCCAAATTCAGACACTCAATCGACTGAGCCATCCAGGCACCCCGATAGTATCTTAATTTTAAAAGGTAATGTTGCTTTGAGGGTTTCTGGCCAACTAGAAGAATAAGGGAGCAGGTCAGTGGAAGAAAGAGCAGGGCAGGGGCAAATGGAGGAAAACAGGACGGAGGAAAAGGAATAGCAGGATGAAGACCAGGAGGTTTGAGAGAGATGTAAGTTTTTCACATTTTTCACTTGACTTTTCCTGTGCTTTTCCTCTTCCCTGTGAGCTTTGTCTTCCTTGCGAATTTTGTAAGGAAACAAATGTGGAATCTGAATTCCTTTTGGAGGTTTCCTCATTGTATTAAAAAAAATTGCAGAACACTAGGTGTTTGAGATTTTGAGTCTTCCCCTCACCTCACAGGTGACTCTCAAACCATATCAAAAGGTTACAAAAGAGGGGTGCCTGGGTGGCTCCGTTGGTTAAGTGCCTGACTCTTGATTTTGGCTCAGGTCATGCTCTCATGGTTTGTGGGTTCGAGCCCTGTGTTGGGCTCTGTGCTGACAGCATGGAGCCTGCTTGGGATTCTGTCTGCTGTTTCGCTGTGCATGCGCTCTCTCTCAAAAATAAATAAATTAAACTTAAGGGTTACAAAATAGTCTACTATAATTCTGAATTATCCTAGGTGAGAGTATGCTATTTAGAAGGATAAGAACATAAATATAACTTCTGAGTTTAGTACCTTTAAGGAGAAGTCTGCCTCACAGCATAGACTTGGCCTGTGACAAACCCATGTGAACCTCATAATAGCACATCTTGAGCTCCCAACCCAATGGTTGGCTATCTCCGATTGTAGACCTGATAATATGCAGTGCTGTGGTGGTTTAAGATTTGAAGGGGAGATCTCTCCCATGGACAAAACAAGGTAGAGAACATTGTCAAGGTTTTATTATAGGTTTCAAAGCAAATTTTATCCTATTTAGATACCAATGTGATGAAACCATCTGAATATATTGGCTTCTGGAGCTAGTACAATGATGAATTTATAGGTCCTATACTTGTCTTCTTCCATATGAACTCTTTCTATGGACTTAGAACAAGATATGCTGAGGATATTTTATTACTAATAAGGAAAGTTTTGTTAATAAAAAGGAGGGCTTCTTCCAATAATAAACATTTCAAATCTAATCATGATATCAACAGATTCCTGGTTTCTGAGATTCCTTAAAAGGAAATTGGGACTCTCCCCAAAGTGAGACTTTTCTCACCATTGTTTTTGGGGACACCCCTGGGTGGGGGGCTCAGCAGGCATCCGAAGATCACTACAGTTTCGGAATCTAGGGTCTTGAACAGAACTTAGTGGAACTTCCAAGATTGCCTCAAAGTGATGGTATCTTTAACTGTAGTAGGTAATAAAGTTGGTTTTGCTTGTGCATCCTAGTCTTTTCAGAGAGGCTGCATTTGACAACCTGCATTTGAATTTGCAACCTCTGTTAATTTGGAAAATAAGGAAAAGTAGCAAGTAGAAGAAAAAAAAACCCATTTATCTTTTCAGTTTTGTCTTCTTGTATGCTTTAGGTGATTTTTAAGATCCAATCATACTCTTAAATAATGTCAGATTCTTCCTACTGTGTTAACTTTATGGTACACAGTTCTTGGCACCTATGGTCTGAATTAGTTAAGCCACAAATGAACCTGCAGGTTATAGTTTTCTGATAAGCATTTGAAAATAATTTTGGCTGATAAATTTTTATGCTGGTATTATTTCTAGTTTGCTTTTAATTATTTGATATGAGAAGCTATACTTATTTTTTAAGTTTGGTTATTAATTTAGATTTCTTGTGTAGTGACTCTGTATTCATTTGGAACTACACTACTTTTCACATTTTATAGTTTAGACTTGTTGGGTAAAAGATTAGTTTTAAGGGTATCTATGCAGATGGAGCTTTGCTTATACAAATAAACAGTGTAAATTTTTGGAATATCTTGTGGTTTTAGCAATAGCATTAGCAGTACTTTACCATTGAAAGAATGTATGTGTTAATTATAGATAATTGTGTTTTTTAAAATCCATAGGTTTTTTTTTCTTTTTTTTCTTTTCCTTGTTATTTCTGTCTCTCTGTCTCTCTTTTTTTTACTTAGCTTCTGGTATCTTTAAAGATAAATTTCTTTTTTTCCTTGGCAATTGTATTATATTCTACTTTTTCCCCCCAAGTAATTTTCACATCTAACTTGAGTAAATTAATGTGATTTCAATTCATTATATTTCTTTTTAAAACTTTTGTTCCTTTCCCATTTGAATGTTTATGCTGTTGTATGGAGGGTATAGAGGGATGGTTTACTACATTCTTTTAAAATCTTAACACAATTTCTAAAAAAATGTTTATTTTTTTAGTTTTGAGAAAGAGAGAGAGTATGTATGCACATGGGGGTAGGGCGGGGGCGGGGGGAGGGGGAGCAGAGGAACCAAAGTGGCCTTTAACAAGTTCTGTTCTATTCAACATCTTATTAACTTGACCTCAGGAACTTGAGAGCAGTCAAGAGTGTGTATTTCAAGCTGGTAGAAGACAGGGTTTGGAACCCCAGCCCACTTGTTTAGCAAAGAATAACAACTGCACACCATGATTTCAAAGAGCTTCAAGTCCCCTTAGGAGGCTGTAGACAGGCAACATAATACATTTTAATAATTCAGAGCTCAGAGTGCAGGGGACCCACGTAGGAGGGGCACCAAACCTAGTTTGAGGGCATCCTGGCAGATCTACCAATGATTTCTAAAGTTTGAGCAGTAGTGAGTTAGCTAAAGAGTGAGGGTGGTGATGGAGACACAGCTCCAGGGTCAGTGAGAACATCTTATCGTGAAAGCTTAGAGCTCCGAGACGGTTGGAGCTTTAGAAAACTGCAGGTCTGCGGTGTATGGGTCTGTAGTAAGAGCAAGCTGGAGAGAAAACGAGGATCCAGGTATATGTGGCCTTGACTGCTATGTGTCTGGTTTTGGAGGTTAGCCTTAGAGCTTTGGGAGCCTCTGAAAGGTTTGATGTAGAAAAGTTAACATGATAGAATTCTAGAATTGGAAGACTTACTTTGGTTTGTGATGTGGAAAAAGGATTGAAGCAGTACAAAACTTGAGGTTGGTAGTGAATTAAAAGTGCTTTTCCTCAGTAAGAAATGATAGGGGCCTAAAATAAAGTATTAGGATGGAGCAGAGTGGCTGGTGTGGAGTGCCTGGTGGAAGCTGAATTTATAGCTTATATGATCTGGTACATGTCAGGAATGGGGCAGAGGGAGGAACCACCATTGATGAAATTGCTGCATTTGCTTGTGAATACCTATCAGCATTCCAATTTGGGGGTAAATTCATTAAACTTCTCTGAATTCTTATTGCCCTTTAAGAGAGAATAGTAGGATTATTACGTCTCAGAGCAGAGTGTGGTAATTTGAGGTTTGTGGATTATGCAGTGTAGGTTTAAAGTAGTCATTGTTTTTGTCACCCAGTTAGCCAGATTTTACAAACTGCACCCTTGCTTTAGCAGAAAGAGCCAAATAACAACAAAAACTAGCATGAAGGGAATCATTTAAAAAACCAAAAAACCAAAAAATTGAAAAGCTGTGTCCTATAATTACAAAGTACAGTATAGACATCAGTATCCTTTTCTCCTGCTAAACCAAGAAGAACTCTCTTGATGATGCCTCAAAGGCTCTATGTTTTTGAAAAAAGATTCAATTATGTTTGCTATGCTGACAGTAATAATAGAAATGTGTACTAAAATTTAGAAAGATTTGAAAGTATATTAGTCTATAGACTACGTATAGTCTGTAGACAACATAGTCGTCTGCTTGACTCGGAGTTGTCTGGAAAACACAGTCAGCTGGAAACTATTTTCCTGAACCCAGGACTGCTGAAAGTTTAGCTCTGCTTTATACACAAATGCAGAATAGTTTGAGGATGCTTTTTGTGTACAGATACGCTTTTACCCATATTATATTGAAGCAATGATTTCCTACCCCCCAAAACAGTTGCTGATTTGTTGTAGAACCAACCAAGGAAAGTAAACCGTAAGTAGCTTCTTATGTGAATTAGTAGCAGGACTGGCATCCATTGAGGGTAGAGTTCGGGGTTGAGTGGGTAGGCTATATGTATGTAGCAAGGAGATGTATGGTCTGAATCACTGTAGAAGTAAATAGGGTGTCAGTGTTGTTTTTTAGCACGCAAAACATAGCATCAGTGATAACGAATTGAATTTGCCTGTCTTTGTTATAGTTTTTGCTTCCCTTCCCTGCCCTTCTTCCCTTGCTCATTGGCAATAGTGAGTATACAGATCATCTGATCCTGTGGAGTGTTCTAGGGATGCAGGCGCACGTTTTTTGTGGTATTGTAATACCAATAATAGTTCTGTGTTGTACGGGTTCAGAGGCTGCATGATGACCACAAGATATACCAACCAAAGACAGGCAGGGAAGAAACAAACTTGGGACTCTTGGGTGGCAGACTGCCATTGCTAAGCATACTGTGTGCCACATATTGTTCCGTTGTACTTTAGCCTTAGCTAATTTCATCTTCTCAATGATCCTATGAAATAGGTATTGTTACTATCTCCATCTTAGAGATGAGGAGACCCAATTCCAGGGAGACACCCTGGGAGGTAACTGGTTTGCTGTCAGAGAGCCAGTGTCAGAGCTCATGCCTTCTGGCTCCAGCACCTGTGTTCTTAGCCATTGGACTTTGGATGCCCCCCAGGTAGGTGCCATGGAGTATTAACAAATAGGTTTGTAGAAAAACCACCCAATTTTTATTAACTCCTTTGGACATTTTTTTTTTTTTTTAGTGTTTATTATTGAGTGACAGAGACAGAGCATGAGTAGGGGAGCCTCTGAGCTGTCAGCACAGAGCCTGACGTGGGGCTTGAACTCACAAATCACCAGATCATGACCAGAGCCGAAGTCGGATGCTCAACCTACTGAACCACCCAGGCACCCCAACTCCTTTGGACATTTTTGTGATCTGCTTATTTAGATATAGCAACATCATCCACTTCTCCCATCGTATTCTTTTGTAAAACATAATTTTTGACTGTTTTGTTCTTCGGTTAGATGATAGAGCTCATTTAATGTAAATTATGCTCAAAGAGAGGAGTAAAAAATAGTACTGGTTCTGGTGGTGTCTTTACTCTTTCTGCATTTCTGGGACTGCTGTTTTGGAATTACACAGCTTAATATTTACCTCATCAGTGTCCCAAGTGCTCAGTAACTTCAGAACCTGAGTGTGGCTTCCTTCAAACTGGGTTTATAGGCTGGGATTAGAGAAAGAACCACAGGGATCATAATCATTTAGGAGAATAGAATCAAATGATATTGTTAGACCATTCCTTTGTCCTTCTTCCTGATTTGAAGCCATCAGGAATATTATTGCTAATGATTTGTTTCATTTAGTTTTATACTTTTCTGTGTTTTCTCAATTGTATTAACTTTTGATATAAAAACAGAAATATTCTAAGTTCTTAAAATTGTATAAGGGCATTAATAGCACCAAATTTGTTTTATTCCTTGTGTTGAAATTTTTGTATTTGACTTTTCTTTGATTTTCAGGGGATCATTGTCCCACCTGTGAGAAATTTTCTCTTAATAAATCATAGAATGTTATCGTATAGAACACTTCTTGAATGGAATCTGCTGTCTTAATCCCTGTAATATTTTCACATGTTGTATATCATATAATGCATAGATGTGGGAACTGTCTTAATGTTCTAGGGGTGCCTGGCTGCTTCAGTCAGTAGATCATGCGACTCTTAATGTTGGGGTTTTGAGTTCGTACGCCATGTTGGGTATAGAGATCACTTTAGAATCTTAAAAATAAAATCTTAAAAGGGGGCACCTGGGTGGCTCAGTTGGTTAAGTATGCAACTTCAGCTCAGGTCATGATCTCACAGCTCATGAGTTCTAGCCCTGCGTCTGGCTCTGTGCTGACCTGGAGCCTGCTTCAGATTCTGTGTCTGTTTCTCTCTGCCCCTCCCCCACTCGTGCTCTGTCTTTCTCTCTCAAAAATAAATAAACATTAAAAATTTTTTTAAAGAAAACAATATTCTAAAGCAAAGAGTAGAAGCAATTCTTTTTCTTCAAATATTGCCAAGTTGGATTTGTGAAGAAGTAATGATGTTTTGCTTAAAAGGGATTTGTTTTATATAAATAGTGAAGTGTATTTGGTAAAATCAAGTTTAATACTTATTTTACATTTTTATAAATCAGGTTGAATATCTGTTGTTTTCTCCTATATTTTGGTATAATGTGTGGCCCTTCAATCTGAAAAGTTACTGCCATGTAAAATTTGATCACTTATTTATTTAGAAAATTTATTTATTTATTTTGAAAGAATGAGAGAACAGGAAGGGCAGAGAGAGAGAATCCCAAGCAGGTTCGACACTGTCAGTGCAGAGCCTGATGTGGGCTTGAACTCATGAACTGTGAGATCATGACCTGAGTCAAAACCAAGGGTCAACGCTTACCTGACTGAGCCACCAGCGCGCCCTAAAGTCTGATCTTTTAAATTAATGAAACATTTGTTTAAAATTACAGCTTGGGTAGCACTATTTTTTAAGGTTTTTTTTTTTTTTTTTTTTTTTTAAAGTAGTTTTTGTGAAACCCAAGTTTCAAACATTTGAAGCTGCAGCATGCAGTAAGAAAAGTGCTTGTCTGGGGCGCCTGGGTGGCTCAGTCAGTTGGACGTCTGACTTCGGCTCAGGTCATGATCTCTCAGTTGGTGGGGTCGAGCCCTGTGTCGGGCTCTGTGCTGATAGCTCGGAGCCTGGAGCCTCCTTCAGATTCTGTGTCTCCCTCTCTCTCTGCTCCTCCCCCCACTTATGCTGTCTCTCTCTCTCAAAAATAAAATAAAACATGAAAAAAAAAGTGCTTGACTGAGGATAAAAAGACAAGGGCACATATTGGGCTTGGTTTTGCCCAGTGGCAGTGGTACTTCATTGAGTGTGCTTTGTGTTAAACTGAAGCAAAACCCTAGCCCATCTGGTTCTTGAGCTCCTGCTCTGAGCTACCAAGTGGTACTTCCCTTGCTGTATGTCACTTAGATGTGTCGATTTGAACAAGCCACTACATCTCCTTGGTTAGAAGTTTATTTGCTTCAAACACTGATGCTCTGGAGATGAGCCCTTCTGTTGGTGCTGGCACCTACTGCAACAGGCTGGTTTCTGTGGAAGCTGATGCATAGTTGTTTATTCATTCAACAAATAACGTGTGGATGTATTGACTTGCTGAGCTCTGGGGATTTCATAGAGAGCAAGCAGACCTAGTCATTGCTGTCAGGGAGATTAAGTGATAGGGGCTGTCATAATTGAAGGGCAGAGTGTAATGTTGCACAGCAATGGCACCTAACCTGGTGTAGAAGGGCTGGAGAGGCTTTCTAGAGAAGGTGAGGTTTAGGTGAGATGTGAAGCACGCACCCCTGTGTTTGAGAGAAAGTGGTAGTTTTTCTCTCATCTGGACTATAGCTTCCCAACTAAAGTCCTCACATCCCTCTTGCCTCTCTCTAAACTATTCATGTGTTCATAGTCTTTTTATTCAACAGCTGTTTATCGAATGACTACTATGTGTCAGGCAGTTGTAGGCATTTAAAATCTATCACTGCACCGGTTAGTGATTTCTGCTTTCCTGGAGGTTGTACTTTAATGTGGTAGGGAAATGAAGGGGGTAGACAATACTCAAAATAATGAGCAAATTATAAGCTCAGATTCTTCAGAATGCAGCCATAGTGGGGACTCGGTTTTCTTGCTCTTAGGCTGAAGTTCAGTGTCTTTATTGTGGCCTGTGGCAGCTCTGCTTCCTTGTACAGTTGGCTTACTCTTCAGGCCCCAGCCCCGCTGACTCTGTTCCACCCTTTCTTTCATTTGCAGGTCTCTCTTCATAGTTGCAGTATCTGAGAAGTTTCCAGGAACTCTGTTTTTAAATTAGAGATTCCCTGTTGTCACACGCCCTCTTCACTTCTGCGTAACATGCATCTCAATAATGATTTCTTAGCCACTGTGTGTCATGTAAGGGTCTGTCTTTTCCACTAGACTATAAATTACATGAAGGCTGGCATGGTGCCTTTCTTGTTCCCTCCTGTCGTCAGGGCCTGGTATGGGGCGTATAGTGTAAGAGTTGGATTGGTGGAAGGGGGTGGAAGAGTAGTGGGTTTCTGGATGAGCTGAGGAGGAGGTGTAAAGGCCAGGCAGCTGGAGGAATGCCTGTGTGGGCTTGGGGGTGGGAAGGAAAGCAGAGGTAGGGAGGGACTGGGGACAAGACTGGTGGCGCAGGCAGGCGGGATCAAGTACTGACACAAAGTAAAGGAATTAAAATTTGGTTCTAAGGCAGTGGGGAGTCATGAAAAGTTTAAGCACATTTTGGGAATACTAGTTTGTTGTGATAACATTTAATGTCCTGGAAATCATTAAGTAGATTGAATAACACCTTCAAGTGTGGCTGGTTTAATTTTTAAATTGTGAAAGAGGTATGAAGTATGAAATTTTGATCTTACTGGTAATAAAGTTAAACATCTACCTAAGGGTCTGTAGCCATAAGTCAAAGTTGCCTCTTCTCCAACTCTTAATCCTATTTTTGAGCAGTAACTCAAGCTGAGGTGGTTGAATATGTCCATACATGACCTTTGATGAGCATTCCAAGGTATTTTTCTATCTTAATGTGGATAAGGTCATATATATATATTATCCTACAACTTGCTTTCCCCCATGGCACACACTATATTTGGCATATTCTTGAAGTGGAAGAGTTACCTTCCTAAACCCTAGTCCTCATTCCCTGGCATAGAGCCAAGGCATTTGGAACTGTGTCCTGAGTCTCAAAAGGTCCTGCTGGAGAGGCCATGCCTTCCACCGGATTTTATACTGTCCTTTTCTGCCACTTGCTTTTTGTCTTCAGTTTTCACCTCACAGACCTGGTTTCTAGAACATAGGAAATGGCTTCCAAATTTGGGGTTTTGTTCATGTTGTTCCTTCTGTCTACACTTCTTTTTCCCTAATCTTCCCATGGCAGCGACTGTTTTCTTCAGGCTTTAGTTTATATTTCACTTCAGAAGGATTCTTTTTTTTCTTTTTAATTTATTAAGTAATCTCTGCCTCTGAGTTGGGGCTCGAACTCACAACCCCGAGATCAAGAGTCACACGTTCTACTGACTGAGCCAGCCAGGCACCCCCAGAAGACCCTTTCTGGGCAGTCTGTCTAAAACATGTTCTCCCTCCCTATCTCCCTCAGTACTGTTTGTTTCCATGTGCCATTTATTTCAGTTCTCGGTTGGTTTGTTTGCTCTCTTTCAGTTTCCCTTATTAAACAAGTCTGTTAAGTTCTTCTGTGGGTGCAAGAACTATTTCACATAGTATTACATATGGATCAACCTCATCTTTTAAAACTTTTAAAAGACTATGGCATATTCCATTTCATGTATGTATCCTTTTTGGTACCAGTCCCTTACTGAAAACCTTTAAAATTGTTTTTCTGATTTTCTTATCAAATCACAAGCAACAAATTAAAAATAATTTTATTTATTTAAAAAAAAATTTTTTTTTCAACGTTTATTTATTTTTGGGACAGAGAGAGACAGAGCATGAATGGGGGAGGGGCAGAGAGAGAGGGAGACACAGAATCGGAAACAAGCTCCAGGCTCTGAGCCATCAGCCCAGAGCCCGACGCGGGGCTCGAACTCACGGACCGCGAGATCGTGACCTGGCTGAAGTCGGACGCTTAACCGACTGCGCCACCCAGGCGCCCCAAAAATAATTTTATTTATATATCTCTCTGTGTGCATGCATGTGCCTATGTGTATAGGATAGCTTCCTAAAAATGAAATTGCTGGGTTGAGAGATTTAGGTCTTCAAGCTTTATAATATATATAATATGTCCTGAATAAAATATCTTGGGATAAATGAATGACAAGTGAAACATTTATTTTTAAGGCAGTTTGATTTTACTTGGAAGTGCATTTAGTAAAATTTGCTTGTCATAGTAGGAAAAAAAATTTGTTTTTAAGAGTTGTCAGATAAAAATACAGGTTGCCCAGTTAAACCTGAATCTTAGATAATGATTTTTTTTAAATGTTGGTTTATTGTTGAGAGAGACAGAGAAACAGCATGAGCAGGGGAGGGGCTGAGAGAGAGAAGGAGACAGAGAATCCCAAGCAGGCTCTGTGCCCTCAGCACAGAGTTGGATGTGGGGCTTGAACTCACAAGTTGTGAGATCATGACCTGTGCTGAAACCAAGAGTCAGACACTTAACCAACTGAGCCACTCAGGTGCCCTGATAATGATTTTTTTTTTAAGGTCCCAAATATTGCATAACACATCATGGTAAGGAAATGTAACACACTGATTAAGTTAAAAGACAGGATTGTTTTGTGGTTATTTATAGAAATGTTGGATTTGTGACAGTCAAAATTTTTATAAGTTGTGCTTTGTGTAAATAGATATCTCTTTATATACACACATCTACAGTGTGTACATAATAAATATCACTAATGAATTCTGTGCATTATCTTTTAACATTTGCCTGTTTGTCAGTTCTCTCAAGATAACAGACTTTTGAGACAGCAGTTTATCTTCTCTCAGAATATCTTTTGCAAATATACTACTACACATTTGAAAGAAAAGACATGTTAGAAGTTTCCTTCTAGGCTTCTTATAATCCAGTCTCCATCAGCCAGCACTCTTCCTGTATTTTGTTCGTGAGGCACTAATTGTCCGCATTTGGCAGCTTTAACACTTCCTGACAGAGAGGCTATTAAGGGGAAGTATTCTCCAATAACTGTCACTGACTTGAACAAAGAACCTCCAAACTCAATGTGTGGAAACCACTAACATTCTTAAATGACCCTTTTCATGGATTTTTATCCCTTTAAGCTAAAATTTGGAGAATGTAGGGTCAGTG
The DNA here is from genome assembly GCF_007474595.2 of Lynx canadensis. NCBI lineage: Eukaryota > Metazoa > Chordata > Mammalia > Carnivora > Felidae > Lynx > Lynx canadensis. The sequence goes on from NC_044303.2 coordinate 71,462,419, forward strand.
AAAACAGCAAGGTGTAATAAAGCAGTAAACCTTGATTTTTTTGGGAGAGTAGAGTGGGAGGTATAGATTTATCTCTGACTTGCAAACAATTGTTATTTGGAAAATCTCATTAGCAGATGTGACTGCTTGGAGTAAAAAAAAAGAGAGAGAGAGACTTAAAACTGATGTTGCTTTCAGGACCGCTTTGAACTTAACAAGCACCTATTTGTGGAGCAGACTGGCTAATGAAAGGAAATTAAATTTTTCTGACAACTTCCCCTGCCAACCTCCTTATTCAGGGGATGTTATTAGGTACTGAAGACTTTTAAGGAAGATTTTTTTTTTTTATTAGACATAAATGAACCAGTTATAAACATCCCCCGCCCCTCCTTTTGGGGGAGAATTCTGACATGGTTACTCTACACCTTTAGATTACTAGCTTAAAAGCTTAAAAAATACCAGTCTTCACTTTAATATTTTAAAGTTATTTTTGAAAAATTCAGGCATTCTCACTACCTAATGGTTTCAAAACATTACTGTTATTCCTTGTGATTAGTTTACATCACTGTGATTAGTTTACATCACTGAATTGTAAAGAAAAGTCATATTTACTAGGGAGGCTTGGATGTAACACCTTCTTTTCAGCTGTCTTTTTATTTTTCCATGGGGAGATGTATCAGGAGTGTCCTGTGCTGGGCGTGTTAGGTGAAAGTTAATGATCAATGAAATGGTTTAGATTCAAGAGAAATTTTTTTCCTTTCAGTTGCATTGGTTGGTATTTGGCAATAATTCTTACATGCATCAACTCTTACCTTGTACTGTTTTGGGAGGCATTTGCTTTCCTTGGCTTTTTTGAAGTTTTCCCCCACAAGTTGGTTCATGGAATTTAAAGTTTTAAATTACTTGTCTTAATAAGATATAAAGATAAAATATGTACCTGACAAAATAATGAAATAAAAAAGAAAAAGTAATGGAAACTACTAAAGGAATTTTTGGGGAGACAATTGACAATTCCTGGAGATATTGGAAATTTACTTTTTTTATTTCTGGAAAATCTTGAGCCTCTCTGAAACAATAGAGAATCAACTCCCCCTGCTGACAGAATCCAGGAAAACATGACATGTAAATATCAGAGGACAGGAACAAGCTGGTTGTAGACAAGCTTTAATGATCTGATTTATGATTCAGTATTGATTGTAAACATCTAAATTCTGCTGTTAAATTCCAGCAACTGCACCAAATCATTTGGCAATTCTGGTAGTGCTTCCTGCCAGCTCATTTCAAACTGCTTTGAGTTTCTTAATATAATAATGATGAGGTAGAATTTACATTCCACTTATGGTATTAATTTTACATTTCTCTGAAAGAAAAGAGTTAGAAGGTTGTAAAATTGAACATTAAATGAATCAGAGGAGACAGTAGTGCAATATATGACTGCCCTAAAGACATTGTGCAATGGCTGATGGGATTAATGTTGGCTCTCATTTCCTGCTTTTACAGGATGCAGATGAAGCTGTCAGAATTGCAAGGGAAATTGGTAAGTTCTTAAATTAACTTTGCTAGAGTTTCTGTGTCTTTCAGCAGATACGGTTGAGTAAACATGTAATAAGTAACCCCATAGAGCAAATAATATTTTAATACATTTAGGATTCTGATTACTTGTCCCTTTGGAAGAATTTATCTGCTGAATTAGCATATTATTAAAGTGAACTTTAAAGAGTAATTTGACTTTTTAATTACAGCTCTTTTGTAAGTTGAAATCACTGGCTAATTAAAAGAAGGAATTGTCTTAACTCTTGAGATTGGATATAATGTAAATTTTATGTATTTAGCTGAATACAACCTATTAAAGTTAAAGACATAAATGATTAAAATGAAGATTTCACATTTGACAAGGCTCTTCAAGTTTTTACCTTGTCCTAAGATGTTTTAATAATCTTGCTAGGAAACAGAATTTGAGAAATCAGAACTGGATATTCTAAATTGGAGTAAACGGTAAACTGAAGGACATTTTCATGACTGTGTTACTTGATTGTTTTAGGTACAATTATACTTAGGGCAGGGCTTATCAACTTCTTATTTAAAAAAATATTCCTTTATTGCTCATGACAACTGTTATATTTTCAGTATCTGCCAATTAAAAAAATAGGTGAGGACAAATTGTTATCATGGATTAGTGGTGGTATCCAGTTACTTTACAGTTGTGTTAATCAAATTAGTATTTGTATACATTTGACAGAACTTTGTAGGTTTGTGAGAGAAATCTGACAATGCTCAGCAGTCAGGAAATCTCACCTTCTTAGCATTCCTACACAGATGAGGCCAAACTTTTCAGCATCCCGCATTAACATTTCTTTGGTCCTGTTTTGTCATTAAGATCCACTGTTTGGAATTGTTTTATCCACTGAGAGAACATTTGATTTGGCAACATTTACAGAGTTGTGATACATGGTGTATACATCTTATTTCTGAAAGTAATCGATTGCATTAGTAAATACATTCTTTACAATTGGCTCAGGCTAGCTGAACAGTTCTTTAGTGATCTGGAAAGTTGTTGGCTTGTTGTGTCCCTGTTTCTGGTTGGGTCTGGCTAAATTATTTTGGTTTGGCTCATGGTTAAGTGTGTTTCGTTGTTTATTTGTTTTGCAAACATAGCTGCTACTGATACAGATTTGGATTTAAGACCCAGTCTTAGAAAATCTTATTTTATCTGACTATAATATCTCTTCCTTAATCATTTCTTCTGACACATCAACATTTTCAAAAAAACATTTCAGTACTTCACAGGAAGATTTGCTGGATTGCTGAATAAGTTGGACTGCATGGAACTGATTCGTGGTTTATTTCTTTGAGAAAATCAAAAGTGTCTCTCTGAAGTTTGAAATCACTGTCATTCCTCACAGCCTAAGAGGCAGGTAGCATATACCTGCTGGCTTTTGAGGAGACTTTCTTCTAAAGTAATTTCACTTCATTCTACTGTATACGTGTAGATTTAAGAAGTCATCTTTCTAGTTTAGGTGGTATTTTATTAACTACAGAATAAGATAGACTAGTACTGTTAACACAATAGTATCTACATAAAAAGGACAGAATATTTGGATAAATTTAGAGAAATGAAAGGGATTGGAAGAAAATCTTGAATTATATTGGCATGCTTTATTTCGAATTATGAATCTTCACCTCTTAAGCATTTCCTTTGTGTAAATGGCAGGCTGCAAATGGCTTTGCTTGCTTTTTCATGTCTTGTCCTTTATGTTTTCTTTCTTTTTTTCCCCCAAATAATCTGTGACCTTTAAAATAATCAGTTAATCATAGTGGGACTCTGAACAGTTCTCATCACCTGGCTTTCCTCAGTATTTTAATGCTGTGCTTTGCTCCCCTTTGAGCTAAGGAGTTACCGAATTCCATCGCAGGCTCTTTTCTTTATATTTAGGCGCAACCTTTATGACTCCTTCCTCTTTCCTATCTTCTCATTCTTCTCCAGTTATACCTTCTCATTTGTGAAATAAATGATCGCAATCATGGCTGTGAAGTCTAACAGTGCTAGTGTTTTGCTTATGCTGAAAGAAAGGGAAGCCATAAAATTTGAGGTGAAATAAAACATAATAAAGAACCAGGGTCATCAGCCTATTATAAAGCTCTTGGAATTTCCCTGAAAACCCCCCTGAATCACCACAGAAACCTCCCATAAAACTGTTTCCCTGAAGTGCCAGCTTCTAAAATAAATGAAATTAAATTAAATATTATTCCACTCTCAGTATTTTGTATTTTTTGGTGATTCATCAGTTTTGTTTTCTACTCATTTTATTGAGATCTATCACACTTTAACTACATTATGATTTTGATGGGCTTTGGTGAATTCATTTAAGAGTTGAATTAAACATTGATTCCACAGGAAAATATGCTCCTAGTTCTAAACAACTGAATTATAATCAAACCTTTGAAACTGTCTATTTATGGGTAGCAGATTGACGATGTCATATATACCTATTGACATATTTTTCTGCTTTCCTTCTTTCTGTGTTACCTGGAGAAAATTAAATTGGGCTTTTCTGTGATTCCCTCCTCTCTTGAGTCTTCTCTCCTGGAAACAGGAATCTGTGAGGCCAAAGGAGGAAGCTAACTGCCTTGAGCATTGATGAATTAGGTGTCTTTTACATAATAGTAGCTCTTGTTTATGGAGCATTTTTTCCATGTTGCAGGCACTTTGTGAATGTTATTTCTAATGCTAATTCCTGGGTTAATTATTTTCATTTACATTTAAGAAACTGAGGATTAGAAATGGTAAGTAATTTGCTCAAGGTCACAGAGCTACTGAGTGGTGGGCCTGCTTTTAAATATAGGTTCATTTAGCTCCAAAGACTATCGATTTTTCATTATACTTTTCCTAAACTAATGGGATTAGAGGATGAGAGCTAACATTTCAGTCACCACTTGGTGTAAAATACTGTGAGTCACTTAAGCATGTTATATGTGGCATTAAAGAAACAGCTTCGTATCGTCGACAGGGTGAGAGACCATTAGGGCTTAATATGTTACCTCTGTGTACTTGATTTTTGGTCTGCCTTGTCTCCTTCATTCTCACTCCTGATTTTTTCCTTTGACCTCTCTAAGTTTACAGATACAGGGCTATTGATCCCTGGTTTATCTTCAACCCCAGAGATAGACAACAGTAATCAGTAAGACTGATTTGCATTAAAGTTTGATCTTTTTTTACTGGATCAAAGGTCCTTAATACAATCAAGCTGAATTGATTGGTGAAAGGAAAAGAAATTGTAAATCTGAAACCTGTCATTTAACCTGCCCTTTAACTTCCAGATTGTTCTGATTCTTTTCTTTGGCACGTCTTTCTCAACAATTGCAGATCATGTCCGATTTAAATAAATGTTTTCTGATCCCCAGATTCATCATCCTCTAAGCCTGCTTCGTCCACAGTTTCTGCATCTCAGTAAATGTCACTCCCATTTACTCAGTGGCTAAAGCTAAAACCCAAGATCTATCCTGGTGCCATTGCCCTGTCATCCTAATGTCAATATATCAATAGATACTGTCAGTCCTTCATTCAGAATACCTCCTGTGTTCACTACTCACTATCTGTACGACTAGTACCCTCTCCCAAACTACCATTGTCCTCTCGGGGACTGTGACAATAGTTTCTCTGCTTCTTTTCTTAAACACTTCAAAGCCATTCTTCACATAACAGTTAGTGTGATATTTGAAAACTCTAAATAATAAGGACACACCCCCATCTCATTCCACTCCGTATCTGCTTGAAGCCCTCTAATGGCATTTCCTTGCACTTACATAAAATCAAAATTCCTTAGCCTGATTACAAACCCCAAATGATTTGGCACCTGCTTTCTCTCCAATCACATTTTATACTACTCCCCGCCTTGCCTGCTATACTTTAGTTACACCGGCTTTCTTGAACACCTCAAACTTCAGCCAACATCTGTTGTTGCCTGAGTTGTTAATTTTAGCCATTCTGACAGGTGTGTGGAGTTCTCACCAGTAAAGTTGAACAATGTGCCTTCCAGTTAAAAAAAAAATCCTTGATTTGTAGAAAGTTTGCTGATTTCCATGATGTCACTACTTCTACCATAGCCAATTTCAAGTTACCAATGAGACGTTATTACTTATTTTGAGAGGAAGAGAGAGAACGTGCATGTGTGGAAAAGGGGCAGAGGGAGAGGAAAAATCCTAAGCAGACTCCGTATTGTCAGCGTAGAGCCCGACATGTGCCTTGACGTCATGAACCGTGAGATCGTGACCCGAGCCAAAATCAGGAGTTGGACACTTAACGGACTGAGCCACTCAGGTGCCCTACCAGTGAGACAGTATTGAACGTGGAACTTGGAGAAGTGCAGTAGCATGCCATTTTATAGTATTTCCACCATGCCAACACAACATCAAGAACATAGATATAGCCAGGTGTAGGAAAATAATTAGAAAGTGGTGCATTTTGAGTATTACCAAGTTTCCTGAAAATTTAGCAGTTGGCTCTTCTGAGCTAATAAAAGCCAATTCTAACACACGGCTGGTTCTAGCCAATTGCTAAAGACAGAATGTTGTGTCCTCTCAAAATTCATGTGTGGAAATCTAATCCTCAATGTGATGGTATTTAGAAGTGGGGTCTTTGGGAGGTGATCAGGTCATCAGGACAGAGCCATGTGCCCTGATGAATGGGATTAGCATCCTTATAAAAGAGACCCCAGAAAAAGATATTTGCAAATGACGTATCTGGATACAGGGTTAGTATCCCAAATCTATAAAGAACTTAACCAAACTCAACACCAGAAAAACAAATAATCCAGTGAAGAAATGGGCAGAAGATATGAATAGACAATTTTCCGAAGAAGACATCCGGATGGCCAACAGACACATGAAAAGATGCTCAGCATCACTCATCATCAGGGAAATACAAATCAGAGCCACACTGAGATATCACCTCACATGGGTCAGAGTGGCTAAAATGAACAAATCAGGAAACTACAGCTGCTGGCGAGGATGTGGAGAAACGGGAACCTTCCTGCACTGTTGGTGGGAATACAACTGGTGCAGCCACTCTGGAAAACAGTGTGGAGGTTTCACAAAAAATAGTACTACACTACGACCTAGCAATAGCACTACTAGGAGTTTACCCAGGGATTACAGGAGAACTGATGCATAGGGGCACATGTACCCCAGTGTTTATAGCAGCACTTTCTTTCAACAATAGCCAAATTATGGAAACAGCCTAAATGTCCATCAACTGATGAGTGGATAAAGAAGATGTGGTTTATATATACAATGGAATACTACTTGGCAGTGAGAAAGAAAAATCCTGCCATTTGCAGCAACGTGGATGGAACTGGAAGGTATTATGCTGAGAAAAATAAGTCATTCAGAGAAGGGCAGAATCTCATGTTTTCACTCATATGTGGATCTTGAGAAACTTAACAGAAGACCATGGGGGAAGGGAAAGGGAAAAAATAGTTACAGAGAGGGAGGGAGGGCAAACCACAAGAGACTCTTTTTTTTTTTTTTTTTTTAATTTTTTTTTTTTTCAACGTTTATTTATTTTTGGGACAGAGAGAGACAGAGCATGAACGGGGGAGGGGCAGAGAGAGAGGGAGACACAGAATCGGAAACAGGCTCCAGGCTCTGAGCCATCAGCCCAGAGCCCGACGCGGGGCTCGAACTCATGGACCGCGAGATCGTGACCTGGCTGAAGTCGGACGCTTAACCGACTGCGCCACCCAGGCGCCCCCACAAGAGACTCTTAAATACAGAGAGCAAACTGAGGGTGGATGGGGGAGTGGGGGAGAGGCAAAAGTGGGTTATGGGCATTGAGGAGGGCACTTGTTGGGATGAGCACTGGGTGTTGTATGTAAGCCAATTTGACAATAGATTATATTTTTAAAAATTCCATGAAAAAAAAAATAGACCCCAGAGAGCTCCCTTGCCTTTCTCACTATGTGAGGACTCTTGGCTGTTTATGAAACAAGAAGTAAGTTCTTACCAGACGCTGAATCTGCTAGCAACTTAATCTTCTATTTCTCAGCCTCCAAAACTATGAGAAATAAATGTTTGTTGTTTAAGTCAAAACAACAACGACAACAACAAAAAGAATATCTACAGAGGATCAGTAAGGAAATACAGATCTTGAATAACACTATAAACCAATTAGGCCTTATATATATAGAATACTTTGCATAACATTAGAAAAATACACATTTTTCTCAAATATTTATTAAAAGGCATGAAGGACTGAATGATTGGGTTATAAAGCATTTTTAAGGAAAGGATAAAATAATATCAAACCAAACAGTATCTCATAAAGTGTGTTCTTTGTCCTGCAATGTTCTCAGGACTTATTTCAATATGGAAATATCTCCTTGCCGCTTTTATTGAAGTATATTGATGGATTGCTTTTCTCTTAAAATAGCATGGGATTCCCTGCATTAAACAGATTCTATTTATCCTTGCAAATGGTTGTTTTATGTTCATTTAGTTACTGTTTTGTAATAAAGTTGACCATGTGAGTTAGTTTTCCTTGCATTTCTAGTACTTAAGACAATGCTTATCACATAGTAGATATTCAGCAAGTGGTTATTCAGTGAATGAATACAAATAGAAATGTGTATATCAGTATACAAATGAATTAAGTAGTCATACATTAAATTTTTTTTCACAATATTTATAGACCATAATTTGACAGAGATTTTCTCACTTCCTCCCCTCCTTTCCTAATCTTGAATTTTGTAATGGAGATACCTGGGAAGAACTGGAACATTAAGTAAACCATGATAAAGTCTCAGCAAGTAGATAATTAAAAAGTAATCTAAGATTATTCAAGTAAATTTAGTATGTGCTTGTTAACAACTATTCATCAATTCTCGAAGGTTGTCCTTGGATTCATTAGGCTGGGATAATGGCAGTTTTAGGAATCTAAGATTCAGATGTATGAGATTATGTGACTGATCCTTATTGCCTTCTCACTTCTCTCTGATGGTGACATCTTATGTTCTCAGCAAGATAGGCTCTCCCGTGTGTGTGTGTGCGTGCGTGTGTGTGTGGTTTTTCTTTAAGATTTTTATTCTAAGTAATTTCTACACCCAATGTGGGGCTTGAACTTACAACCCCTAGATGAAGAGCTGCACGTTCTACCAACAGAGCCAGCCAGGTGCCCCCTTCCATTGGTTTCTTTTTGATATTAGTCTTCAGACTGCCATGGCCTCTGGCTCTGGTTAGTGGGGAGGAGCTGTGGTCTTGCTTTCTTCTCTGTTCTGGCTCTTTTCCCCTGTCTGTACCTCCCATCTTCCTTTTGACATATCATTACATAAAAAGTTGCTTGTGGTTTTTTTTTTTTTTTTTTTTAACATAAGAACAAATTGTGTTAAGAGGGATAAAAATACTTGGCTAAGCCCCCAAATCTTTTATTTCCTCTATTTCATGCTGTTTATTTCACACATGGTATACGGCTGTGTGGTTGAAGATATATTGAAGAAACCTTTGAAGAACTATTACAGTTTGTATACCTTCTTCTCAATCTCACATTCTGTTAATTTATTTTCCAAATAGGTCCACAGTAGAAGATATGATTAATATGCTAAGGAGATTTAATAAGAAATGCCTAAGGAAAAAGTTAGGTTGAAGAGAATGGTGTTCTTTGTGAAATCCATTAAAAAGTGAGGATTTTTTACCTTGCTCTTTTCCCATCATTGAAGTAATGTGGTCATTCGAGGTCAGAATGATAATCCCTGGGAGATGGGGGAATGAGAGTCCTATGTCCCCTTTCTTCATTTCCCACCGTCACTTAGGGTACTTCTATTTTCTTTTATTACTCCAACATACACGTTTTGGTTTTAGCGTGATTTCACAAGTTCTCACTGTGTATTTTTTCCATATTCTTTCCCATTGCCTCTCTTTTGCTTTTCTCAGTTCTTCCTCATCTTTTGTTTTTCTTGCATACCTTTTCTTTTTTCTGTTCTTCTGTTACACAAGAGGCTGTGTATAATGTTCCAACAGTAATGTGAAAACATTGAGCCTTTGGTTTTTGTTTGGAAACTTGCTGTGTGTGAACCCCTTTTGCTCTAATCTATCAATACATTAAATGTGCTCTATTTTTGTTCCTAGAGCAGAGCTAGGGATCTAATTTTTTATTTGCCTGAGTAGAGGGAAATAGGTAGACAAGATCAGTTTTTCTAAAAAGGATAATTGCTTTTCCTTGCCAAATCAAAACAAGTCATGTTATGTTTTGGTTTACTTTAGCTTATAACACGTCTTGATTGTATTTTTATGTGTGCAGTATTGGTTCATTCTTATTTAAACTAAATATATTTCTGTAGTTATTTGTGTTGTGTGTGTATGGCCAACGTAGGAAGGGCAAACCATCCTGTGCTCTTTTCACACTTTTAAAAAATTTTCCATTGGGAAAAATAAAGTGATAATAACGATCACTTACAGTATCTTTTTAGAGAATATATATATTATATATCTGCAGTGGTAGTGGAGATATGAGTCATTCATAATTGGACTGCAATACATAACATGTTTACATTCCAGTTACTGGATGATGATAAATCCCAGATAGTATTCGATGCAAATATGTATCACCTCAGTCTAAATGTGTTAACCCAAAGTGTATGGCAAAACTAAGTTGATAATGCTAAAACTATTACTGATTTGGAAAGAAAAGACAGCAATAAGATCAGTAGAAAATGTTATGACCAAGTATACACAACATGAGTAATGCATTGATAATGGAATTCATTACCTCAAATTGCTTGAACTTAAACTACCTCTGTTTGTGTATACAATAGGAGCTTTTCAATGTAGCCAAGTGTTGTGTGACAGCCACATTTCCTAGCAGATTCTGAATTGTACTTTCTTGGAAAGCTCTAGTAATATGCTGGTTTTTATTCAAGTCCATATAGTTGTCATTAGTTCATAAGCCCTCTAGTATTCCACATATTTATTGTCTTCTCTTGTGATCTTAAGCAACAAAGACTATTTCTTTGTCCTGTGTGTTTGCTTCCCAGCAGTCATGTTGTGGGAGCCAGCCTTGTTCTGTGCCAGCCTTGTTCAGGGAATAAGAGGGCTCATGGAAGTTCTGCCATGTGCAGTGTCATGTATCACAGAGGCAGGAAGTGGAGAGGTTTCAGTTTCGATATCAGCAATGAGGCTTTTCCCATGATTCACTGTTCACTATTCTATTTCATTGTGTGGTTTTGCTCTTTGTGCATGATAGTCATTATCTCCCAAATCTTGAATTTATCAGCTTCTCTCCATTTCTCGGCTCCTTTTTCTGTTTCAGCTCCTGTCATCTCTTGCTCTGATCACTGTAATAGCCTTTCAAATGTATTCCTTTGTAATAGGTGGAATTCCTTTGGAAACAGATTCTGGAAGTTTATTGCAGAAATACACTTGGGACCAGTATATGTGAAGGAGTGAAAGACACCAGACTGAAAGAGGAGTTGAGTTGAGATGCAGACTCAACAAATGACTTAGCTGACCCTACAGAGAGTTCTGAATATTGAGTTGGTTTTTTATAACTGTTTCAATGACATTGGGACAATGACATTGAACCTTTGTACACTGGTGTCAGCTCACCATTGGGTGTGGGCTGTCCCTAAGATTGGGCAGAAAGCTGAGGACAAGTCAGCTGTTGGTTGCCAATAATATTTCCAGCAGCTGGCAGAATGGCCTAAAGTGGTGATCTGAATTGAAAACCCTATTTCACAGTTTTGATATGTATTTTTCGTAACTGTTCATATCTGGGTATTTTCAGATTTCTGTCTTTCTGGCTCTCTGTTTCTCTCTCTTCTCTCTCCTTTTGTCTTTTTTTCCCTTTTCTTGTCTTTTTCTTTTCTTTTTTTCTTTTTTCTTTTCTATTTCTATACCCAACATGGGGCTCAAACCCACAACCCTGAGATCAGGAATTGAATGCTCTACTGAGTGAGCCAGCCAGGCGCCCCAGATTTCTATTGTGGTTTTTGACTGTGTTTTTTAAGAATGCATTTTAAAATAACTGAAAATTTTCTACTTTTTGTATTATTGATTTCTTTTTTTTTTTTTAATGTTTACTTATTTTTGAGAGAGAGTGAGTGAGTGAACATGAACAGGGGAGAGGCTGAGAGAAAGGGAGAGAGAGAAAATCCTAAGGAGCCTCATGCAGAGGTAGATCCTGTGAACTGTGAGATTATGACCTGAGCCGAAATCAAGGAGTCGAACAGTTAACTGACTGAGCCACCCAGGCACTGCTTATTTTATTGATTTCTAACTTAATTGCTTTCTGTTAAATGAATATGATCTTTTTTATTTAGAATCTTATTTGATAAGAATTACCTTATGGCCAAGGCATGTCACTTTACATCTTACATCCGTGCCTGAAAATAATGTATATTCTCAAATTATGCTGTATTTTATAGATAACCAGTAGGTCAGCACTACCTGTTAGGATGTTCAAATATTCTAGTGATGTTTTGATTATATAATCAATTTGTAAAAGAGTGGATTTTTCAGTTTTTCCTTGCTTGTTAAGGTTTTGCCTCTGTATATTCTTAAGATAAGTTAATAAGTAATATAACAGCATAACATGTATCTTCTTGGCTAATTTTACTTCTTAGCAAAGTGTAGTGACTTTTTGGCTTTTAAATCTGGTTTTATGTGATGATAATATGTCTAAGCCACCTTATTTTGGTCTTTTCTTTGTGTGTTCCTCCAACTTTTCAGTCAACCAGTGAATCATTGTTTTAGGTGTATCTCTTGAAAGTATATAGACTGATGTTTGTTTTGTTTCTATTCAGATTAGCAGTGTCCTTTTTTTTAATGTTTGTTTATTTTTCAACGTTTATTTATTTTTGGGACAGAGAGAGACAGAGCATGAACGAGGGAGGGGCAGAGAGAGAGGGAGACACAGAATCGGAAACAGGCTCCAGGCTCTGAGCCATCAGCCCAGAGCCCGACGCGGGGCTTGAACTCACGGACCGCGAGATCGTGACCTGGCTGAAGTCGGACGCTTAACCGACTGCGCCACCCAGGCGCCCCAATGTTTGTTTATTTTTGAGAGAGAGAGAGAGAGAGAGAGAGAGCGAGCACACTTGTGCACAAGTTGGGGAGGGGCAGAGAGAGAGGGAGAGAGAGAATCCCAAGTAGGCCCTGTGCTTTTAGCATGGAGCCCAATGCAGGGCTCAGTCTCATGAACTGTAAGATGATGAACTAAGCTGAAATCAAGAGTTGAATGCCCAACCCACTGAACCACCAGGTGCCCCTGTTTTGTGTTCTTTCTTGAAAGATGTTTTGCCACATGTGCATATCTAGATTGATAGAGGTTTTCTGTCAGCATAGTGCTGAAATGGTTGTGCTGTGTTCTGTAGCTGTTGAAGAGATAGCTCTAATTTTTGTTACTTGATGGTGGTCTGTTCTTTTTGTCTGCTTCCTAAAATCGTTTTTATTGATGTATATTTTATGAAGAATAAAGCCTAGCTATTTTAAGTGTACACCTTAGTGAACTTTAATAAATGCAGCCAAAATTAAGATCTAGAACATTGTTATCCTTTTTGAAAATGTCCCTTCCTCCATTTTACATTTCCACAAAAGTGTTTGAGAGTTCCAGTTATTCCAGAAAAACTCTTAACATTGCCTGTCTTTTTAACTTTAGTTATTCTGATGGATGTGTAAGTTTTATTTCAGTGTGATTATAATTATATTTCCTTAATACCTAATACATAATATGAGTATATTTTCACATGCCTAATGCTTTCACATTCATTAATCTTCTTTTGTGAACTGTCTTTTCAAATGTTTGTCCCCCTTTAAATGATTAATAGACTTAATTATTTTTTAAGCACCATTTTAGATTTACAGAATAATTGAACACATCGTTAAGTACATGCGGTTCTATATACATCCCCACCCCCAGCACACTGCAGTTTCCCCAATTGTTAACACTTGGTGTTAGTGTGGTGCATTTGTTACAATTAACAAACCAACCTTGATACATTATTAACTACAGTCCACAGTTTACAGTAAGGTTCCCTGTTTGCATTGTGTAGTTCTATGTGTTTTGACAAATGCATAGTGACTCAATTCTACCATTATAGTTTCATACAAAATAGTTTCCCTTGTGCTTCATGTTTTCAATCCTCCTCTCCCTACCCCTGCAACCCTTGGGACACAGTGCTTACTACCTCTATGCTTTTGCCTTTTCCAGAGTGTCATATAGTTGGAATCATACAGTATGTAGCCTTTTCAGATGGGCTTTTTTTTCACTTAGCTGTATGTATGTAAAAGTTCCTCCATGTCTTTTTGTGGCTTGATAGCTCATTTCTTCTAATTATTGAATAATATTCTATTGTATGGATATACAACAGATTGTTTATCCATTCACATTTTGAAAGAGATCTTGGTTGTTTACAGTTTTTGGCAATTGTGGACAAAGTTTTTGTATGCAGGTTTTTGTGTGGATATGAATTTTCAACTTAGTTGGGTATATACTCAGGACTCTGACTACTGGGTTGTAGGGTAAGATTATTTTACATGCCCACCAGCAGTGAATATGCATTCCTGTTGCTCTCTTGTTGCTTTACATCCTTGATAGCTTTTGATATTGTGCATGTTTTTGTTATTAGCCATTCTAATAGGAATATAGTAGTATCTCGTTTTAATTTGCATTTCCCTGAATGCAAAGATGTGAGCATCTTTTTCTATGTTTGCTATCTTTGCATTCTTCTTTATAGAGGTGTGTCTTCAAATCTTTTACTGATTTTTTTTTTTTCTTAAGAGAGAAAGAGAGAGTGTGAGCTGGGGAGAGGGACAGAGTGGGGGAGAGAGAGAATCTCAAGCAGGCTGCATGCTCAGCACAGAGCCCAATGTGGGGCTTGATGCCATCACCCTGGGATCGTGACCTGAGCCGAAATCAAGAGTTGGACGCTCGACTGACTGAGCCACCCACGCACCTCTTTTGCTGATTTTACATTGAGTTTTCTTACTGTTGGATTTTAAGAACTCTATTTTAGATACAAGTTCTTTATCAGATACATGTTGTGAACATATTTATCAATGTTTTTCTCTTATGGATTGTGCTTTGGATGTTGTATCTCATTGTAACTCATGTAACTCATTGTCGGGGTGCCAGGGTGGCCCAGTCGGTTAAGTGTCTGACTTTGGTTCAGGTCATGATCTTGTGGTTTGTGAGTTTGAGCCCCGTGTTGGGCTCTGTGCTGACAGCTCAGAGCCTGGGGCCTGCTTTGGATTCTGTGTCTCCCTCTCTCAGTGCCCCTCCCTGCTCATGCTCTGTCTCTTTCTGTCTCTCAAAAATGAATAAACATTGAAAAAAAATTTGTTTATTTTAAAAACTCATTGTCAAACCCAGGGTCATCTAGAACATCTAGATCATTCATCTTCCAGAACTTTGGTTGTTTTTATATTCAGGTCTAAGATCCACTTTGAGTTACCTTTTAAGGATTGTGTCTAGATTAGTTTTTTGTGTGTGTATGGATGTCCAGTTCTAGCACTATTTGTTGAAGCGACTTTCCTTTGTTGAATTGCTATTGCTTTTGCTTCTTTGCCAGAGATCAGTTGACTCTGTTCATGTGTGTCTATTTTTGGTCTCTTTATTCTATTCCATTGATTAATTTGTTTGTTCTTTTACCAATACCATGCTGACTATAGCTTTATAATAAGTCTTGAAATTGGGTGGTGCCAATCTTTGTCTTTTAAATAACTTAAAAAAATTATTTTCAAGAGTACAAGCAGGGGACGGGGGGGGAGGGAGGGAGGGAGACAGAGAGAGAGAGAGAGAGAGAGAGAGAGAGAGAGAGAGAATGAATCTCAAGTAGGCTCCACAGTCTGTACAGAGCCTGATGCAGAGTTCAACCCCATGACGCTGGGATCATGAAATGGGCTGAAATCAAGAGTTGGATGCTCAACCAACTGGGCCACCTGGTTGGCCCTATATCAATATTTTGAAATTGTTATTTTCCTTTACTATTAGTGATTCTGGGCCTTTTGTTTTCTGTATAAATATTAAAATCAGTTTGTTGATATCCACAAAATAACTTGCTGGGATTTTGATTGGGATTTATTGCATCTGTAGATCAGGTTGAGGAGAATTGGTATCTTAACAATATTGTCTTCCTATTCATACACATGAATATTTCTCCATTTATTTAAATCTTCCTTAATTTTATTTGAACTTTGTAGCTTTCCTCATATAGGTACCATACATTTTTTTGTTAGATTTATGCCTAATTTTTTTTGGGGGGGGGTGCTAATGTAAATAGTACTGTGTTTTAAATTTCAAATTCCAAGTTTTCATTAGTGGTACATAGGAGTGTAATCAACTTTTTACATTGACCTTGTATCCTGCAACCTTGTTACAATTCATTTATTCTAGACATTTTTTGGTTGTTGTGTTGACTCTTCGAGATTTTCTTTATAGACATCCTATTACCTGCTAATGAGTTTTATTTCTTCCCAATGTGTTTACCTTTTTCTTGTCTTATTGCATAAAATAGAACTTGTATAGAATATTGAATAGGAGTGCTAAGAGGGGACATCCTTACCTTGTTCATGAACTTAAGGGGAAAGCATCTAGGTTCTCATCACTAACTTTAAGGTTAGATGTAGGTTTTTATAGATGTTCTTTATGAAGTTTAAGAACTTCAATTTGTAGCTTGCTGAGCTCAGTGGGTGCTAGATTCTGTCAAATACTTTTTGCATCTGCTCCTATAGTCCTGTCATATTTTTTCTTCTTTAGCCTGTTGATGTGATGGATTACATTAATTGATGTTTCGAGTGTTGGAATAACCTTGCTTACTAGGAATAAATCCCATGTGGTCATGGTATAATTCTTTTTTATACATTGTTGGATCTTTTCCTTTTAGTTGTTTTATTTTAATTCAAAAATTAATGTTTATTTATTTTTGAGAGAGAGAGGGAGAGAGACAGAGTGCAAATGGGGAGGGACAGAGAGAGAGGGAGACACAGAATCTGAAGCAGGCTCCAGGCTCTGAGCTATTAGCACAGACCCTGACATGGGGCTTGAATCCACAGACTGTGAGATCATGACCTGAGCTGAAGTCAGACACTCAACTGACTGAGCCACCCAGGAGCCCCATTTTAACTTTTTGTTTTAAAGTTTAGAGAGACAGAGAGAGAGAGAGAGAGACAGAGACAGTGTGAGTGGGGGAGGGGCAGAGAGAGAGGGAGACAGAGAATCCCAAGCAGGTTCCACACTGTCAACTCGGAGCCTGACTTAGGACTTGAACTCATGAAACTGTGAGTGCATGACCTGAGCTGAAACCAAGAGTCTGACGCTCAACTAACTGAGCCACCTAGGTGCTCCCCAAATTTTAATTTTTAATAATCTTTAAAAATTTCTCCCAACATGATTCTGTTTTCTTTTTAGAAAAAAAATTAATTGGAGTGTAGTTGATGACTTTTTCTTTAAATCCTTTTCCATACTTACAATGTTTCTAATAGCTATAATTTGCAATAGCTGTTGTATGTTTTTCAGTTTGGGGCTTCTTTTCTTTTGACTGTTTTCCTCATGAGGTGATTGCATTTTCTCTCTCTCTCTCTCTTTTTCTTTTGTTTTTTGTTTTTGTTTTTAAGTACTCTCTACACCCAGCACGGGGCTCAAACTCACAACCCCAAGATCAAGACAAGAGTCCCATGCTGTATGGGGCTGGGATAGTCAGGCATCCCTCTTCACGTGTCTCTTAAGTTTTGATTGGATTGTAAACATTGTGAATGTTATATTTTGTGTTTGGATTTTATCTTAGTGTAAAAGCGGTTAAAATTTATTTTGTTTGATAGGTCAGTTAATTGATGTTCATATTAATACCTTTTAGGTGCCTTTTTTTTTTTAAAGCTTCCTTAACTCAAGCATAGCTTTACCTGGTACTGTGATTCAACAAGTTTATGTTAAGCCATCTTGTACCTTCCACTCTTCCTTTCCTTGAGTTCATAATTTTAATTTCATTAAACATCTATGGTTTCTTGGTACAACATAAACTCTTAATGTTTTAGGCTGGGGAGAGAGGTGAGAAAAAAAAATAGAGAATTCCAGTGACCACTGTATAGTCTGAGGGGACCAACTATAGTAGCAGAGAGTTGTGTTGGGAGGCTACTACAGGCATCCTATAAAGAGGTAATGGTAGTTTGTATAAGTGTTGTGATCATGGAGATAAAGAATAGTGAAGAAACTGGATTTTTTAGTACTTTGTAACTGTTGCATACTATCCAACAGTTATAGTCCTAGACATATACCTCTTGCACAGGGTTCCAAGCTACAGATACAGAAATACTCATGGGAGCATTGTATGCATAGATCTGAATGTCTATTCACACTAGAATGAATAATGTGTGTTTATACAGTGAAATATAGTACTAAAAATAAAGGATTTGCAAGTACTGAAATTGTTAATTAAGACATTTTATTTAGTAAGTACATTTTGCATTCTCTTCTCCAGGCCCTCTTTTAGTCATTGGAGAAACAACAGTGAGAAGAGGCAAAAATTGTCAGCATTTTTAAAAACTCATTTTGCTATAAGCAGTGTAAAAATTATATAAAGCAAGACTCATTAAAGTTTATTATTACTATTGGGTGGAATATTGTTTGAGTATAGGATATTCACAGTTTCCAAAGGTTGATCTACAGATCGTCTGCTAATTATAAACTGAAAATGGCATATTTTTCATGAGGAAATTTAATGGTCACCATCTTAATCAAGCAATCAAACTTCTTCATCAGGAAATGGACAATTAGACTTTTTTTTTCTTTCTGATGTGATATAATAATTAGGGTACAATTTCAGTTATGTAGTATTAACAGATTTTTATTCTGAATCTAATAATGAGACAATCAGGTAAATTGAAATTGTAGGATATTGTATGCAACAGTAGTTTGGATTTTTCAAAATATCACTTTCATGTAGGATAGCCCCTCCCATAAATATACACACAAACTCCAAATCAAAAAGGTAATAAGTGAACTATTCAAGGAGAGAAAAGGAATCTAACCAATGCAGTGCATAATACTTGATTTCCCTGTAATTATAATATACAGCTGTTAGCTGGAGATTTCCTTCCTGGTTGTCTGAGAAACTCCCCGCCCCCCCCCTCCATTGTTTTGTTCTCTCTTCTGAGGTTCCATTATGAGATTCTATTCTGTCCGTCTGGAGGACTGTCCTATTCTCTGAAATAGCTTTCATTTTCTTTTAATTCTGAACCCTACTTTTAGGAAATAAAGGCCTAATTATAAATGTTTTCCAACTGTTTTTAAAAGAACACCCCTCCCCCCCCAATCATATGTTCTCTTTGATGCTGGAGAGATTTCTGATTTACACTATCAAATTAGGAATAGGACACTTTCCAAGAAATATTTCACTTTTTACTTTTTTTTCCCCATTTTTCATCTCCATCAGTCATTATATTCTACGAAATCTTAATTCAAGAAACTGAAGGTGAAGAACCACATAAAATTCTTTATTTTATGACTATTGCATCACTGAGGTATCATTTGCCAGCTTTAAGTTACCAAGTTGTTACACCGAGTATAGGGGCAGATTTTGCTTGAAGGGGGAGGTTATGTCTGTATTGTGTCTTATATGGGTCAACGTGGTGCTATCAGTTGTTCAAAAGAAAAAAAAAAAGTTCCTTTAGACCTGTAATCCATAACAAAATGGGAAAAGTGCCTAAACTCCCAGAATCTTCCTTCATTTCCTTATCGTCCATATCCACACTATCAGCAAGTCAAGCTGACTCTATCTCTAAAACAAACTGCAAGCCTTTGTTTCTTCCAGCCATGGAAGCCACAGTTGGCTCACCCTTAGAACATTGCAGAAGCTTCTTAATCAGTCTCCCTGTGCCCACCTTTGTCCTCAGACAGTTCATCCCTTGCGGAACAGCCAAAGCGATCTTCACAAACCCAACATTAGGTTGCTGCCCTCTCCTGTATTGTAGCCTTTCCACCTCGTTCTTTCTGTCACGAATGTTCCTCTCTCACCGGTTTTCAGAGGGCAGGCTCCAGCTCAGTCAAGTCTCAGTTTCAGTATGTTTTCTCGGAGAAGGCTTCAAGGAAAAGGAACCCTGATCACCCCCAGTCACATCCTTCTGTTGTCTTTATTGTACTCCCCGCCCCCTTATGTGTTGTGTGTATATTCATATTTATGCAAGAACTGCATCATAGTACTCAGAAGTGAGTACTCCAATGGATAATAAATTGGGGTAGAACATTAGTGGAAATTTTGGGTCTAGACCAGGTAAAGTGAGGGAGTGGTGACAGCCATCTACTTGACTATTTTGGATTTTTCTAGGAATTTTTACTTTTGGTTGAATCTTTTTACCTTTTCTTCCAGTTCCTGGTCCCTCATGACTTACCCCATTTAGAGTTTCAGAGACACAGTAAGAAAGTAGGGATGAGGGACTGGGCGCTTTGATACTATTTAACATCATCTGTGTGGAATATTGTTTCCCCTCCTCTTGAAATGGCTAGGTCTAGTTTCTGCATGGCATGGTGACAACATAAAAATATGTTCTGTCTGAAATTTAATGACTTATTTGGCATAGGAAGTGGAGTATAAAACCTTAGTTTTATATTATTTCCAATTATAGTTCAGAAATTAGATTGAGTTGGTGACTGTAATGTCACCACTAGCTTATGCCAGTTTCTTCTTCCCTCCCAATTGTGTTATATTTGACTTGTTAGTTTCATCAGAGAATCTTGTCTTCCTGGGTTATATGTATTGACAGGTCTCATGCTACATTGCCTCCTTTTGGGGGGACCATATGTAATTGCCTTATGTATTACCTTGTTGCCTAACAATGACTCATCTTTTCTGAGCATGTAATAATTTCTTGTTGACAAGTTACTTCTTCTGTTTTGTTTCCCCATCTAGTTCCTTCTGACCAAGGACACTTTCCCAGTCTTATTTTGAACTAGGGTCCATAGTAAATAAGATGAGATTAATACTGAAATCAGAATAACTGCAAATTTCCTAATCCTCAGAGGGAACTGAAAACAGAGATACGGGATATAGATAGATTACCTCTTGTGGTTTCCTGTTTCCTGTTTGTATGGATAAATAGTTTTGGATGGTGAAGTGATAACATGTTTTTTGGAGTATGGATCCATTTGTTTAAATTAAAAAAATTTTTTTTTAATCTTTATTTTTGAGAGAGAGGGAGGGAGGGAGGGAGGGACAGAGAGAGAGGGAGACACAGAATCTGAATCAGGCTCCAGGCTCTGAGCTATCAGTGCAGAGCCTGACACGGGCCTCGAACTCACAAACTGCAAGATCATGACCTGAGGTGAAGTCCCTTAACTGACGGAGCCACCGAGGCACCCCACCATTTGTTTAAATTTTTGATTTAAATTTTATTTAAATTTTAATGATTTCTTAAGCATGCCAATTTCTAATTTTTAGGTATTATTTCTTCACTACTCCAAAACAGGCTGATTCCTCATGAATGATTTCAATCTGATTCCTTTATGGGACATTCCTGTGAGGCCACAGCATGGAAAGAGACGAATACTCCTTTTTTTTCACTCTTGTGCAGGGTCTGTGGCATGCAAAAGTGTGAAGCATATTTTTCCCCTAATTTATGTTTCGGTTCTCTTTTTCTTCTGCCATCCTGCGGATACTCTACAGCTGGATTATTTTAGTCATTCCTTAAGCCAATCCCATGCTTCCCTGCCTGTTTTGTTCCTGCTATTCCTGCCTAAAGTGTTCAAATCCTGCTCATCCTTCACAGCCTCACGTAAATATTTGGTCCTTGCTGTAAGATGATTTCCTTAATCGCTTTCCTCTTACCTTGTTGTACTTTTCTCTTCTGAATTCCCAGTGATAGAATTATTTGGGTACTTTCCCTCTCTCTTCCTAGATTCTGACACTCCAGTGTAAAAACAGTATTGTTAATCTTTTTTCTCACTGCACTTAGCATTGCTTTTAAAATATTGTCCCACATAAATATAACCAACATGAGAATTTTAAAAATTGAATTAATTATGAAACACGTAGAAAGCAAGTACCATTTTAACTAAGTTGAAGTTAAGAGCTATGTTTTGTGGCTTAGGGGCTAAAGGTCTATGACATTTGGCCCTCTCTTCCTTTTCCTCTAAGATCCTATAGCTAGAGTGTAGTGCTGTTAGAGCATCACAGGCCAGGAAGAGTCTTCCTGGTGCTCACTGTTTTCTTTCTTCAGAAAAGATCATAAACAAGTGGTCTCAGACATAAGTGTATCTACCTTGTTTTCAGGAAACCTCTAAGCAAGGAGACTTTTATAACTTTTCTTGGTAACTCAAGCTGTCACAAATCTTATGTCATTTTCTCTTATCAAACTTTAGCTGGAGATGTCATTTGTTTGGGTCTTAGTTTGTGTTTTCATCACACTTGCTAGCATATGCATTCCTTGTTGAATCAGTGGGATAGTGCAGTAGCCTCTCCATTGATAACAGCGAGTCCTGGACCTTCTGCTTCCACCCATGATAGAATAATGTGACTTGATTTCTCCCCAAATCATTGTGTCAGTTTTTGCTGATAAAAGCTGCAGGGGTTCCCTGTGAATTTTCAGATGAAAATACCTCAAATACATGTAAATCATTACTTTTGAAAAAGGGAGTCTAATTTGTGATGCATGCAAACAGTACTTTGGAGGAATTGTGTGTGTGTGTGTAAATGTCATAAAAGTTGCTTCTTGTGTCTTTGGTTAGTTAATATAATATGTGCTTCTATTTTTGGAATCCTCTGTCAAATAACTTATTTATGTTTTCTTAGCTTTTTATCTCATTACTGGTAAAAATGTTATATTTATTGATACAAATAGTCTTTTTCTTTCGAAATGATCACCTCTCATTTTTAAAATATATATGAGATCATTACACTGGTGTTATTTTCCTGACTCTAAAGAAAGGAACTTTTAAATAAATTAGTTATTGTCTTCTGTGTTATTGAACATGTGGTCAGTTGTCATGTTCATGCATCCAGATGATCAAAGTCTGAACTTCTGTTTAATTCTTCCCTGCTGTTAGGCTACCCTGTCATGATCAAGGCCTCAGCAGGTGGTGGTGGGAAAGGCATGCGAATCGCCTGGGATGATGAAGAGACCAGGTGAGGTGCTGTCCAAAATCTACTTTTGATGAAAATTGCAGTTACTGGAGTTTTATTAAACTGACAAGTAAACAGATACCAAAAGTGTAATGGAATAATTACAATAACCAGATAATTTTTACTCTTTTAGATGGGAAAAAATGGAGATTATGCAGAAAACTTTCTTGTTTATATGTTGATGATGATTGTTCTGTTAGAGAAAGGTTTTTACTTTTTTATGCATTAACAAAGGAGGATTGTCTTTTTTGTTTTTATATTATATTTTAAAAATTATAGTCATGATTCTGTTTTTTAGGCAAAAGCTACTAACATTTGATGTATATTCTGAGTGTGGTCAGAAGATTTGAAGCAAATATATTTAAAGGCAGTTATGATTTCATTCGTGCATTAGTCAGTGTGTACTTTCTATAGCTTGTCTATAAAAATGGTGAACTACTTCAATAATTCTATACTGTGGAATATATTTCTTCTGAATTTGAAACTACTAAATGTCCTTTATATACAGTGCACTCTGTTGTAAATGTAGACCAGTTTCTTATTAGTAGTTTCAGAAATCAAAAGTAACTTTTAAAACCAAATTTTAAAAATCCAATGCATTGATGACATCATGGTGATTAAAAAATAACTTTTTGGGAAAACTGCATAGTACAAACAGGTTTTAGGCGCTTCTATGTAGGTTTGTGTTTTTATGGATTTTCGGATATGGCAGAAGAGATTTATGTCATTTTTTTTGGAGGGTTGGAGGGGATAAACAATGACTTAATTATTGTCTTATGTTGCTTTTTGGTGCCCTTTTTCTACCCAGAAGTAATGTGGTCTTCCAGATCGTTCTGCTTTCTTCAGTTCCTTTGCTTTTCCTTTCCTCCCCACTCCCCCATATCTCTCAAAAACAGAAGTCTGGAGCAGTTGTCGTGAAAGTTGTTCACTACCCTAATTCAGAAATTAGGTTCTAAAGTGTACAAGCAAGGTAAAAATTTTCTCAAGGCAATATATTATTACCCTTTAAAATCTTTTGGGAAAACACCAGGTTGCAGACTTGCACAGATGATTTTACCTCTAAAGGAAAATTATCTCAGAACACCATTGTTTCTTTGGTTGAGCATCAGAGAAAGTAATTAGTTGTGTTGTGGCGTTATAAGAGATAACATATACTGCTCTTTAAACCCCAGTCTTGGGGCGCCTGGGTGGCAGTTGGTTAAGCATCTGACTTTGGCTCAGATCATGATCTCGAGATTTATGGGTTCGGGCCCCGTGTCGGGCTCTGTGCTGACAGCTCAGAGCCTGACTGTAAGAATAAACTCATTGCATGGAGTGACAATATTGGTTGAGGATCTGTGTGATAGGCACTGTTTTAGTAGTGTTCCAGGAATACAGACAAAATAATCCTTTCCTCTATGCAGTTTATATACTAGATCTGGAGTTCTTAACCTTTGAGTTCCCAGCCCCAGGAAATTGAGGAGAGGTTTATGCATCTGAATGAGGGAAAAAAAGGACCTATTTCTTCACTAGCTTCTAGTTGGGATTTAGTGTTTCCTCCAATATAGGCAACCGACTTACAATAGTGGTAATATCTATGAAACTTTGTACCACTTTGGAAGTCACATGTTATCACATTACAGTTGTTGAAGATATCTCTGAGTAACAGTGATTATTATTAGATTTGTTGTTGGAGCTTATTATTATAAAGAACCCCATACATTGTATCCCAAATTTGTTCTTAAAAATATTTTGATGCCTGTAGTTCAATATAATTTGTTTCGTGTGCAGTCCTATGCATTTTCTTTCTTGCACTTTTGGCCTTGTTTTCACAAGAAGTTCATGTATTGCATGATTATGCAAAAGAGGTATATAGCATAAATCCAGACAGTAGGAGACACCACTGTGGCCATCTTTGGAAAAGACAATCTGCTGCAGCCTCTTGGTAGGAAAGAATGATGTAATAAAGATATAAAACACTCAACGGTTCTGTAAGAGATGTGTATTTTATAAACTAACTTTTTTCTCACTGTTTTGCCCTCTTGTATGGCACTTACATAGCAATTTCACTGAAAGCTTTAGCACTTACTTTTCATTATTCTTCTTGGGATCTCAGATTGCTTATCCATCATTTCTCCAGGGCTTCCTGGAGAACATATTAGTAGTAACATATTCTTTTATGGTGAAGACAACTCTTAAATTTCTAGGTATTGAGATTTGCTGTGCTATTAACCAATGGATTTTAATTTAGCATTCAGTATTTTCAGAAATCACTGTATCTATTCATATATTGGGCATCTTTTTGGGTAATAATTTAACCCATTAAATGACACATTGGTTCAAAATATGTTGATAAAATTAATAAAAATATGTGCACCCATACTTTTCTATCTAAAATATTGCTCTCACTTTGATAAATCATATCTGAAACTTTGTTGAGATTAATAAAAGTATGACACTATTTGATTTGATAATACATGCTCTTTATTTTAAAAAGTTCCTCTGTATCCCCTGTTACTTTGGAAGAATCTGAACTACAGAAAAATTGAGAGAACAGTCCAGAAAATATCCATGGGGTTTTCTTCTGTAGTCACCAGTTGTTAATAGGCCACACTGCACCTACTCCTTGCCTTCTCCCTTCTTAAGGCAGAAATATTTTTTGCATACTCGATAAAAATTTTAGCCTTCTTTGGAAGGAAAATCTGATAGCCATTAATTGCTTTATTATTTTATCCAGAGGAGTGTCTTCCTTTTGTAACATCTTTCCTACGTGGTTTTAGGGAAGTAGCATTTATGGCTTGTCTTAGAACATCTGAAAGATTAAAAAAAAAAATAGTGTTGTTATTGTATATTAAATTAGGGGGAGAATCATGAAGGCTGTTGAAAGTAGACTCAGATATTTTCATAATAACCTCTGGCTTTCTTTTCCCTATCCACGTTTCAATGAAATACGGCATGACTGGAAAATTGATCATGTCTGCATTGTGGAATACTCCCTGCTAGATTTCGAGGACTGTGAGGGCAGTTTCTGCTTTATTTTTGTATTCCTGTCACCTAAATATGCACCAGGCACATGGTTTCATGATTAGTAAAAATGTATTGAGTGAATGTGTAACTTAGGTATAACAAATGATGTTTTTAATGCAGTTTCCATGAGTTCCAAAATATCCCCGTGATGCTTTCAAATGTGACAATTTATTTGGGTGATTTTGATTTTCACCTTTAGTATTCTTGGTTTAAATGGAAAATGTAAGCTCTGAGTTGTTACAGCAAAGACAAACTGTAAAGTGCCTTGTTTTTCTTTCTGAATCCTCATGTCCCATCTAATAAAAAGTTGGTCATATGGTATTGAAAACAATAATTCATTGTGCTTTAGTTTCTTTGAGCTTTGCAGTCTCCTGAGATCTAAAAACTCCATTCCCCTAAATCAAAGAAGTAATAGAGGACTAAGAAAACCTGATACCTTTTCCCTCAGAACTCTGAGAAATAGGAATTGTTGCAATATGCTTTGAATTTATCTTCTAGTCATTGTTTACTTTCAATGTTGTATTTTTTTAAGCACAAAAACAAAAGTGGTATTTATTTCTAATATTGCCAGATGGAGTGTTTGCAAATTAAAAGATTGGAATAATTTTAATACTGTATTTAAGTACAGATACTTAATTTGAAGGTTAATAAGCTATTAATAATGTATAAAAAGAATTAAACTTTATATTCTGAATATATCAGTGAATGGAAAATAATATACTCATTTAGTTTTAGGTAAGCAAGTGTGAGTTTTTAATAGACCGAATGAGCCCAAGTGTATGAATTTAGTGAGCATATTTTAATTCTAATGATTTAAATGATTACAGTTTGGGAATAAAACATGTAAAGCGATAATCCTATCCATACTTTCTATTTTCAAAAATTGTACTTTCCTAAGTATTAATTTTGAACAAGTCCAGAAATGACTAAGCTGTCATGACCTGTATGGGTGTGTAGAGGGCAATTATATTTAAGTAAAGGTGTGCATTTAAACTATCATGAAATGTTCTTGAGGATCCTCCTGTTCTGGGTTCATTTTCACAGAGTACTTTGCTGTAGTTTTGCCCCAGTTGTGCCGTTGGTCAGTTTGACCCTTTGCATTTTTGTGTGTGTATTCTGACTCTTGAATCAAATGGACATGCATTTTTGTATTTTTTAGTAATAGAATTAAGGTACATTGGGTTGAGGAAATGGAATTTTATGTGATTTGTGTGGTTTATTAAAAATACCTGACTTTTCACAGTGAACTAGGTATTGGTATTCCTATTTCATTATAAAATCTAGGATCAGGGAAATTAAATCACTGACCGCACGTCACAGAGCTGGTGAGTGTAAGACTTGCAGGTCACTGCAAGTCAATTTAGATGCTTGTGCATTAAGTGAATTTTTCTTTGCTTTGTTCATAAGTAAGCCACGATAAATATTTAATTGCTTTGTTTTCTTTTAGATTGAGGGCTGTGTTTGTTTTGTTAGTTTGACTGTTCTTCCTTTTTAAAAATTTTTTCCAGGGATGGTTTTCGATTTTCATCTCAAGAAGCTGCTTCTAGTTTTGGTGATGATAGACTACTAATAGAAAAATTTATTGATAACCCTCGTCATATAGAAATCCAGGTTGGTACATTTTAAGATGTTTTCTAATTATTATGACTTCAAAATAACATCATTTATTCCTATTGGAAACACATCCTTTCTTCCATTTAGAATGATTGTGAATCGTTCTGGTATGTTTCCATAACTTCAAAATAGAGAATGTACATAAATTGATCACTTCCCTTTGGAATTGGGTATACTTTTTGTCAGAGTGCCAGAATGTTGGTCAACAGAGGGAATGATATAAAAATCCTATAGGAACAAGCAGTCCCAAGATGGACCAGGCTGAATACATTGTGCCCAGAGGCTCATTAGCCCTCTTCTGAGACTGGCCATTTCAGAGATGTTTTTGTTTTGTTTTGTTTTTTAAGTGCTTCATCTGGATTCCTATTATTTCAGTTCACCAAATGTCTGCGTGGCTGGCCCACTGAGACAAGCATTCTTCTAGGAGCTGGTAGTAGAGAGATGAGTAAATGATTTCCTCTACTCAGGTTAAGATTTTAATCCCAACTGCTAAAGTGGTTGTGGGGAGTATGGATTTCAGCAGGACAAACTGGGTTTTCTGAAATGGCACACAGAGGATGATGATGTGTCCTGAATTGCCATTTTTGTCAGAATTGTCTTCATTCTATTTTACACATTAGGGCTATGAATTGAATTCAAATTGATAAAACATAAATATCAAATTTGAAATCATACTGAAATTTAGGTTATTATTTTCCTCATTTCAGTGTGAATAGAGAACCAGAAAACTAATAGGTTATTTGCTGCCCTTGCCCCTTCTGATGGGGCATAGTAAAAGTCCTAGGTTTTGTCATTGTGGTTTTGTTAAGTTTAATTTTCATTTTACATAGATATTATTTATGAGTAGAAAATCTTCATCTAGATCCTCAAATTTTCCAGAATGGGAAAAATGTGCAAACATACATAGTTAGTAGTTAAACATTTTTTTTTTTTAATGTTTGTTTATTTTTGAGAGAGAGAGAGAGAGACAGAGCATGGGCAGGGGAGGGGCAGAGAGAGAGGAAGACACAGAATCTGAAGCAGGCTTCAGGCCCTGAGCTGTCGGCACAGAGCCCGATGCTGGGCTTGAACCAACGACCCACGAGATCATGACCTGAGCCAAAGTCGGGACGCTTAACCGACTGAGCCACCCATGCACCCCATCAGTTAGTAGTTTTAAAATGTTGAATATAGTGTATTTATTTCTGAAGTTAGCAGGATTTTTTGTTGTTGTTGGTTTTTTTGTTTTTAGATGTTATAAATTGAGATAACACAGCTCTTCAGTAAAGTCCACAAATCTTGTGTACGCTTCAATAAAATTCTTGTGCACACATGGAAACCTGTATAGCAACCATCCAGATAGATAGAGAGATGGATAGATAGATAGATAGACATAAGATGTATAGCACATTTCTGTGGCATTAGAAGATTTCTTCATACCATTTCCCAGCCAATCCCTGCATTTCGCTACCAAAGTACCTGCTGTTCTGACCTCTAACACCACAGATTATTTTTGTCCTTAAACTTCATATAAATGAAATTATACAATATATATTTGGTTATACGTACTTGGCTTCTTTCACACAATATCATATCTTTGAGATTCTTCCATGAGGCTGTATGTTATTTATTCATTCTAAGAAATTGTTCTGCAGGGGCACCTGAGTGGCCCAGTTGGCCAAGCGTCTGACTCGTGATTTCTGTTCAGGTCATGATCCCAGGGTCGTGGGATCAAGCCCTGCATCAGGCTCCATGCTGAGTGTGGAGCTTAAGATTCTCTCTCTGCCCCTCTCTCTCGCTTGTACTCTCTCTCTTTCTAAAATAAAAAATAAATAAATCAGAATAAAAAAATAAATTGCTCTGTGATATTTCATTGTTTGAATAACCTGTAATTTATCCATTTTCTTGTTGGTGGGTCTTCTGGTTGTTGTCAGCTTTTTAATGCTGAATAAATTGCTGTGTCTTTTCATGGACATATATATTCTTTCAGATATACTGAGGAGAAATATTACTGGATTACATGGTAATGTTATGTTTAGTTCTAGTAAATACTGTAGTTGTCATATATTTGTATATATTTTTTATTTTTATACAAGTTTTTTTAAATGTTAGAGAGACAGACAGACACAACAAGTGGGGCAGGGGCAGAGAGAGGAGGGCAGAGGATCTGAAGTGGGCTCTGCGCTGACAGCAGCAAGTCTGACTTGGGGCATGAACTTATGAGCCATGAAGTCATAACCCGAGCCGAAGTTAGACGCTCAACTGACTGAGTCTTCCAGGCGCCCATATATATTTTTAATATATTTTTAATAAGCTTCACTCCCAGTGGGGGGTTGGAACTCACAACCCTTACATCAAGAGTTGTGTGCTTCACCAGTTGAGTCAGCCAGGTGCCCCTGTCCTTTATATATTTTGGATATTAACCCCTTATTAGATATATCATTTGCAAGTATCTTCTCCCATCGGTAGGTTGTCTTTTTGTCTTGTTGATGGTTTCCTTTGCTGTGTGAAAGCTTTTTATTTTGTGGTAGCCCCAATAGTTTATTTTTGCTTTTGTTTCCCTTGCCTTAGGGAACATATCTAGAAAAATGTTGCTGTGGCCGATGTCAGAGAAATTACTAGAATTTTTATGGTTTCATGTCTCACATTTCGGTCTTTAATTCATTTGGAGTTTATTTTTGTGTATGGTGTTAAAAAGTGGTCCATTTTCAGGGAGCCTGGGTGGCTCAGTTTTCACCTCAGGTCATGATCTCGTGATTTGTGAGATTGAGCCCCACATCAGGCTCTGTGCTTATGGTGTGGAGCCTGCTTGGGATTCTCTCACTGCCCCTCCCTAGCTCACGTGCCCTTGCTCTCTCTCACTGTCTCTCAAAATAAAATTAAAAAAAAAAAAGTGATCTAGTTTCATTCTTTTACATATAGCTGTCCAGTTTTCACAACACCATTAACTGAAGACACTATCTTTTCCCCCTCGTATATTCTTGCCTCCTTTGTCATAGATTAACTGACATAAAATCATGGGTTTATTTCTGGGCACTCTGGTTAGTTCTGTTGATCTATGTGTTTGTTTTTGTGCCGGTACCACACTATTTTGATTACTATTTGTAGTATATCTTGAAATCTGGGGTGGTGATACCTTTAAGCTTTGTTGTTCTTAAAATTGCTTTGACTACAAATTTTGGGATTATTTGCTTTTAGTCTGTGAAGAATGTTGTTGGTATTTTGTTAGGATTACATTAAATTTGTAGATGGCTTTGGGTACTATGGATATCTTAACAATATTCTTCCAGTCCATGAGCATGGAATAGCTTTACATTTGTTTGCGACATCTTCAGTTTCTTTCATCAGTATTTCATAGTTTCCAGAGTAAAGATCTTTCATCTTCTTGGTTATTTTATTCCTAAGTATTGTATTCTTTTTAATGCAATTATAAATGGAATTGTTTTCTTTATTTCTCTTTCTGCTATTTCATTATTATCATATGGAAATGTGGCTGATTTCTCTATATTGATTTTGTATCCTGCACCTTTACTGAATACATTTATTACTCCTAGTAGTGTTTTTGGTGGAGTCTTTAGAGTTTTCTATGTATGGTATCATGTGTCTGCAAATAGTGACATTTTAACTTCTTCCTTACCAGTTTGGATGCCTTTCATTGCCTGACTGCTGTGGCTAGGACTTACAGTATTTTGTTGACTAAACGAGGCAAGAATGGGCATCCTTGTCTTGTTTTTGATTTTGAGAAAAGTTCTTACTTTTTCACCATTGAGTATGGTGTTAGCTGTGGATTTTTTGCATCTGGCCTTTATTATGCTGATGTACGTTCCCTCTAAACCCACCTGAAGAGTTTTTATCATGAATGGATGTTGAATTTTGTCATGCTTTTTCTGTATCTGCTGAGATGATCATATGATTTTTTTTTTCATTTTGTTAATGTGGTTATCACACTGATTAATTTGTGAATATTGAACCATCCTTGCATCCCTGGAATAAATTCCACTTGCTCATGGTGAATGGTTCTTTTAATATATTGTTGAATGTGAAGGCCATCTTTGGATATGAGCTACCACAACCCATTCTTCAGGCCCTAATGATCATGTCCTTCCATAAGTAGAATATAAACATCTTCCTTTCAAGACCAGAATCTCTTTTTCAAACTTGGCCCTGCTATGGATGAGACTTCTTGTGTACAGCTCATTAAAAGCTGTTTTCCTGATGCAGAGACCTCTGTATTTAAAGACAGTTTGACGCCTCCTTGTCAAACTTGCAATGATGGGAGGAAAGGCTATGACACTGCAATAAGTAGCCCCATTCAACAAGGTTAAAAAAAAAAAAAAAGCTAGGCACACAGTATTTATTGGCTGTTACTTTTTTTTTTTTTTTTTGAGAAAGATACAGAGACCAAGTGGGGGAGGGGTAGAGTGAGAAGGAGACAGAATCTCAAGCAGGCTCCATGCTGTCAGCACAGAACCCAATGCCGGACTCAAACTTACTAACCATGAGATCATTACCTGAGCTGAAACCAAGAGTCTGATTCTTTTTTTTTTTTTTTTAATTTTTTTTTTCAACGTTTATTTATTTTTTTTGGGACAGAGAGAGACAGAGCATGAACGGGGGAGGGGCAGAGAGAGAGGGAGACACAGAATCGGAAACAGGCTCCAGGCTCTGAGCCATCAGCCCAGAGCCTGACGTGGGGCTCGAACTCACGGACTGCGAGATCGTGACCTGGCTGAAGTCGGACGCTTAACCGACTGCGCCACCCAGGCGCCCCGAGTCTGATTCTTAACTAATTGAGCCACTCAGGTGCCCCAGCTCTTATTTAGTATTTGAAAACCAGCAGTTGAAGTAGAGAGCTCTCATAGGAGTTTTTTTGTTGTTGTAATTCTTGGTGAGAGATGATGGCAACTTGGGCCAGGGTGTTGGTATTGGAGGTGAGGAAATGTGATTGAATTCTGGATACTCTGTGAAGGTAGACTAGATTTTCTAAAAGATCAGATGTGATGTATAAGAAAAAGTGTAAGACATCACAGATGGCTTTAGGGTTTGGGCCTGAGGAATTGGAAGACTGGGACTATCTTTTACTGAGGAAGGAAAAACTATGAGAGATGCATGTTTTAGGGAGGAAATCAGGGTGTGATGTTGGATAAATCACAGTTGAGATATCAAAGTGTAGGTACTAAGTAGACTGTTGGATATTTAAGTTTGTAATTTAGGGGAGATACTTGGGCTGTCCTTCCTGTAAGATCTTACAGGCAAAATTAATTCCCCCTTCTTTGTATTCCTCATCTGTCACTTATTTGTACTATTAGAAGACCATTTATTTTATCTTTGTCTGACTTTTCCAATAGACCAAGAAGTCCTTGAAGGCAGTTAGTAGGTCTTATTCACGTTTGGTTCCAACAACCAGGCCGATGTCTTTCACATTACCAATACTCTATAAAGCTTCGTCAAGTTGTGTTAAGTAATTATATATCTACATCAGCCTTTATTTTCATTAGTCGTGGCATATAATCTAGGTGATAATTTTAAACACAGGTGAAAGTGTTTTAAATAGGTAACAGTAATTACTTAAATAGGTAACAGATGTTGCTCTATCTGATCTGTGCTTGGAAGTTTTTTATTTTCCTCAATTTGCATTTATATGAGGTGATTTGTGCACACTATAAGGGACATTCAATGAAAAGTGAGCATTCCTTTCACCCTTGTCTCCAAGTCCCCTGGTTTCTGTCCCTAGAAGCAGGCACTGTTACTGTTTTTTGAATATCCTGCCATGGACTGTGAAGTATAGATATGTATGTCACTTACATGCATATAGATATGTATGAAGCACTTTTCAGTAGGCAGTATTTCTGGGAGATTTTTCCACATTGAGTACCTGCACATTGGTAAAGGGCTATATTAAAAAGTTTTTTGTTTTTTTTTAAATCATGATGGGGGGCAACTGGCTGGCTCAGTCAGTGGAGCATGCAACTCTTGATCTCAGGGCCCTGAGTTCGAGCCCCACATTAGGTGTAGAGATTACATTTTAAAAAAAATTCATGATGGATTTAAGGATTAACTTCCCTTACAAGCACTTTTTATTTAGATTGTCGGGTCACTTAGTTTCTTCATTTATTTAGTGGAATAAATCCTTGTCAAATTATTTTTGTTGAATGCTTAGGAAATGGCAAGACTTTATAAAAAGAACCAGGAGACTACACAGACTTCAGGGAAAAATAGATGTGATTCTATATATGAATCTAATATGTTATAGTTAGAAATATTTCTGAGAATTCTTGGTTATGGCTTAATTTCTTGGACGCAAAGTCTGCTTTCACTCCCTTGTCAACTAGAATGAAAAGAAGTAGAATAAATTTAGTGTTAAACTATTTTTCAGGTATGCTTCATGCAGCCACCTTTGAGTCTTAAAAATCAAATTCCAAATTTTTTGACATTTAATTACTGCAGTGTTTTCCTTTGCTTGGATCATTCTTAAGGTTTAGATAGGTTTTATTCCTAAAAATTAAGTTTGCATTCATATGTTAACTACTCATTTCATAGTTTGTTATACTTGCTGTAACCATGATCTTTTTTGATTTTATATTTTCAGCAGCCATATAAAATATTAAGATGATGCTATCTGCTATTTATAATGCGTAAGGAAACAGAGTGACTTGCCCAGAGAAGTGAGTTAAAATTGTTGCCTAGCCTAAGCCTTCTAGAGTAGCTTTTACTTCTGTGACCTTAACATATGCATTCAATAATAGTTATCTACTTCTTAATCATGAAAATATATTAATCTGTTCCTAAAAGCAAGCATTCTGTCCAAAAATATTAACCAAGAGCATGTTTTAGGGTTACCAGATTTAGCTGATAAGATACATATTAAATTTGAATTTCAGATAAACTGGTTTTTGTTTTGAAGTGAAGGTACGTCCTAGTAAGTATTTGGGACCTATTTTCTTTAAGATTTTTGGTTGTTTATTTAAAATTCAAATTCAACTGGCTATCCTGTTATTTTATCTGGCAGTTCCAGCTCATTTTTCAGTATTACAAATGGGAAAAATCATAATGTGTTACATGGTAACCCCAGACTTTTTATCACTTTCTATAACAAAAAAAAGCACATAACAACATCCATATATAAATAACAGACTACATATTGGATGTAAATAAGATAGTATTTCTTGATCAACAGGTATTTAATGATGTTAAAAACAAACCGATGTTTGTGATAACAGTCATGGTTTTCCTAAAGCATCACTGATACCTAGAACATATATTCCCCTTTATTGAAACTCAGTTTCCTTCACAAAATTTGTACAATTGATGTGGTATTTCCCCTAGTACATTGGAAATGTAACATGAGAATTTTTTCCTCAAGTCTTTTAAAACATTTTAGTGAGTTTTTGGGGTTGTAAATAGTTTTCCTCTATTAACATCAACCAAAAGAGAAACATATTTGAGAGGTACATGTGTTTTGTGAGGTGTGCTTGGTAAAAACCAATGGTTGTTGCATGGTGAAAATGTTAATTGGGCACATACTCTATAGGTTTGGCAGTATAATTTTTCAAGCG
Source organism: Lynx canadensis (assembly GCF_007474595.2). Classification (NCBI taxonomy): domain Eukaryota; kingdom Metazoa; phylum Chordata; class Mammalia; order Carnivora; family Felidae; genus Lynx; species Lynx canadensis. The sequence goes on from NC_044303.2 coordinate 71,497,148, forward strand.
GTGTACTCTGTCAGGTTTTAGGTGATAAACATGGGAATGCTTTGTGGCTCAATGAAAGAGAATGCTCAATTCAGCGAAGAAATCAGAAAGTGGTGGAGGAAGCACCCAGGTAAGAGTTTCTCTCAGTGAGCATTTATAACAGACTGATTTTGTTTCTTACATTCCTTTCCCATTTTACTGGCTAAAATTGCTTTAATTGCAGTTTGGTAGACATGGTATGATTCTATTGATGTGTATTTTTATAATTAAGAATTTGCCACTTCAGCTTCCTCAGTACTTAGTGCATGACACGTGAGAGAGTTCTTGGGAAAGAAAGGTGGGGTTTTGTTAGAGGAGAGAGTTGGGTGGATAGCCAGCTATGACTTCCACAGGCTTCTAGGGAATAGACCCTGCTAGTGTTTCCAGTCATGTGGAATGTCCATGATCTTCTGTTGGTGAAAGTTTCATAAAGTTGATCCTGAAGTTTTTAAATTTATCTTACCATGAAGAGGCTTCTGGAGCATAATTTTTAGAGATTTCTTGATTTATCAGCACTCTTTCATGCACTTCTCCAAGCCACCTTTAGATGTGTTGAATATAGCAATTTCATGGAACTTCATGTCTAATTTGATGCTAGGTTGGTATTTGTATATATCCAAGTTGTCTCTTAGTCCTTAAAAATCCCACTTGAGTGTACATTGTTATTTTTAATAACCAGGCGATAAGGAGTATAGCCAATTATAACTTTGTCATAGCCAGTGTGCCTTGATATATGTGTATAGTTTCTGTAAAAAGTAGATGTGGCTATGAGCAGATTTTTAGTCACAGGGTAATGGCAAAAAGCAAATCCTACTTCATTTATAATGGTTTTAATTTATTTACTTTTAACGTGTATTTATTTTTTAAGGAGAGAGACAGAACATGAGCAGGGGAGGGGCAGAGAAAGGAGGAGACACAGAATCCGAAGCAGGCTCCAGGCTCTGAGCTGTCATCATAGAGCCCGTCCTGGGGCTCAAATTCAAGAGCCATGAGCTAAAGTTGGGCGCTTAACTGACTGAGCCACCCAGGTGCCCCTGGTTTTTAAATATATGGTATAGTATAGTGGTTTTAAAACATGGTTCCCAAGTTTTTTGCCACTTCTCCTGTTGAGGAGTAGGGGTAGGGATCTGTGTACCTTCCCCCTGGTTTTGTGTTCTGTGACTGTTTGAGCAATAGTCTGTGTAGAAGTGATGCTGCCTGAAGGGGCCTTAGGAAACTGCCAGCTTCCACTTCTGTTTTCTTGGGACGCTTAGCTTGAAGAACAGCCCACTGCAGCCTGCACATGGCCTACCCCTGTCTCATGGCCCAGGATCAGGATGTAAGAGGGAAGGAAGAAGAAAAGGCAAAAGCAATGTTTATCTGTATCTTTAGGAAGGATCCCTAAATTTACCCGTGCTAACTTGGTGGTGATCTGGAGTTAGGCACTTTGCTGGGAAGTTGGGAAAAGTCTTTTTTTTTTTTTTTTAATTTTTAATGTTTATTTTTGAGAGAGAGACACAGAGAGAGAGAGAGAGAGAGAGAGAGAGAGAGAGAGAGCGCGCACACATGTGCAGGGAAAGGGCAGAGAGAGAGAATCGGAAGCAGGTTCCAGGAGCCTGATGTAGGGCTCAAACCCACGAGCCGTGAGATCATGACCTGAGCCGAAGTCGGATGCTTAACCGACTGAGCCACCCAGGCACCCCGGGAAAAGTCTTTTTTAAATTAAGTAACTGTGTGTCCTGCTAAAATTCTTCTAGTTGTGTAGAAGGGGACAAGGATTCCTGGTAGAATAATAGTAGTCTCTGACACACTGCTTTTATAATTTGGTGCTATCTTCTTATTGCTTCTAATATAACTAATTTTTTATTTAAAATTCACTCAGGTTTTACCTGGGGGAAAAAACCTTTCACAGACTAGGAACCTTGAATCATTATTTTTGTCTCATTTCTCTCTCTTTCTCTGGAAATGTAAGTTTTTGTTTGAACTCACCTATTCATTGAGAGAAAAAAAGGAACATTTAAAGCCATAGGAACCAAAAAGAAAACAAAAACAAACAAAAAAAAATGGGAACTGATCATTATGCTTGATAGGTATTTGTATATTATTATTTGTGAAATAGTAAAGTAAGTGTAATATGTAGGTTTCAGTTTCTAGATTTTGACTTTACTGCTGTGTTTTATTTGAGTGCAGTGATGAGGTTGCTTATCGCTCTGAGTATTTTTTACTTTACAGTTTATTGAAGACATTTCAGGTTTATTTGCCTGCTGGAGGGTTATTTTGGTATTGTGAAACAAAAGTTTTGAGGATTTATTAGATGTACAATGAGTTCTTGTTATATGTGGTAGTTATGTTTTATAGAGTCCTTGTGAACACTGAATTAGTGAATACTGAAGCGTTGTTCCTAGGGGAGACCCAGAATTACGTTCTGTGAGCCTCTAGTTGGGTCATTTTAATCCCTACATAACCTTGATGAAAATGTCCTGACATAACCTTGTTTTATGTGTGTTCCTGTTGAAAGACACCTTGCTAAATGCATGTTGTTGATTCATTGATACTGATCTCATAGCCCCAGTCGGCAGTGCTGTAACACATGCCGGAAGGTAGTTCATCCACCACATGTGTTCTTCCGAAGGCACATCTCATGCTCTGGTTTCTCTTCAAATCGCATAAATCTTTCGCCTTTTACTGAAGGCACATCTCCCAATTTTAGCTTGCGAAAATTTGAATATGTGTGTTTAAGTTTTACTAGTTGGAAACAACTACTTGTGCTAAAACTGATGGAAGTTGCAGCATAATGTGGAAAGTTCAAATACTAGTTTTATGAAAAATCTAAAGCTGACTTATTTAAACATGTTAGGCTTAATAACACAAAAAGCACATGTTATAAACACTTGTAAAGCATATAATATAAAATCTTAAATTGATAGAGATCATACCTGAGTAAACTCTAAGAAAATTTTTATACGGTGCACACAAAAGATTACTTTTGTTCAAAATGTTGATTAATCTTTCTGTATTGGCAGCATTTTTCTGGATTCTGAGACTCGAAGAGCGATGGGAGAACAAGCCGTAGCTCTCGCCAAAGCAGTAAAATATTCCTCTGCTGGAACCGTAGAATTCCTTGTGGACTCAAAGAAGAATTTTTATTTTTTGGAAATGAATACGAGACTCCAGGTAACTGTTTTTCATTCCTCACCATGCCTCTATACTTGACCCTCTTCTCCCACCTTTTTGTTTTCATGAAACTTACAAGTCAACTTCATAAAGTCCTAAAGATTTCATGTTTATGCTTGTGCTAAGACATGTGTTGGGAATGACAGATAACTAACAGGGTAATTTAATGGTCAGTGTCTAGGCCTTCTGCTTTGTTACCGTTAATACTCCATATTGGAAATTTCACTTGGGTTTTTTCCCCTAACCTCTCTTGATGACCTGTATTAGTCAGGGTTCATGTGCTGTTGAGAGAACTGCTGTGGGTGTGATAAACAGAAAGGGATTAAGTGCTTACAAATCTTTGGAAGAGATGGAGGGAGGAAAGGTCCCTAGAGTAACTTTCAGGAATGGCTCTCAGAACTAGACCAACCAGCCTGGCTTCTAGAGGAACTGCCACCATGATGAGGTTGAGAAGTCAGGCTGCCACCCTGGAACTCTTTTTTTTTTTTTTTTTCTTTTCTTTTTTTTCTTTTAACTTGTTTTATTTTTTATTTTTTAAAATTTACATCCAAATTAGTTAGCATATAGTGCAACAATGGTTTCAGGAGCAGATTCCTTAGTGCCCCTTACCCATTTAGCCCAGCCCCCCTCCTACAACCCCTCCTGTAACCCTCAGTTTGTTCTCCATGAGTCTCTTCTGTTTTGTCCCCCTCCCTGTTTTTATATTATTTTTGTTTCCCTTCCCTTATGTTCATCTGTTTTGTCTCTTAAAGTCCTCATATGAGTGAAGTCATATGATTTTTGTCTTTCTCTGATTGACTAATTTCACTTAGTATAATACTCTCCCAGTTCCATCCACATAGTTGCAAATGGCAAGATTTCATTCTTTTTGATTGCCGAGTAGTACTCCATTGTATATATATGTGTGTGTGTGTGTGTGTGTGTGTGTGTGTGTGTGTGTGTGTGTATACATACTGCATCTTCTTTATCCATTCATCCATCGATGGACATTTGGGCTCTTTCCATACTTTGGCTATTGTTGATAGTGCTGCTGTAAACATGGGGGTGCATGTGTCCCTTCGAAATGGCACACCTGTATCCCTTAGATAAATGCCTAGTAGTGCAATTGCTGGGTCGTAGGGTAGTTCTATTTTTAGTTTTTTAAGGAACCTTCATACTATTTTCCAGAGTGGCTGCACCAGCTTGCATTCCCGGTGGAATTCTTGACATTAGGGACATACTTCCTCTGTTCTAGTCAAGGTCTAGGAGGACTGGTGGCTTTTATTCCTTCTTCCCCTTTTTCTTTTATTTAAGCTGTAAACTAAAATACACATTCAGAAAAGTACATAAAACACAAATTTAAAGTTGAAAAATTACTATAGCAAAAACCCATGGAAGCATCAAGTGGATCTTGAAGAACCAAAATGCCAGCTTCTTACACCCCCTGCCCAACTTCTTCCCCTTCTAAGGATCCCCCATCCTTCTAGACCTATTTCCTATTCTGACTGAATCCCGACTGAATCAGCCAGGATCATGTGATATGTAACTTTTTATACCTTGCTTCTTTTTTCAACATGATAAGATTACACTGTGGGATTGGATTTCATTTATTATGGCAGAATTTATGGTATCTAGATGCGTTTCAGACCAATGTTGTAAATATTTGTTGAGTTTGTGTAAGTATTTACCTTAGCAGTTGTTGCTTAAAACTTAAGATACTTGTGTTTGAAATCACTTTTTTAGCCTGTAGTTTATTGGCGTGAATATCTTTAAGAGTGACAGAATTTTGCGTTTTGGAGATTAATTTGATTTTGATTAAAAATAATGTCTTTGTAACGAAGTATGTCTAATTAGATAATTAGCTGGGAAATCACGTTTTTTATTAAAATGGAGACTTTATCATATCATGATGAGAATACTAGTTTGTAATATGATTTCTGAAGGGAATTTAAAGTGACTACAAGACATTTGTATCTTATTCCAGACACAAGAGCTACTAGATTGTTTAGGGTAATTATCAGAATTTACAAAATTAATAACAAGTGTTGTCTTCAGGACACTTTATTCCTGTGTGTGTGTGTGTGTGTGTGTGTGTGCGCACGCGCGCATTTTATTTGTTCCTGGCTCATTTATCTCAATCTGAAAGTTTTTCCAAGTTGGCCCCCCCATGGTTGTTTTGGTATAAGACCTCTGAAAGTTGGTATTATGTCAAATGATGCTATGCAGTTGATCAAAGTCATTAACTACTTATGTTTAAAGTTTATGTCTTAGATAGCTTGTCAGCAAGTTCTGTTCTGTACTCCCAGAAAAAAATTATAAATGAATTTAAAAAATTAATTTTGTGACAAGCTTTACCTTATTATATCTGATAGTACCTAATTTTATGCTATTTAATATCACACTTTCATCCATTTGTGTTTCCCATTTAATGTTTTATTATTATTTTTTTATGTGTGTTGACTTCCAGTGACTGTAATCCTATCAGTTATCAGACAAATTAATTTTGATTTTCTAGAAGCATGTGTGTTGGGATATTTCTTGGTGGAAGCTGTAACTGAATGGGAACATGAAAAAAGAACCTTGAATTTCATCGTATTCAGAAAGCCATTCTTACATATTTCAGAGACTTCTTTCTGATATTTAAACAATTCAAATGTTCTTGTAATAGATTTTCTCTTTCAAATTTCTTTACTAACCTTAAATTATAGTACTTAAGGCACATTCACCAAATTCTTTATCTTCTAAGATACATGTTATCTCTAATTAGTGTTTCATTTTGAGCCTGGAGGGCTATAATTTTCTGTGTTCTTTTTTTTTGTTTGTTTTGTTTTCTTCCTTGAAATATCTTGATTGGGCTATCACTTTTTCCAGCTTCAGAACTTAACACGCTTTTTTCTGGTTAACAGAAATGTGAGTAGCATCACATTGCTTGATTGATTTATTTATTTATTTATTTATTTATTTATTTATTTATTTATTTTGGGGGGGAGCGAAATTTGAAATACAGATACAGTTTCTCCTTAAAGAGGTGCGACACTGAGAAAGTCACCAGTTTTGGTGCATGAATGCTTGGTTCAGTTGACTGGCTTTGTTCTCAGTCTGGTCAGAATTTGTATGTCAGAATTATCTATGCTGTCCTTGTATATGTTTGATTGTTTTCACAGTCATTAGTTTTCTGTTGCTTAATGAAAAAATTCAAATGCTTCCCCGTTACGGTTCCTTTTTTCTGTATCCTCCACCTTCCCTCAGAGTGCTCTTTCCTGCCACTGTTATTCTTGATATACTAGTTAGGAGAGAGTCCTTTCTTTCCCAAGTGTGCTATTCAGTGTGACCTCTGTGTACCTTTATCATGTCATTCCTTTTGCTTGAAATGCCTCATTTCCTGTAGTAGAAGCTCACATATACATCTACTCACACACACATACCTGTATAGATGTTTCCTTCTCTCCTTACGGAAGACCGAAAAAGGTGATTTTGTTAAAATGCCATTTTAATTAACGAAATTGTATGTAATTCTGCTTGAATAGTTTTAGTTTCGTATCTTAATGATAAAACTAAGAATTGGCAATATTTGGTTTAAAAAAATTCCAAATGGTTCAAAAGAGTATACATTGGAAAAATAACTCTCCATACCACATTTTTATCTCAACCATTTTATTTTCCTCTGGAGGCATCCTTTGTTTTACTTAACAATGCATCTTTGGTAGTGTTCCATATCTAACTTAAAGCATTATCTTCTTTTTTTATGATTTTTAACATTTAGTTGTAGCTGTACAGTCCTAGAATTTCACCAGTTTCCTGTTGGCAGTTTTTCCAGGATTTTGCTATCACAAATATTGCGATTATGAATGATCCTGTACATCATCATTTTGCACATGTGGAAGTAGAATTGCTGGGGAAATGTGAGCTTTAGTAATTTAATTAAGTATTATTGGTGTCTTTTATA